>NW_025333522.1:0-322502 GCF_019186645.2 Phyllostomus hastatus | reverse complement strand
GCAGTATTATTTCTTTTCTAAATTTTTTATTGTTGTTAAATTACAGTTTCCCCTATTTTCCCCATTACTCTCCCCTGCCCTACCCATGCCCCACCTTCCACTTTCTTTCTTTCTTTTTTTAACATTTTTAAATTGTTGTTCAAGTACTATTTTCTGCCTTTTCCTCCCACCTTTCCGTACCATCTCAGCCTTCCCCACCTCCTTCCCATTTCCACCTCTCCTTGTTATTGTCCATGTGTCCTTTATAATTGTTCCTGTAAACCCTTTACCCATTTCCCCCATTATCCCCTCGCCTCTCCCCTCTAGTCACTGTCAGCCTGTTCTCAATTTCAATGTCTTCAGTTATATTTTGTTTGCTTGTTCATTTTGTTGATTAGGTTCCAGTTAAAGGTGAGATTATATGGCATTTGTCTTTTGCCACCTTAAAATAAACCAGTATTGTTGATATTGAGATGTCCATAGGATATTTTGAGTGGAAAACCAGATTATAGGAAAGTGTATATGCTATATATTACAATATATGCAAAATTATACAAATTTCACTCTGTGTCCATGGTTATTAAAATGTTCACAGAATTTAATCTAAGGGGTGGGATTTTTGTGTTTTTTAATTTCCTTTTTATGTTTTCCTACAATTTGATATTTTTTCAATGAATAAACATGTGTTAAGAAACAATAAATATTTTTAAAAATTCCATCAAAACCTGATTTTCTTCCTCCTATTCAGAATTCTTCAGGGTCTCATTGTACAATGGTTCTCAACTGAGACAATCCAAATGTTGTAAGGACACCTGGAAAAGTCTGGGTAAGTATTTGGTTGCTATGACTGCATGGAGTGTTGCTAGCACCTAGTGGGTAGAGGCCAGGGACCCAGCTAAGAATCCTCTTTTGCAGAGAACTGTCCACCATAAGAAAGAATTCTTGGTCTCAAATGTCAACAGTGCTTCAGTTGAAAAATCTATCATAACTGGTCTGATAAGGTTGATTTTTTTTCCCTACTATGTGATGGTGAGAAAAGTGCCTGCAACTTCCCTACAGCTTCAGAGGGAATTCAGATGACTGATTAAACCAGAGCCTCAGAAATAACATGGGAGACGGTAAGAAGGAGAGCTATAGTAAGAATGGAAAGCAGGGGAAGAGCAAGGAAGAATTGTTTAGAGGGTCTGTGATGCTATTACCAAGACCAGGATTTGGTTGTAAGGCTACCATTCTGTATTTGTAAATCCTACAATAAGATTCCTAACTTCCAATATTGTTGTTAGTCCAGAGACCCAGAATAACTGGGTGCTGAAGCAAGAAAGGACTCAGATAAACTGCACAGATCTAACATATCAGATAGAAGTGGAGGGAATCTGCAACTGCACCTATGGTTACTTCCACATTACAGAAGATGATAAAACTGTTCTTATAGCAATAATAATTCCAGTCTGGAGCACATGGAACTGAGGAAGGGCTCTTTCTGTTCTCATTAACTACTACCTCCATGTCAATTCATCCTAAAAAATCAATTTGGGAGACCTGGCCTCTGTGTTACCCTTCCCTTCCAACCCCCATACCAAAGGCCACATAGAAAACAAAGATCTATTATTGCTGTGTTCATCAGTTTCACCTCTCTATTTTACCCTCTAGATTTCTGTTTTCTAATTTTCACTCACTAATGAGTTGCCCATCTGGCAACTCTGTTTCATGCTCCTCCTTGCTGCCCTCTACTGGGCTGTGGGAGGCTTGTTACTTTCCTGTGCTGGTCACTTCTGGAAGGCCTGCATTCTCTCACTCTTTGAAAGGAAGCTGCTCTATTCCAATCAATGTAGAAACATTATCCAGCCCTTTTTTCTTTTTTTGCACTGTCTCTTTATTCTCTAAAATCCCATCATTCAAATCCTTTTAGATGTAGCTATCTTTATCAAGATCACGTTCTATTAATCATCTTTATGTCTCCCTGTGGGTAACGGACTCTTGGTTGTCCCGCTGTCCCTCTTGTTAGGGTAATTGCAGCCTCCTGGTTTCTGGTGGTTAAGTGCTTGCATATAATTTCCATTACTTTAGAGCTCCATCATCTCCATAGGTGTTAATGAGCAGAGAGCCACCACTGAACTTCTTAGTGAGGCTGGTGCTCCTGTCATTGGCACATTCCTAATGCCTTGGTGAATGATGTGTCCTTTGGGCTTTCCCATGAAGTATAATCCTCTTGTAAGTCTTCTGCTTTACATAATATAACCCTTCCAGCATTACCAACTCCTGTTCACCTTTTATTTTTCCAAAACTCAAGTATTTCCATTCAACTCAGTGTGGGCTTTTGATTTCTCTAAGCTTGTAAGAGCCTTCCCTACTGCTGTGAGTTTGTCCAGTCCCCTCAGATCCTTGACTATGCATTAAATCTCATGTCCTTAGAGTATCCCCAAGTCAATGAGTTCTTGCCATATTCAGCCTTTTGTTCTAGCTTTCTTGATCAGTCTTAAAATCCAATCCTGGGAGTTACTGTATTGCCACTTGCTGACACATAGTAACTAGTTCTTGTGGCTATTTGGGAGTATAATTTCTTTTCACTCCTACCAGGTCCAGCAGGTCAGCAGCTGGGTTCTGCTGGGATTTAACTCTAATTGTAAACCTACAGCTAAGAGAGGTAATAACATAGCTCCCAAGGGAGGCCTTTGTCATCTTGAGAGAAGAGGCTTCTGCAGTGTCATCCTTGGCATGAGAAGTGCCAGCTTTCATTGTGGAGGGGAGGGCTTACTGTATAAGCTCTGAGGTTTTGGTGGTGAGGGGACTGCAGAGCGAAATTCCATGGGGGTATTCACTGACATGGCTATTCCTTGTTCCAGGCAGGAGCTAATGGAAGCTGACAAGAAAGCAAATTGAATTACTACAGAGCTTGTGAGAGAAAGAATGAAGTTCAGGGAAGTGCTCGGGCAGGTTAATTCATAAAAGATTCATAAAAAAGAATCATGAAATTTTGTAACAGAAAAGCTCAAACAGTATATTTTAATTGGCAATCTTTAAATCTGCTTCTTCCTAATTCTACAAATCTTTTCCTTTTTAGAAAAGTTCTGCTTCTGCAATGGCAGTGTGAAGAGCGTCATGAATCGATTCCTCAGCAAAATAGCATTTTTTCCTTTATGCCCCTTGCTTTAGGGGACATATCAGTGAAGATATTGCTGCATGGAATGTCTGAGATTTTCATGCTGATGTTTTCCTATAGAACTTTTATGGTGTCATGACTTATATTTAAGTCTTTCATCCACCTTGAATTTATTTTGGTGTATGGTGTAAGGTGGTGATCCAGCTTAATTTTTTTTTGCATGTAGCTATCCAGATCTCCCAATACCATTTGTTGAAGGGGCTGTTTTTACTCCATTTTATGCTTCTGACCCCTTTGTCAAATATTAATTGACTATAGAGACTTGGGTTTATTCCTGGGCTCTTCGTTCTGTTCCATTGGTCTATGTGTCTGTCCTTATGCCAGTTCCAGGCTGTTTTGATTACCATGGCCTTGTAATACAGTTTGATATCAGGTATTGCGATTACACTTACTTTGTTCTTCTTTCTCAAAATTGCTACAGCTATTTGGGGTCATTTATAGTTTCATATAAATTTCTGAAATGTTTGTTCTATGACTCTGAAATATGTCACTGGTACTCTAATAAGGATTGCATTGAATCTATAAATTGTTTTGGGGAGTAGGGACATTATGATGATGTTAATTCTTCCAATCCATGAACATGGTATATGTTTCCATTTGTTTGTGTCTTCCTTAATTTTTTTCTTCAGTCTTGTATAGTTTTCTGAGTATAGGTCTTTTATATCTTTGATTAAGTTTATTCCTAGATACTTTATTTATCTTATTGCTATATCAAATGGGATTTTTTCCTGATTTCTGTTCCTGATATTTCATTGTTGGTATACAAAAATACCTTTGATTTCTGGATATTGACTTTGTATCCTGCTGTTCTGCCAAATTCACCTATTAGGTTGAGTGGGTTTTTGGTGGAGTCTATAGGATTTTCTATGTACACTATCATGTCATCTGCAAACAACGACAATTTTGCTTCCTCCTTTCTAATTTGGATGCCTTTTATTTCCTTTTTTTGTGTGTGTGTGATTGCTGTGGCTAGGACTTCCAATACTATGTTGAATAGGAGTGGTGAAAGTGGACATCCTTATCTTGTTCCTGATCTTAGCGGGAAAGGTCTAAGTTTTTGCTCATTGAGTATGATGATGGCTGTAATTCTCTTGCATATGGCCTTTATTATGTTGAGGAATGCTCCCCTGTTCCCACTTTGCTGAGTGTTTTTATCATAAATGGGTGCTGTACCTTATCAAAGGCTTTTTCCGCATTTATTGCTATGATTAGGTGATTTTTGTGTTTTCTTTTGTTTATGTGATGTATTATATTTATTAATTTGTGAATATTGAACCATCCTTGTATCCCTGGAATGAATCCCACTTGATCACAGTGTATGATCTTTTTAACATATTGCTAGACGCTATCAATGTTTTGTTGAGAATTTTAAGCATCTATGTTCATCAGTGATATTGACCTGAAGTTTTCTCTCTTTGTTATGTCTTTGTCTGGTTTTGGGATTTGGATGATGCTGGCTTCATAAAAAGAATTTGGGAGTCTTCCATCTTCTTGGATTTTTTTGGAATAATTTGTGAAAAATGGGGGTTAGCTCATCCTTAAATGCTTTGTAAAATTATCCTGTGAAACTGTCTGGTCCAGGGCTTTTGTGTTTTGGGAGCTTCTTGATTACTGCTTCAATTTTATCAGCTGTTATGGATCTGTTCAGATATTCTGCTTCTTCATTCAGTTTTGGAAGATTATATTTTCTAGAAACTTGTTCATTTCACCTAGGTTTTCAAATTTTTTGACATATAGTTCTTCATAGTAATTTCTTACAATCCTTTGTATTTCTATGGTATCAGTTGTAATCTTTCCTCTGAGACTACATCTTGTTTTGGTTTTGGTTTTGGTTTTGGTTTTTTGATTCAGCTCACTTGAAGGGCAGAGAGATTTCATGATAGTAAAGGCAGGACAAGAAGTCTAGATGTTACTGACCTCACCCAATGCCAGTAGCACTTGCTTAGAGTTTCTTCCCAGGGATTAAGGAAGATCATAATAGCAGAGAGTCCTGGAGATCTACCCAAAAGGAACTGACTTTATTTGGAATAGTGTGTAGGAAGCTTCAAGCCTAACTATGATCTTCAAAAAAATGGAAATTTGAGTGGCAGCCTATTAAGAGGAGACTGAATACTCATAGCAGAAAAATAATGACTTGAAAGCAATAGATATCCCTTTAACTCTGATGAGTTTGACATTTGAAGAAGAATGTGGGTGAAACCCACATGTGGGTTCTTCAAAACAATGGAAATTTGAGTGGCAGCCTATTAAGAGGAGACGGAATACTCATAGCAGAAAAATAATAACTTGAAAGCAATAGATATCCCTTTAACTCTGATGAGTTTGACATTTGAAGAAGAATGTGGGTGAAACCCACATTCTCCTATATTAGGAGTCAGCAGTGTGTAGATGATATTTAATGCTATAGACACTGTTGATACATTGAAGAGTGCAGATATAAAGACACACCATAGATTGATCCTTTGGGGTATGCTAGCTTTGAGAGTTCTAACAGAAGAGGAAGAACCAGTGTAGCAGAGTGGTATAGGAGGAGAAACAAAATTATAATGTTATCAAATCCAAGTGAAGAGAGTGCTTCAGGGAGGAGGGAGTGGTAAAATGATGCTGGTAGGGCAAGTAAAATGTTCAAGAATGAAAAACTGGATTTAGTAAAGTAGAGCCATTGGTGAGCTTTACATAGTTAATCTCATGTGCATTACATGTTTGATATGTAAAAACCACCTTAAATTTTTTAATTTGCTTCCATCATGATTTCCATAAACTTGTCCTGTCAACTGTACTTAATAGCATTTATTTATCACCTATACTGGGGTACATAACATTCTATCTGCTGAGCATATGGGATGAACAGAACATGGACCCTCTTCTTCAGGAGCTTACAGTTGAGAATGGGGTGCAGGCATAGCTACATTTTAGTATATTAACAATGATAATAACAATAACATTGTTAATCACTATAATTTCTTCTATTAACAAGACTTTTTCTGCCCTTGCTGCAGCTGTTACTGCTATTGGCTATTACTACCACTGTAAATGGAACACATACTCTGTGCCAGGCATATGTATTATCTGAAGTAATTTTCACCTTTATGAGATGACACAATTTTATAGAGAAAAATAAATGTAGGAGAGATTGTTTGTGTAACTAACTCATCCAAAATTGTACAGGTAGTAAATGGTGGAGTCTCTACGCAAAACCAGGCAGCCTAAATTTTGAGTTTGTGCTCCTCAAACCACTGCAAGCTGATATTCCTTATCTCTCAAAACTGGACTTATATCTACTAATTTATTCCCCAACTCTAAATCACTTCCCCCTTCTCTCTTCCCCTTTTACATTTTACCGCAATATCTTTTCTAATGAATTACTTGTATGTGAATCTATATCTTAGGCCTGCTCCTAAAAAATCTAAAACATATTATCTTCCATATTGCTAAAGAATTGTGACAAGATTTTTCTGTCTTTGATTGGTTGAGTAGTGTTTGAAATAGCTGTAACTACTGATAAAATATCAAAGAACATCAAACCTTGTGGTGTATTTTGAACTATTGTTACCCAACTATCGGGGGTTAAGTTTCCCGCTGTCACAAATAGGCAAATTCCAGAGGCAGATGTTTGTGAGAAAGGAAAGTGGTCTTTATTCATATGCTGCATAATCTGGAAGAATGGCAGACTCCTGTCTCAAAAGCCCATCCCTCCAGAAACCCAGAGGAAAACCCAGTCACCTTCTTCCAGACTTAAACCAAAGGTGGTGTTCAGACTTCTTTCTCCCATTTAAAATACCATCCCTTGGGACCTATAAGCAGCCACTGAGTGATCATCCAAGCAGCTCAGCTTTCCCCCCAGCCACTTTTAGGCCTTAGGTTCTCTCCTCCAAAACCAAGTATGGTCCCAACCAATCCCTTCTTTTCCCTAGGCTAGAGTATCAGATTTCTACAGTACTTCACCTCCCCTGCTGCCATCTGACCTCTATGCTGCATGTGCCTGCCTTCTTCTGGTCCCACCCCCAATCAGGTATTGTAAGGAGGTAGAAGGACTTTTACCCCTATCCAATTATTTTACTACCCTTGCTTGTGCTAAGTGTAATGTTTACCCCTGTCACAATCTTAGCCAGGGACAGGTGATCTGCCACCAGGCTATCAGCTGATATGACATTTATTGAGAACTTAAAATGTTATCAACAGTGATTTCCCAAGGACTCCTTCTTGGATATTCCTGCAAGTGAAGCCCAGATGAGACTATCTCAGGCTATCAATGTGGTTACTCAAAAGTAAAGGAGTTAGAAACATGGGAGAAATAATATGCCACTATATTAATTTAGACTTGGAGAATACTTATTCAGTATATGGCACTTTTCTAACTGCTCCTATATAGCAATTCATTTATATTTCCCAACAACACCATAAGAAAGGCACTATGATACCAATAAGGTACTTGAGCACAGAGAGAATAAGTTACATATCTGAGGTCTCACAGGCTGTACTACTGTAAAGATAAAAGTATTAGTAATTATCATAACAATATCAATGATAATACACAAACATTTTCTTTCAGGGCTTTGTTCACTCAAGCACTACCATAAAGGCCTGTATGGCTTTTGCAGACCTAAGTGAAGGGTTAGAATGATTAAAGAGAACTATAATTTTGAGGGAATGGAAAAATTCATAATTTTTGTATATATTTCCCCATAGCCCAAATGAGGACCTGCCAATACCTGAGGGAGTCAGTTTGTAGTCACACCTGGTGGTAGTCAGCTAAGGCCACAGTAACAAAACCATTGACTGGGTGTCTTAGATCAAGAAATTTGTCCCTCATAGTTCTGGAACATTTGACATCAAGATTCTGGCTGATTTGGTTACTGGTGAAGGTTCTCTACTTGGCCACCATATTGCTCTTTGCCACCTTCTTACCTGTGTTAGTGCAGTTGAAGGGATAGGGATCTGTTTGGTGTCTCTTCTCATAAGGGCATTGATTCCATCATGAGGACAAGACCCTTTGAACTCATTTCAACCTAATTATTTCCCAAGGCCCCCTTCTCCAAATCACATTGGGAGTTAGGATTTCAACAGTGAATTTAGAAAGACATACATATTTTGTCCCTAACACACCCCATTTCTAGACTCTCTCATATTTATAACTTCTCTCTTAGACAGAGAACTCCTTCAAAATTTCTCAGTGAAAATTTTCATTTTTATTTAAGGAACTCACATTTATATGGTTTGATATTGTCTCAGAAATCATCACCCTCCTAGCCTTAATCTTAAAGGCTCCTTCTTCCCCACTGCACTTAGGATCTCTTGCTTAACTTACTCTGGAAATCCCCTAAGTCTTCTGATGTGGTGACCCCCCAACTCCAATTTCTATGTTCTTCACTTTCAAGGACTCTTGGGAGACCCATTCGATTGACCATGTGAACCTTACTCTACTAACTTTACAGCTCTGGTTCCTCTAATCCTGTGATCTACACCTGTGTCCTGGGTCTCCCACTCTTGATGATCACATAATTCTTATCTCTATCAACTCCATTCTTCCTACCCACTGGCCCTGAGGGATCCTCTCTCAGAAACCCCAATCCAACAACACTGTAATTCCCATAATCCTGATCTCACCTTGTCAGCAGCTTTACTTTCTCCACTACTATAACAGAAAGCTCCATTCCTATGCAGTCATCTTTTCTCTATCCCAATATATTTCTTGCCAGTTTTGGGGGTCTGTTGAGCACAGTCTGTGAATCTCATTTAATAATCACACTGTTTAAATGCCTGAGAAATTTATCAAAGATATTTTTATACACAACAATTTTGGGTTGAAAAATCAAAGTTAATCTATGAGTTATGATATACAATACTTCTTAAAGGCTATTATGGATTTATTAAACAAATTTGAAAAGGCATCTGGCAAATGTTAACTAAACATTACACTTTTCAAGGATGCAGTAATGTTATGCTGGGGTTCTGTTTCTGCCACCATTTGAACTTTATATTCAGAGGACGTTCCTGATGCAGGCACTGGCCCACAGTGTCTGTGTCATTATGGATAAAATGAGGAATTCACACAGACTCCCGAGTCCAGTGGAGGAAAAGGGACAGCATGGCTTTTCTCTCAAGAGGAGCAAAAGCCACGGCCTCTGCCATGACAGGCCTTTATTTCTATCTCCCGGCACATTACATGATGGACCTCATTTTACTATCCACTGAGTTTGCTGTAGGTGGTTACCTTATACAGAAAACAAAGGAGAGAATGCTGCTAATCACATCACAGAAGAGGGATATTTGCAAATAAAAAGGCAAAAGTGCCTGAACCAGTTACACTGGCCCTTGGAATGTTTAGCATGAATTTTAGGAAGTTATTTTGCAGTAAATGTTTGCCACTGGGGGCTGGGCCCACGCTGCGCAGGATGGTCTATTACACCTTCCAACTCTTACTGAGACTATTTTCCAGAGAACAAGGGGAAACGCTACTGTTCATGAAAACTTGTTCTCATTATAATTTTTCTCTCTCAGGATTTCTTCTGGAAACATGGGTCACTGGACTTCAAACTGAGGGTACAAAAATAGCTAGATTGGCACCTCTATCTTCTAGCTCTGAAGATCCAAATTTTTTGACTTCTGTTCTTTGGACTGTTTTCACTGGCTAGGGAGGAGTACAGTATGTGCCTGTAAATGAAAGCCAGTGGATGGTCTGATATGCAGAAATTTTCTTCATTGTATCAGGATTTCTTTAGATTATTGGCTTTGCATAATCATTGCAAATGCAATGCAGCATAAATCATTGTTTCAGGAAATGTAGGTTTGCAGAATAACTATTCATTTCTCCTCTCAGATTCCTGGTCAACTTTAGGGAGTTTTTAATTTTTATTCTGATCATGACCATATGGCACAAAAAGTGTGAAAATCCTAAGGGCACCTGTTCTGGAATTAAGCATTTCCTTACATTTTAATGCATAGAAATAATTTCTTATTGAAATATCAGAACCTAAATAGTATATGCTCTTTCATACTTTATACTTGAAGGAATAGTTTTTTAAAATCATTAATGGTATAACCTAACCAGACCTTTTCCACAGCCTATACTAGAAAGGCTCTTTTCATCTGCTAATATATCTTGTTCAAAAAGCCATCCTTCTTAGATTTGTGCAAAGGACCAGGCTATGAATACCTAAACTCTCGTGACTCACTTAAAAAAAATTATACACATAGAACTGTGAAAATACCAGGGAAAAAGAAGGTGATGGTTAAATGAGAAAAAACAATTATTTAATTTCTATTTTTCATATTTGCTTCATAATGTTTTCTGAATGGACACAGGCTATATTCTTATCAAGTCTCTTGTGTTATTCTTTTCTAGAAGAGAATGTCTAAATATCACTATGCTAGGGAATCATGGACTTTCCATGAATATTTTTTCATTGAAAGTTTAGTAACTTTCCCTCACAATTTCTGAGGATAAATAAAAACACTGAAAAAGGGCAATTTGTAGCTTCTAGCCTACAACTATATATTGATTGGTTTGAAATGTCTATACAGTTAATCCATAGAAATTTGTAATGTCTGAAGTGTGATTTTGATTTCCCTCTATTAGAATGACTTTCTCAGAAATTTATATATTTTATATGTTTTAAAATAAAACAATATTCTGAATATTAGTTTAAAATATGAATAAGGAATGGGTTAAATTTGATTTTTACTACACTGTTGATATATTTTAGTAATTTGTTTTTAAGCTAGAAGAAAATGAGACAAAGAAAAAGTCCTTTCAACAGAAAATCTTCAACTCTTGAAATGTTGATTGATTTATAGTTAGCTGTTTCTTTTGAAGAATGTAAATAATGAAGGTTGTCAGGGCTAGAAAAAGGTATTTTAGGATTGTTTGCATTTGGTGACTCTTGATCAGATTCTGGTACTCTTTTGTGGTCATTGAGTATTATTACTTTTTCAAGTCATCAAGCAGATCCTGCTTTGTGATTTTTGTCCAGTCATCAGGGATTTCACCTCTGCCTATAAATTTTTTCTGATATTTTCCTTCTAGGTTTGATCTGAAGTGACAGACAATACCATTTCCGGTATGGCTGGGCAGATGTTTCTGGGGTGATACTCCATGTGGCATATTCCCCTACTGCCTCTCAATACTTCTTAAACAGCAATTTACAATCATCATTCAAAACAAATATAGGATCACTTGCTATTGAACTAGCACACTAGTCAAAGTAAAAGTGATCTGTATGAACCCATCTGTATCCATAGACAGCTGAAAGATGATGGAAAGGAACATTGTACTCTGTCATGTGAAGGGATTGTGTTTGTGCAAATTGCTATACAGAAGAGACACTGTTTCCAGCAGCCACAGAAATGTTGAGATTATTTTCTGGATTTCAGGAAACATTTCTTTTACAGGCTTAGTCAAACTTAGTCACACTCCTTTTCTATTTTGTTCATTGCAGGATCCAAAGCTTCACTAACGGCTTCTTTGAGAAACTCAGTGACTTTTATCTCCTGGTGTTCAAGGAGTCTTTTCATGGAAAGATCAAGTTACTCCGCAGGTGATCACAGAACAAATCCAACCATCCAGACACAGTGCTGTTTTTATCTTAGCTGTTGCTATGGATGGTATTCTTGATGCCATCTAAATTTATTTTTTCTAAGTTTTAAAAAGTTTTTATTTTTTTACTTCTTTGGTCTAAACAATAACTTTTAATAGGATTTTGAATGCAATTCCTTAAAAAATGATTCTGAATTATGAATGTACTCCCAGTAATCATCAAATTTTTCTTTTTCTGCCAGAGAGATAAGAACATGTTTCTTCAGGTTAGTCATGTCTCCAGTGAATGCTGGGCAAGTAGCTTACATGTCCCCAGCAATTTTAAGGACCATTTTTTCCCAAATGGTGGTAGAGAAAGCAGGAGTGAGTTTGTTCCACAGAAAATCAACAAATGTGACTGAGCTTGCTCCTTGACAAGAGACCTTAAAACTCATGAAGAAATCACCTTTCTTGTTTTCCAGATAGCTTACAGGATTATTTGCTCTTTTAAATGCCTTACACATTAAACTTTTCTGATGCTCTGTGGAATAAGCATATAGATAAGTCAATTTTATTTACTTGTAAATGTGTGTCTTTCCCCAATACATGCAGATTTAACCACCTATTCTATTCTCAGGATTTCATGGAAATAATTTGGATTATAATCATGCTGTTGCCTCTGAATGTTGTCAAGAGTTTCATCAAATCTTGAAACAATGTGGTCAGTAGTTGCTTTTATTGACTCCTCATTGTATACTTCTATTGGCGTTCAAATTACGTAATATATTTTGGTTATATATGTTCCTCATATGTCTTTTCTTTATATGTTCATTATAATTTATTTGAAATATTTTTCCATTATTCTTCTTCAGTATGTTCACCATGTCTGTCTCTTTTATAAAATAATCAAAAAGGATGCCTTCAGAATCCACATCAATGTTAGGCTCTGTGACTGGAGGGAGTGTTGAGGACACAGAATAGATGCATTTTTCTCAAACTTGATTGAATTTCACAAATAGCTCTTCCTCATCCATTTCTTTGTCCTTTACACTTAAAGCCAATTTTTGCTTCTTTCTAATAATTTCTTTTCATAACTGATTTTTTGTTATCTAGTGTTTCTTGATTCTTTTTATAGCTAATATGTCCCTCAACTTACTTTTTGATGTCTAAAATAAGTGCCTCATTATGGTTCATTTTCAAAATTTTCTTTCCACTGAATCAGTATTTCATTCTCTGGATCTTCATTAAAATATTTTTCAAGTTCTTGCTTGATGGCTTCATACTTTTCTGAAAATACTGCCTAACATGTGCTTGTTGTGAGTGTCTGGATTTTTCCGTCCTTTCTTTTCCTTTTTTTTAAAGGAGGGAGAGAAGTACCAATGTGTGTTTGCCTCTCATGAGCCCCCAAATAGCGACCTGGCCAGAAACCGAGGCTTGTGCCCCGACTGGGAATTGAACTAGTAACCCTCTGGTTCACAGATCTGCACTCAATCCACTGAGCCACACCAATCAGGGCTGAATTTTCCATTCTTAATCTGGTTAATCAGTTGGTTCTGCAAGTCTAGCATATGGCTCCTGAGATTCCAAGTCCAGAATTATACATGGTTTGTAATTTGCTCATTGCCATGTTCCCTCTGGTGTTCCTAAATTTTAAAACAATCTCATTGGCTGGGGATCTTCACAAATCTTGAACTCAGAATTTTACATCTGATATCTTCATAATGCCTCCCCTAGAGTCCTTTTTGACAGTCATAAGAATTCTACTTTTCAATTCCTGGACATTGTGGCTGTAATGAGGATTGGGAAGGAACATTGGGGGGTTGCCATCCCAGAGGTGAGAAAAATAGTGGATGTGAGTATTGGCATCAAACTTAATGACATCACTGAAGTGATTTATACCTGAACCCTGCTCTTATTCTGCAGCTGTTGCTGATATTTCACCTAGTTTCTGCTCTAATCTCCTTTGTCCTTCCATACCATGGTCTTCAGCTGTGACTTCCCCCACATTCTGGTGGATAAAGAGGCAACTAGGTGAGATTTTTATTTGTTTCATCTGCATAAAACTTGGACAACTATTTGTAGAATATCTTGCATTTCTGATGGATTTTCTCCAAAAATATTGATCAGAGTGAAGTTTCCAAGTCCAATGATAAAAGCTGCCAACTCATTGTCACGATTCTTGGATTTGTTGCTGAGTTCTGGGGCCCAAAGTCCTTCTGTGTCCACAACAAGCACAAAGTCAAAGCCCATTTCCTCTGTGAAAGTCTCCTCAACTTTCAGAAGCTGCATGTAGGCCCCTTGGGTACACCTCCCAGCACTGACAGTGAACTGCAGCCCAAAAAGTGCATTCAGCAGGGTGGACTTCCCTGAACTCTGTAGGCCAAGGATGGAAAGAACAAATAGCCAATTGTTTCCAAGGTTCCCAAATACCTTGTCAAAAGGAGCTGCTGCCCACCTTAGAGGCACATAGGAAGCATCCCCATCCATCAGCTCAATGGGAACACCAGATATCAGCAGATCTGCAGCAATCTGGGGAAGGGAGAGGAAAGTTTATCTTTTGTGGCAGAAACTTCTTCTAGAGAAACTTCTAGAGATTCATAAATTTGGCCAAATTTTCTGAGAAGTTGCTCAATTCCCAGAGTAAAGTCATTAATCTCTTTGGAGTTCACTTCTATTTCTTTTTGCCAACCTAGTAGGTTGTTGCTGTTTGGTGCCTTTTGCTTTTCTGTTTGTATTAGTGACCACAAAGCATTTTTCTTCTCATTCACCTTTTCCAAGTGTCCTGCAGTCAGGTTGTTTAAAAACACACTCAGCCATTGTAAAAAGTAGAGTGTGGTTTGAGCTCCTGAATAATTTTGGACAATTTCAAGAACAGCTTGCATTAAGCCACTGAGAGGAAAGGCACTAGTCAATTGTTGATGCCGTACTCTTTGTTTTTCTGTCTCACCTCCTTCTTGTGTTGTTCAATACTTTGAACCCCCTTTTCTCTCAGGTGATAGAGTTCTTTGTCCTTTTTATACCAGAGATGCCACATATGTCCCTGAAATAGTAGAAAGTTTTCCTTCACCTGAGATATCTTTTTCACTTTCAATTAGGCCATTAGGACTTCCGCCTTTTCTTTGGTTTCCTCCCATTCTTTCTTGTCTTATCAATAAGGAATCCTTGCTTGTGAGCATATGGGGTACAGTCCTCTAAGCTGAGAGCAGTGCCTGAGAGTTCTAGCACATGTCTGTTTGCAGTAATGAGCTCCTCTGTTAAATCTGCCTCTTTTGAGGACTCCTGGCCAATATTGAGGCATAGGTAGATGTGCTTTGATTCCTTGTACAACCAAAAGGACAACAACCAATATAAAAACCAAAACCAACCAGAACTTTGAGAAAATTGAACTATATCAAAGTCTGAAAACCAAGAAGTTAAAGCAGAAACATTCATCTGGACTGGTGGAAGGAGAAGAGACATGCAGCTAGGGCAGAGAGGACATGCGGCAAAGCAACAAACCAAGCCAGACAAGGTGGTAACTGGTTGACCTGGCAGTTCCATATTCACCTGGGGATAAGTCAGGAGAAACAACTGGAGAGTGAGACAGACAACACAAACCAGGGTTCCAGTGTGGGAAACTGAAGCCTCAAAACCTCTGGCTTGAAAACATGAGGGGGTTATGGCTTCTGGGAGAAACTCCTAGCCTCATAGGAGAGTTCATTGGAGGGACCCATGGGGTTGTAGAACATACACTAGCCCACACACTCAGGAATTGGGAACAGAAAGGCCCAATTTGCTTGTGGCTAGAGGGGATTGTGGCTGAAAGCTGGGTGAGAGCTGAGCAAGCTGCATTGACCCCTCTCTTACATAGAGTGCCACAACAAAGCAAATTGTTTGCCTTGTCCTGGTGAATACCTAAGGCTCTGCCTCTCTACAATGTAACAGGTGTGCCAACACAAAAAAATGTGGTCCTAATGAAACAACAGATCAATATTTTAGGAAAAGAACTAAGCAATGAGGAGATATCCAACCTATCAGATGCAGAGTTCTAAACACTGGTAAGCAGAGTGCTCACAGAAATGGTTGAGCATGGTTGCAAAATAGAAGTAAAGGCTATGAAAAGTGAAATTAAAAAAATATACAGGGAACCAACAGTGAAGGGAAGGAACCTGGGACTCAAATCAACAATTTGAAGCAGAAGGAAGAAATAAACATTTAACTAGAACAGAATGAAGAAACAAGAATGCAAAAAAAAAAAATGAGGAGAGGCTTAGGAACCTTTGGAACAACTTTAAATGTTTCAACATCTGAATCATAGGGATGCCAGAAGGAGAAAAGGGAGACCAAGAAATTGAAAACTTATTTGAAAAAATAATGAAAGAGAACTTCCCCAATCTGGCAAAGGAAATAGACTTCCAGACAGTCCAGGAAGCTCAGAGAATCCCATAGAAGTTGGACCCAAGGAAGCACACACCAAGACACATAATAATTACATTAGCCAAGATTAAAGATAAGGAGAGAATCTTAAAAGCAGCAAGAGAAAAGGAGACAGTCAGCTACAAAGGATTTCCCATTAGACTACCAGCTGATTTCTCAAAAAAAAAAAAAAAAACCATTCTGGGAAGAAGGGGCTGGAAAGAAGTATCTGAAGTCATGAAAAGCAACAACCTGCATCCATGATTACTCTATCCAACAAAGCTATCATTTAGAATGTAAAGGCAGAGAAAGATCTCCTACATAAGGTAAAGTTAAAGGAGTTCGTCATTATCAAGCCTTTATTATGTGAAATGTTAAAGGGACTTATCTATCTAAGAAGATAAATATTAACAGTAAAATGACAACAAACTCACAACTAACAACAACCAAACCTAAAAAATACAAAAACAAAAACAAACTAAGCAAACAATTAGAACAAGAACAGATTCAGATTCACAGAAATAGAGATCACATAGAGTGTTATCAAAAGGGGAGGGGAAGGAGGGAGAATTGGGGGAAAGGTACAGAGAATAAGAAGCATAAATGATAGGTACAAAAATAGACAGGGGGAGGTTAAGAATAGTATGGGAAGTTAAGAAGCCAAAGAACTTATATATATGACCTATGAACATGAACATGAACCCTGGTGGGGAGTAGGGTATAGGGTAGAGGGGAATGTAGGGGAGAAACAAATGAGACAACTGTAATAGCATAATCTCTAAAATACATTTTGAAAAAGAGAACTGATTTGAAGAGAGAATGACCAAAAACTCCCCTTATCTGATAAGGAAAAAAAAAAACACAAGTCCAGCAAATGTGGAGAGTCCCAAACAAGACAGACCTAAGAAGGCCTACACAAAGATACACCATAATTAAAATATCAAAGCTTAAAGACAAGAGGATCTTAAATGCCACAATAGAAATGTGGTTAGTTACTTACAAGGGAGCTCTAAAGATTGTCATCTGATTTCTCAACATAAATATTTCATGCCACAGGGGACTGGCAGGAAATATTCAAGGTGAGGAAAAGCAAGGACCTACAACTACAGCTACTTTGCTCAGCAAGACTATCATTTAAAATTTAAGGAGAAATAAAAAGCTTCCTACACACACAAAAAAAGCTAAAGGTGTTTGAAAACACCAAACCAGTACTGCAATAAATGTGAAAGGGCTTACTTTAAGAAGAAGAAAAAAAGAAAAGAAAAACATAGGAAAAGAGTTAAAAATAAATTGGCAATAAATATGTATATTTCAATAAACCACTTTAAATGTAAGTGGCTTAAGTGCTTCAATCAAAAGACACAGGGTAACTGAATGGATAAGAAAATAAGACCCATACATATTCTGTCTCAAAGAGATACACCTCAGATCAATGGAAACACACATACTAAAAATAAATGGATAGAAAAGAGTATTTGATGCAAATGAAATGGAGAAAGAAAAGCTAGGGTGGCAGCTTTTACAACCCACTAAAATAGGCTTCAAAATCAAGGTGATAGTAAGAGACAAAAAAGGACACTACATAATGATAAAGGGAACAATCCAACAAGAGGATATAACTGTAACAAACATTGATGCACCCCATATGGGTGCACTTGAATATGTAAAGCAAATCTTGATGGACATAAAGGGAGAGATCAACATAAATACAGTCATATCAGGGGATTTTAACACCCTCTTAACTTCAATAGATAGGTCTTTCAGATGGATAATCAACAAGGAAGCAGAGGCCCTAAATGACATACTAGATCAAATGGATTTAATTGATATCTACAGAGCATTTCATCTCAAAGCAGCAGAATACACATTTTTCAAGTGCACATGGAATGTCTTCTAGGATAGACCACATGTTAGGACACAAACAAGTCTCACTAAATTAAAAAAGACTGAAATCATATCAAGCAACCTCTGTGACCACAGTGCTATAAAATTAGAAATCAATCACAAGAAGAAAACTGAAAAATACACTAAGACATGGAAACTAAATAACATTTTAAACAATGAATGGGTCAACAGCAAGATCAAGGAAGAAATAAAAAGATACCTTGAAACAAATGAAAATGAGGACACAACAATCCAAAATCTGTGGGACACAAGGAAAGCAGTCCTAAGAGGGAAATTCATAGGATTACATGCCTATCTCAAAAAGCAAGAAAAAGCTCAAATAATCAGTCTAACTTTACACTTAAAGGAACTTGAAAAAGAACAACAAACAAGACCAAAGTGAGTAGAAGGAAAGAAATAATAAAGATCAGAGCAGAAATAAATGAAGTAGAGTAAAAAAGGATACAAAAGATCAATGAATCCATGAACTGGTTCTTTGAAAAGGCAAACAAGATTGACAAACATTTAACTGACTCATCAAGAAAAAAGAGAAAGAACCCAAATAAATAAATCAGAAACTAAAGAGGAGAAATGACAACTGACACCAAAGAAATACAATGGATTTAAGAAAATATTATGAACAACTATATGCCAACAAACTGGACAACTTGGGCGAAATGGGTAGATTCTTAGAAACACACACTCTTCCGAAACTAAATCAGGAAGAATCAGATAATCTGAATAGACAAATTATACCTAGGGGATTTGAAGCAGTAATTTAAAAACTCCAAACAAACAACAGCCTTGGAATGGATAGCTTCACAGGTGAATTTTACTAAACATTCTGAGAAGAAATAACACCTCTCCTTCTTAAACTATTTCAAAAAAAAATGAGGAGGAGGAAAGACTCCCAAAATCATTTTATGAGTACAGCATTATCCTAATTGCAAAACCAGATAAAGACACTACAAAAAAAAAGAAAATGATGGGCCAATATGCCTGCCAAAATAGATGTTAAAATCCTCAACAAAATATTAATAAACCAAATACATCAAAAAGATTATACACCATAATCAAGTAGGGTTTAATTCAGAAATGCAAAGTTTTTACAACAGTCACAAATCAATGTGTGATACACCACATAAATAAAATGAAGGATAAAAACCATAAGATAATATCAATGGACACAGGAAAAGGAGTTGATAAAACTCAGCACCCAATTATGATAAGCATTCTCAGAAAAGTGAGAATAGAGAGAACATACCTAAAACATAATAAAGTCCTTATATAACAAATACACTGTCAGCATTATAATCAATGGGCAAAAATTACAAGAATTTCCCTTAAGATCAGGAACAAGATGGGGATGTTGGCTTTCACATCTTTATTCAACATAGTCCTGGAAGTCCTAGCCACAGCAACCAGACAAGAAGAAGAAATAAAAGGCATCCAAGTTGGAAATGGAGGAGTAAAACTGTCTTTATTTGTAGATGACATGATACCATACATGGAGAACCCTAAAGGTTCCACCAAGAAACTACTAGAACTGATAAATAGATTCAGCAAAGTAGCAGGATACAAAATTAGTATCTAGAAGTCAGTTGCAATTTTATATGTTAATAATGAACTAACACAAAGGGAAATTAAGAAAACAATTCCATTCACAATTTTTTCAAAAAGAATAAAATACCTAGGAATAAATCTAACCAAGGAGGTAAAGGACCTGTACTCAGAAAATTATAAGAAAGAAATTGAAGAAGATATAAATAACTGGAAGCACATACCATGTTCATGGATAGGAAGAAATAATATCATTAACATGTCCATGCTACACAAAGCAATGTTTAGATTCAGTGCAATTCCTATCAAGATACCAATGATATATTTCACAGAACTAGAACAATTATTTCAAAAATTTATATGGAACTACAAAAGGCCCCACATGACAATAGCAATCCTGAGAAAGAAGAACAAAGTTGGAGGAATCATGCTAATATCAAACAATATTATAAGGCCATCGTCATCAAAACAGCTTCATTCTGACATAAAAATAGATACATTGACCAGAACAGAATAGAAACTCCAGAAATAAACCCACACTTTTATAGTCGATTAATATTTAGCAGAGGAAGCAAGTGCATACAAAAGGGTAAAGATAGTGTTTATTCAATAAATGATGTTAGAAAAATTGGGGAGATATATGCAGAAAAATAAACTAGACCACCTTTATTCTCCACACACAAGAATAAATTCAAAATGGATTAGAGACTTAAATGTTAGACCCAAAACCATAAAAATTCTAGAAAAAAAAGTCAGCAAAATCTTGGACATTGCTCATAGCAATATTTTACCTTCTATATTTCCTCAGGTAAGGGATACAAAAGAGAAAATAAACAAATTGACCTATATCAGACTAAAACTTTTTTTCACAGCAAGGAAGATCATCAACAAAATGAAAAGACAAACCATGGAATAGGAGGACATATTCTCTCATCCATCTGACAAGGAGTTAATATCCAAAGTTTATAAAGAACTTATAAACTGAACACCAAAAAAATTCCAATTAAAAAATGGGCAAAAGACCTGAATAGAGACTTCACCAAAGAGAACATACAGATGGCCAATAGGCATGAAAAGATGGTGAACATCAGTAGTCATCAGAGAAATGCAAATAAAAACCTCAATGAGATATCACCTCACACCAGTCAGAATGGCTATGAATAATAAATCAGCAAACAATAAGTGCTAGTGAGGATGTGGAGAAAGGGGAATCCTTTTGCCATGTTGATGGGAATGCAGGTTGATTCAGCCAGTGTGAAAATCAGTATGGAAATAGCTCAAAAAATTAAAAATGGATCTGCCTTTTGACCCAGTGATCCCACTTCTGGAAATACATCCTAAGGAACCCAAAATACTAATTCAAAAGAACATAAACACTACTGTGTTCATTGCAGTGTTATTTATAATTGCCAAGATATAGAAACAGCCCAAATATCCATTAGTAGACAAGTAGATAAAATAACTATGGGACATTTACATAATGGAATACTACTTAGCTATAAAAAAAGAAGAAAATTTTGCTCTTTGTGACAGCATGGATGGACCTGGAGAACATTAAGCTAAATGAAATAAGCCATTGAGAAAAAGACAGATACCATATGGTCTCACTCAAATGTGGAATCTAAGATAAAACTGAACTAACAAGCAAGATAAAGACAGACTCATAGAGAACAGAATGACAGCTATGGGGGGTGTACAGTGGGTGGAGGGAGTGAGCAAAATGGGAAAGGACATGGACAACAGCATGGTGATTGTGGGGGGAGGGGATGTAAGGGAGATAAATGGTAATGGAAAAATACAATAAATAAAACAAAGTGAAAGGAAAAATGAAGTTTCCCAGAGATAAAAAAGCTAAAAGAATGTATCACCACCATACCAGTATTACAAGAAACATTAAAGGACCTTCTTTGGAAAGAAAAGATAAAAAATATGAATAAGAAATCACTGGAAGTAAAAAATGTTCACTGTTAAGAGCAAACAATAAAGGCTGTAGATCAACCAACTATAAAGGTAGTACAAATGTTTGAAAACAAAAATAGGAAGATCACATGTACTTACAACAATAAATTAAAGGATACATATAGAAAAAACAATGACAAAAACTTAAAAGTGGAGGGGATGAGTAAAAATTACAGTATTTTAGAATACATTCAAACTTAAGTAACCATAAATTTAAAATAGACTGCCATAAACATATACATGAAGCACTTGGCAAACACAAACCAAAGAACACAAACTGACATACAAGAGAAGAGAGCAGGAGAGTAAGGAAACATTGAAAAACTATAGAAACAATCAATACGATTAATAGAATGACAATAATTACATACCTATCAGTAATTTTTAAAATATAAATGTACTATATAATCCAATCAAAGTACATAAGGTGGTTAAATAAATAAAAATATCAGACCCATACATATGCTGCCTAAAGACACACTTCAGATTGAGAGACACACACAGACTGAAAGTAAATGCATGGAAAAATTTATTTCATGCAAATGGAAATGAAAAAAAAACTGGAATAGCAATACTTATATCAGACAAAATAGACCTTAAAATAAATGTAGTAACAAGAAGAACAATTTATAATGATAAAGAGATCAATACAACATGAGTATATAACTCATATAAACATTCACACACCCATCATAGGAACACCTAAATATATAAAGCAAAATGGACATGAAGTCAGAGATTGACAGTAAGACAATAGTAAGAGACTTTGACACTTCTGTGAAATCAACAAAAATTAGATCATCCAGATAGAAAGTCAACAAGGAGACAGTACCCCTAAATGACACATTACATGGATGGACTTATTGATATTTTTAGGACATTTCACCCTGAAGCATCACAATGTACATTCTTTTCAAGTGAACATGAAACATTTTCCAAGGTGGACCTTATTTTAGGCCATGAAACAAGTCTTAATACATTTATTGTTTATGTATTTATATTTTAAAGATTCTATTTATTTATTCTTAGAGAGAGGGAGAGAGAAGGAGAAAGGGAGAGAAGCATCAATGGGTAAGGGATGCATCAATCAGTTGCCTCTCACATGCTCCTTGACCAGGGACCTGCCCACAACACAGGCATGTGCCTTGACTGGGAATCAAACAAGAGACTTTTTTACTTTGTGGTATAATGCCCAAACAACTGAGCTGCATTGGTCAGGGCAAGTCTCAATAAATTTAAAAAGATTGAAATCACATCAAGCATTTTCTCTAACCAAAATGGTATAAAACTAGAATTTTACAAGAAGAAAACTAAAAAAACACACTAACACATGGAGACTAAATAACATGCTACTTAACAATGAATGGATAGGAAGAAATCAATAGATGCCTTGACACATGTAGGGGAGCTTTTTCCAGCAGAGCTCTCCTGGCTGCCATGGTTGAGAATAAGTCTACCAAGACATGATCTGCTTGGGGAGGAAAGGCTGACCAGTTTTCCAGAGAAGAAAGGTCTTGAGCCTCTCTATCAATGGACTTTTATTGAGTTTAGCTTGCATAGGAATGCATATCATAGAAAGGAGGTATGGTTTACAGATAACATTTCTGGGATCACAGGGGTCCTTTTGAGTCAGGGTCTCGAAGACAGAATGATGCCAATTGGCCATAAAACCTGGGGAAACAAACTGATTTTGTGCTTGGACCCCTAACATTTAAATTGAAGACATTCTTAGCAAAGCAGGTTTCACAAGACTTATATATTCTTTCTTGGGTCTGATTACCTGCCACTGGGAACCACTGGTTCCAGCACAGGGCTACACCCACCTTCAGCATTGTTTCAGGCCTGAATCAGGCAGGGGAAGCTAGGTAGTGAAGAAATTAGGAGACTTTTTACAGATAAAATGAGGACTCAGGCTATGAGGGGCGAGGGTCTTTTTGTCCCTCCTCCACAATCCCCTAACTCCTCTGATGGCTCCTTTGCGATGGTGCCTGTCTTAGGTTGTTCCTTTCTTGAGGAATCTTACTTGTCATTTATTATCCAACCATCCTCCAGGGGCCAAGCAGGGTGAAGTAAAGGGGGTAGAGGCTGTGGCCCTGCTGGGAGGATAAGTTTTGTCTCTTTAGTGGCTTATGGTCCCAAGGTCCTGAGTTGTGGGGGCTTTTCATCTGTTGGTGAGATTACAGCTCCTAAAACCAGGCAGGACAGTTCCCAACAACAACAAATGAAAATAAAAATACAACCAACAAAAATTCGTAGTACACAGCCAAAGTAGTTGTAAGAGGGGAAGTCTTAGCAATAAAAGACTACCTCAAGAAACAAGAAAAATCTCAAATAAACAATCTAATATTGTGCATTAAGAAACTAGGAATTACAGAAGAACAAGAAGAACAAAGAGTAAAGTGAGTAGCAGGAAGAAAATAATAAAGATCAGACCATAAATAAATAAAATAGTCTAATAAATAAGAAAAGATCAGTGAAGCCAAGACCTGGTTCTCTTAAAAGATAAACAAAATAAACAAAACTTTAGACAGGCTTATTTTAAAAAAGAAAGGAGCAATAAATAAAATAAAAAAATGAAAGTGGAGAAGTGACAATTGACACCAAAGCAATACGAACATAGAAAATACTACATTACATGCCAACAAATGGGACATCCTGTAAAAAATGAATAAATTCCTACAAACATGTAGTCTTCCAAGACTGTATCCAAAAGGAACATAAAATTTGAACAAACTAATTATGGCTAAGAAAATCAAGTCAGTAATAAAAAAAACTTCCAGCAAATGAAAGTTCTATAGCAGATGGCTTCATAAATGAATTTTACCAAACATTCAAAGAGAAATAAATACCTATCATTCTGGAAGTGTTCCTAAAATTGAAGAGGAGGGAAGGCTCCCATACTCATTTTCTAAGGCCAAGATTGTCTGAATACCATAATAAGACAAAGATTCTACAAAAAAGAGTAAGTTATAGGCCAGTATTCCTGATGAACATGGATGCAAAAATCCTCAACTACATATGAGCAAACTGAATTCACTAATACATTAAAAGACCATACACCACGATCAGTTGGGATTTATTCCTGGAATACAGGTTTGGTTCGATATTTGCAAATCAATTAACATGAAACAATGCATAAAGAAAGTGAAAATGAAAATTACATGTCATATAAATAGATTTAAAGAAAGTCTTTGACAAAATCCAACATCCATTCATGGTAAAACACTCTCACCAAAGTGAGATTAAAGGGAACATACCTCAAGATTATGAAGGCCATATGTTAAAAAATCCACAGCTAACATCATCCTTAATTGTAAAAATCTTTTCATTAAGATCATGAGCAAGACAAGAATGTTCATTTTCACCACTTTTACTCAATGTAGCATTGGAAATCCTAACCATAATAACCAGTCAAGTAAAAGAAATAAATGCATTTGAATGATAAAGGAGAAGTAAAATTGTCTTTATTTGCAAATGACATGATACTGTACAGGCATGGGAAAAAGTAGTTTTACAGTTGTGAGTACATGAAACAAACTGACATTCCTTTGAGTTAATAAAGTGATTGTAATAATCACAACCTGCAGGTCCTTCTATACATACCTTTGTTCAACCCTGTTTATAAAGAACCCTAAAAAATTCCACCAAAAACTATTAGGACTAATAAATGAATTCAGTAAGGTAGCATAATACACAATTAATTTTCAGAAATTGGTTGCATTTTATACACCAATAACTTATTCACAGAGAGAAAAATTAAGAAAACAATTCCATTTACAATTGCATAAAAAATAATAAAATACATAGGAATAAACTTTATCAAAGAGGTAAAAGTCTTGGACTCAGAAATCTTATTAACAATGAAGAAACTGAAGAAAGTACAAGTAAGTGGACACATATACTGTATTCATGGATAGAAAGAATTAACATCATTAAAATGTCTATACTACCCAAAGCAATCTTCAGATTTAAAGCTATCCACATCGAAATACCAATGTCATATTTCACAGAACTAGAACAAATAATCCTGAAATTTATATGAAAACACAAAAGACCCTGAATAGCCACAGCAATATTGACAAAGGAGAACACAGTTTGAGGTATCATGCTGCATAGTATCAAACCATACTATAAGGCTATGGTAATCAAAACAGCATGGTACTGGCATAAAAACACACATAGTTCAGTAGAACAGAATCGAGAGCCAAAAAATAAATCCACCCTTGTGTTTGACTAGTTTATGGCAAATTAAGTAAGAATATAGTGTAAAAACGGTGTCTTCGATAAATGGTGTTGAGAAAACTGAACAGATACATGTAAAAAAAAATGAAACTAGACTGCTTCCTTAGACCATGTATGAAAATAAACTTAAAAAAGGTTAAATGTATAAATACAAGACCTGAAAACATAACCCCCCCAAAATAAAACATAGGCAGTATGCTCTTTGAGTACTTTGTAGGGTAGATGTGCATTTTTTAAAGATTTTTTATTTATCAATTTTAGAGAGGGGAAGGGAGGGAGAACAAGAGGAAGAGAAACATCAATATGTGGTTGCCTCTCATGTGTCCCCAACCAGGGATCTGACATGCAACTCAGCCATGTGCCCAGACTGGGAATCAAACTGGCAATCCTTTGGTTCACAGGCTGACATTCAATCCATTGAGCCATACCAACTAGGACTGTAGGATATATAAGTGTATTGACATTATGTTGTTACACCTGAAACTAGTATAATATTTTATGTCAACTATAAATGAAAACTGAATTTTGAAGAAATTATAATTCATCATCTTAATAGAATGAAAGAAAAAACACATAATCATAAGAATAGATGCAAAAAAGCACTTGGCAAACTACAATATTCTTTCATAATAAAAATTCTTAAACAATTGGTTGTAGAAGGAACACACTTCAACATAATAAAGGCAATATATGACAAAATCAGTTAACAAAATCAATGGTGGAAAATGAGAGCTTGTTTGTTTTTATTTTTTTATTTAGAGAATACTTTATTAGTTTCTGTAATCAAACCCATGTGCATTGAGACTGTACATATTTAATACAGTGTGTTACCCCTGTACAAATGGAAAAAAATTATATTGAACATTTCTAGAACTGTGCAGCTGTTAATTTCTGTATAATGCCAACCCAACACGGTAAAACTAGGACAGTTTTTCCAAAGTTGACAGCACAGTTAAAGTTTCCAAAAATTCAAATTATATATTATATGTATATATACTTATTTACATAAAAATACCAATAGCAGTACATTGTGCATCAATAGCAGCAATAGCTTTTCCAGGTTCTACAGTCATCTGAACAAAATTATAGACATTTAGCATACTCCATTAAAAGAAAAGGCAAAAAACAAATCTCCAGAAAACAGCAAAGTTCTATTACTGTTGTGGTACTATCACAGGTGGGCACAGGTAACCAGGTTCTTAGTGATCGGGACAAAGAATTGAATGGAACACCCAGAGTTTATAGCAGAGAACATGGGAGCAGGACAACTTCAAGCAGAGATTGACCTCATGGGCTGGAGGGAGTCTATTCTTACAGGGCGGATCCTTCCTGGCTGGTTTTGGTGGGCTTTGTATTGAGTATGTACAAGTAGTTGTATTACTTTAAAGCTACCACTCCTTCTCCTGGGGTCTCCCTGTACTAGGCTCACCTTTCCCTTTGCCAGAGAATTATACCTCTCCATGTTAGAGATTGGTGAAAAACAAAGGAGTTATTTATTCAAGTTATACAGACTAAAAGTAATGACTTAATGTCTTCGTCAAAATCCCAAAGTCCCTTAAAACACCCATAAACACACACAGTCCTTCCTTCCCCCTTTGCCCAGTCTGGGGTACCGTATCTCAGGGAAAGAAATAGAAGTCCGTGGCTCAGGCAGCTCCCTGTTCTTCCCAGTAATCCGTGCTTGGCTGGTAGACCTTCCTCGGTTCCCAGCACCATCGGCTGTGTTGCCAGGATCTCCAGCTAAAGCTGCGTGATGATTCTTTGCTAAAGCTGCATCGTGATTCTTCTCATGGCTGCAGGGCAGGGGGTCCCCCTGTGCCAAAAGTACGTGGTTCTCCTTACATGGCTGCAGCCATGTGCTTCTCTTCAATGGCTGCCCAATCTGGGTTTAAATATCCTTCCAGCTTTACTGGGCTCCATCATGAGTCTGTGCACAGGTGGCCCCATGTCGTGGAGCCAATCATCTCCAAGCTCTCACGCAGGCACTGTAACTAGGGGGAGTTGCCTCCCAGTTACATCTTGGGGGGAAGTTCCTTCCATCCCCCTGGCTCAGAGCATGGCCACAGCTATTTAACATATCTATGCAACCAGTTAAAGGTTATAGATGTGTTAAATGACCACACCAGAGGTTAGCTGCAAAGGTTAGTTGCTATGCAAAACAGCTCTGAATGGCCCTACTCCATGTGTCCCTTCCCCCAACTCACACCTGTTGTGGTGGAGGGTGAGGACATCCTATATATCTTTCTAATATTTCCTGGACACCTTGAGCTCTGAACGCCATTACAAATCCTTCTTTTAGGGGACCCTCTGGCTGCACCCTCCTACAGTACCTGGCATCATTTTTATTAGCATCTCCATCATCATCTAGAAAGAAAACATTCTGGAATAACATCATTAGAAACAGCTCTGACCAAGTATGGTCATGATAACACATTGTAAGCAGGGATATGGTTTACAGTCACAGGGCTATGATACAGTACTGTCCTACAGCTAGAATACTAGAGGGTACAATGACAAAGGCATTATTTGAGACTTGATTTTGTTTTCCCAGCAGAGGGCCTGGCCAGAAGATATGCATCTTTCTTCAACAGAATTTCCTTTCATTAACCATACGGTTCTAGGTACTCACTGCTCTTCATGAATATCAGGTAAAAACTGTTTTAGAAAGATCAAAACAAAACAAAACAAAACACGCCCCCTGCACCCCACCCCACAACTCCCCATTGGATTCATACAAAGATGACGGAGTGGAGGTGAGCAAGACTCGTCCTAACTAGTATTCACCAAAGCTGCTGCATCTGAGTGGTCAGGCTCCACGAAGCAAGGAGCTCAGCCACACTTCAAAGCTTTGGGCCACAACCAAAATAGCACCATTCCAACAGAAGTAGTAGTCAAACCCTGCCCACTGGGGTATGTTCAGGATGCTGATGTCACTATTTCACCGTCGTTCACTAATCCAGGATGAGGGGGAGACCTGTTATGATACTTTCTGTTCGACTCAATTACCACGTTATCAAAACAGCAAGCTGCCAGGGTCAGAAACACTGGCAGTTCCTGACTGCATCCTTCCTCTTCCCCCCACTCACCCCTCCCTCAGGCCCTGCAATAAACCACAGCCTTTTAAGATTTTGTTTCTTCTTCAGTTTTTGATGGCCTGAGGTTTGATGGGTCTAGTTCAAACAGGTTTGGTGACCAGGGTGGGTGTGCGGGAGGGGCTTTTCTTCTACCTTTTTCCTGATAGACACCAGGAACATTGGCCAGTGTTTCTGGACATCACTGTCCACCTTCCGGGTCTTGCTGCCTATCTTTTTGCTCTGTTGCAGTTCAGAGAAGCACTGTGTGGACTGAAGAATCTCTGTTCTCCGCTTTGCATTAAAGAATGAGAAACAACTGAAAACACTGCAGTATCACCAAAGCCTGTCAGTCACTCTCAATTTGAATTATTTCACCAATCACCAATCAGCTTTCCCTATGCTGGTTGGACCCAAACCAAAAGGACATCGATCTTTTAATGGATAGATTGCTTCCTATCTCTGAAAACATTCCATGTGATTTTTTTTAATATTTGAAAAGAACAGGACCACCTCCCACCACCTTTTCAAAGTTTACCCTCTTATAAAATAATAAAATAAGAGTTGCTGTTGGTTTGTATCTTGTCTGAAACAAACCTTATTGATATCAAACTTTATTTAGGAAGCCTGCTTGCAAACTTGAAAACATATACAAAACACTTAAAACTTGTAGTTATCAACATGTGGTCTAGTATAAAATGAAAAGGAAGCACTTATATTGTGGCCTTACCAACACCTAAGACCAAATGTCTTGTGGCTGAGTTCTCTTCCCACAGTTCTGTTCTGCAGGGGAAGAACATCAGAAATTATAAGTAACTACAACCTCACTGGTTCACTGAATTCTGAGAGCTCCTACCACACTCTTAACTGGTAACATAATCATCTCATTTTAATGACTATGCAGCCCAAATATATACCTACAAATATATACCTATGATAATTTGTAAATTATCATATTGTAACATCAGTTTCTACAACTCTTGCATGTTAAAAAAACCCACATGTTCTATGGGTCCTTGGCACAGTCCCAAACTCTGAAGCAATTTTCAAGAAATTTGTGCCGTTCTCCACCCCATTATTAAGCTACAATACCATTTCCAACATGGGAATTTATGAAAAGTCAAGTGCCAAGGAGCTAGGAACAGAACTGGAAACCAATGGCAAACAGTATCCAGAGATGTTTACACACACACTAGTATCTGTAACAGTCACGGACAGAAATCCCAGGCACACAGCTTGCAGGAAAAGCAGGCTATACGTAACAAGAATCTCACCACAGGGCAGTCTTTAAATTTGATTACTCAGGATCAGAAACAAGGGATATCAGCCCAGAAAGGGACTTTAGCTGGTCAAACTAATTGTCTATAGGATTATCATAAATATGCTTCCAGTTCAGAGGAAAGCCCAACAGCCGCCATTTCCCTGTTTGAAAGCAGTACTCTTTTCTTTGTTTAACTCTGATCTGATACAGGTCAATGACAAAACAGGAAAAATGATGAAGACCTCTCAAATCAAACCTAAGTAAACACAAAGATAAATGGTTCAGCTGCCTGCACAAGCAGACAGGTAAGGTTTCTGCTACAAAACTCCACACAGACTCCTATAGGCACTCTTCTTCATCAGCAAAACCCCTGGGCTTTGTGCCTTTCATTGTGAAGGATCCCAAAGCACTTTTTTGAGTTCTTCATCTACAACTACACAAACTACTGTGGAATATAACCACTTCAGGTGGCAGGCAAAAAAGAGCATGAAAACAGTTTGAGAAAAATATTGGGCTTGGATGACTCATGAGAGAAGGAAAATCAAGTCAGGTAAAACATGTCTTACTAATCAAAGTTTTCACAGAACCGTGATTTATATATTGAGCTCGGTGAAGGGGTGGGAGAGAAAAACAAAGAAAGAAAATGGGGAAGCTTGTAAAAGTCCATATCACTTTTTTTGCTCTTCTAAAAAATGTAGCAACTAAACTCAGAAATCCCTCAAATATTTATTTTATAAGCAATTCATTTGACCACAGAGTTTAAAATGTTAACTTGCTGACAGTGACCAGAGGGGAGAGGGGAGGGAATTTCAGGGGAATTTCAGGGGAAAAAAGGAAGGGTTCACAGGAACAAATATTAAAAACACATGGACAAAAACTAGGGTGGGTGGAAACAGGAGGGAGGTGGGGAGGGATGGGTGGGTGGGCTAGGATGGGAGTAAAAGACAGAAAACTATTTGAACAATTAAAATAAAATAATAATAAAAATAAAATGTTAACTTGTTTGTTGACAATGATGGAAAAGAACAAACAAAAAGGGAAAAAAGGTGGGGGTGACAGGGAGACAAATAATAATAATAATAATAATAATAATAATAATAATAATAATAAAGGAATGACTGAGAGTAGCCAGCTTGGTCAAGCCTCTTGAGACAAGGAGGTCAGTAGTCCTGGATGTGTGGTTATGGGCCCAGAGCATCAAAGACATGGTTCAAAGGGTCATTCTGGCAGCTGCCAGCATTATACTAATCTTCATGTCTTGTTCAGCCTTCAGTGCAGCCTGGGCCTGAGTGCCACTGGCTCCAGCCAGCAATCCACAAGGACCCCTGGCTACATGTGGCACACAAGCATGGCTCATGAGGCCTATGGTCAGTGGAGGAAGCATCTGACTGTCCAATGCCATTGGCAGTCTCTGAACAGGAGCTGGAAAGGTGTTAGTATGTAGGGCTCTTACCAATGTAGAGACCAGGTTAGGCTGAGAGAGAATATGCGTGAAAAAAACAAAACATACAACATAAAACTGTTAAAAATTTTTTGCCTATTAGACCAGTTGGCTCATCCCAGAGTAGATCTGCCAGGAAAAGGAAGTATACAAATTGTGCTACCCTAGCACCTGGACTAGGACTGACAGGCCCCGCCACGGAGACTCCAACTTGTGTCTCTGGAAGACCATGCTATGGCGCTTCAGGTACCAAATCTGAAAGGGAGACAGGGAAGCTATTACTTAGGATATCTTTTTAAAAAAGATGTAATTGCAGAAAAAGCATACACCTATACCAAACATAATCAGAAAATAAGTTTAAAAACTGCTAATTTGACAATACGTGTTTTCTCAGGTACCCATTCTAGTTTGTGAATGTTCTTATCAATATTAGTCAGTCCTTCTGTTTGATCAGCAAAGGGAAGCAAGGCTAACATTTTTATACATATATTAAAATACCTTTTGTAAAATTTACTTCATCTACACAGTTACCTTAAAATAAAAAGGCAAGCAAATAAAAAAACTTGGAAAACTCTCAGCACTGGGACTTTTCTCTGAAAGTCAACTTCTTCAAAAAGATAAAAAGAACAGAATTCAAATTATCAGAGCTGGATTACTGAAGATGGCAATGAGGTAGGTGGGAGTTGAAACCACTTGCTCATGCTCCCAACTGGGACACCTAGCTGATCTCCTGAAGGACAGAGTGAACAGCCAATGGAGTCCTAGCTTATATGAAGTTTGGAAGCCAAAATTATAGAGGACATTGAAAAACAGAGAGTAAGGAGATTGTGTTGGGACAGTGAGGTTCCTGGGACCTGCACAGGGACCAAGGCTGCTTTGGTCCCTGGCCTGGTGCCTGGTGTTGTGGTCAGAAGCTGCCACAGAAGTTTTGGAGAGTTGGATCAGCAATTGTAACTCTGCAGCTCCCTCCCCTCCCAGAGCAGAGAAGGCAGCCCTGCAACAGAAAAGACCTGGATGCTTGAAGTCACTGGGGGGCGAGGGGGAGATGCAATGGCAGATGCATAGTAGCAGTGTTTCCCTACTGGGACTGTGGTTGCCAGCTAGGACATTACCAGAGAAATTGGAAAGCCAGGTGACGCCTGGAGAAGAATTGGGCCATGGCGGGCCCTCACCCAGATTACTCTGGAGTGGTCATAAAGTTGGGCTGTGTGAAAAGCCAATGCTTGTTAAGAAGGCAGGAGCAAACAAGACGAATTTACCAAAAAAAAAAACAAAAAACAAACAAAAAAGCCCTCTCAGCCACTATGCGTAGTTTGTATTCTTTACTGTCACTATATCTCACCATCTAACCTCACACAACTGCTGTTTTCTAGATTCAAATCACATTCCTTCTCCCATCTAATGAGAGTCTTACCTCTTTTTCACCTTTTATAAAAAGAGGCTAGTTAGGTGAAATATCACCCAAGTATTTTTCCCAAGGATCTCCTATCTGTTTTTATACTTGTTGGTACTTTAAATCCCATATAATACTCTCCTGCTGTCTCAATCCATTTTGCCTACACCCTGCCACTGATCACATACAAGATTAGGTGGGAGTTGTGAAAACCAGTAAACCCATTGGAGGAGAGAACCAGGCATCAAAGGAACCACAAACAGTTAAAGCCCAAGTACAATAAGAGAGCCCACATGACCAGCAAAAAGGGCAACCCTAGAGCATCCAGGCAAAGAGATCAAAGAGACCACACCACTAAATCCCACTAAACTCCTACCACAGAAGTTCACCTTACAAAGACAGCTAGCAAAGAAAAGCATAAGGAAACACAGAAACAAACTGAAGGAGGCACCTAAAATGGGGAGACAAAAAAAAAGAACCAGCAATCAAAAGGAATGGAAGACTTCCCATTAAAAGAGCTAAATGAAAAGGAGGCAAGCTATGAGATATAGAATTCAAAAGGAGGGTTATAAGGATGCTCAAGGAACTCATAGACAACTACAAGGAACTGAGTGAGAACTACAACAGTATGAAAAAGGAAATAGAAACTATAAACAAGAACCAAGAAGAAATGAAGAATATAATTTATGAAATAAAAAACACACTAGAAGGAACTATAAGCAGGCTTGATGAAGCAGTGGACCGAATTAGTGAGCTGAAAGACAATATAGAAAGAAGCACACAGATAGAGCAGCTGCACAAAAAAAAAAAAAAAAAGACTAAAAAAATATGAAGATAGCTTAAGGGAACTGCAAGACAACATAAAACACAAAAACATTCAAATCATAGGATACCAGAAGGAGAAGAAAAGGAGAAGGGATAGAAACACTGTTTGAAAAAAATAATGACAGAAAACTTTCCAAACTTGGAGAGGAGAAAAGCCATGCAAGTTTAGGAAGCACAGAGGGTCCCAATCAAGATGAATTCAAAGAGGTCTACTCCAAGACACATCATAATTAAAATGCTAAGTTTTAAAGACAAAGGGAGAATTTTGAAAGCAGCAAGGGAGAAACAAGAAGTTTCTGTAAGGGAGCTCTGAAACGGCTAGCAACTGATTTCTCAACAGGCACAATACAGGCCAGGAGAGAATGGCAAAAAATATTCCAAGTAATGAAGAGCAGAGGCCTGCAACCAAGACTACTCTACCCAGCGAGGCTCTCAATTAAAATGGAAGGTGAAATAAGGAGTTTCCCAGACAAAGGAAGGCTGAAAAAATATACCTCATCAAACCAGCACTGCAAGATATGCTAAAGAGGCTGCTACAAGAAGAGGAAGGAAAAGAGTGAGAGAGAGGAACACAGGTACAAAGGGGGAAAATGAGTAAGTACCTATCAATAACAACCTTAAATGTTAATGGATTAAATGCTCCAATCAAAAGACATAGGGTAGCTGAATGGATAAGAAAACATGACCCATACATATCCTGCCTACTAGAGACCCAGCTCAGAAAAAAAGAACTACACAGACTGAAAGTAAAGGGTTGGAAAAAATATTTTAAGCAAATGGACAAGAGGAAAAAAGGTGAACTAGGAATACTTATATCAGACATAGACTTCAAAACAAGGTCCATAAAAAGAGACACTGAAGGACACTCAATAATACTCAAGGGAAGAATCCATCAAGAAGACATAAATATTGTAAATACCTGGTGGGCGTAGCTCAGTGGATTGAGCGTGGGCTGCAAACCAGAGTGTTGCAGGTTTGATTCCCAGCCAGGGCACATGCCAGGGTTGCAGGCCACAGCCCCCAGCAACCACACATTTATGCTTCTCTCTGTCTCTCTTTCTCCCTCCCTTCCTTCTCTAAAAATAAATAAATAAATCTTTTAAAAAAATACACAAATATTGTAAACATATATGCACCCAACATAGGAGCACCCTAATATATAAGGAAAATCTTGGAGGACTTCAAGAAAGATATAGATAGAAACATACTTATTGTAGGGCATTTTAACACCCCACTGTCAACAATGGATAGATTTTCCAAACAAAATATCAAGGTTATTGAAGATTGAACAATGCCCTAGATCAAATGGACTTAACAGATGTTATATATATATATAACCTTTATATATATAAGGTTATATATATAACCTTAGGACAAAATATATTTATATATATATATATAACCTTTCATCCCAAAGAAGCAAAATAAGCAAAATACACATACTTTTCAAATGCACATGGAACATTTTCAAAGATAGACCACATGATAAAACACAAAATCAGCCTCAACAAATTCAACAAAACTGAAATCATATCAAGTATTTTCTCGGACCACAAGGGCTTGAACCTGGAAACCAACCTCAAGTAAAAAACTCAAAAACACTCAAATTCATGAAGATTGAATAGTATGCTATTAAACAATGAACGTGTTAAAAATAAGATCAAGAAAGAAATAAAAAAGTTTCTGGAAACAAATGAAAATGAACACACAACAGTCCAAAACCTATGGGACACAGCAAAGGCAGTCCTGAGAGGGAAGTTCATAGTGATGCAGGCCTACCTAAAAAAGATAGAAACACTTCAAATAAACAACCTAACTCGACATCTACAAGAACTAGAGGAGCAACAAACAAAGCCCAGAGTGAGCAGAAGGAAAGAAATAACCCATATCAGAGTAGAATTAAATGACATAGAGACTAAAACAACAATCCAAAGGATCAATAAATCCAGGAGCTGGTTCTTTGAAAAGATAAACAAAATCAACAAGCCCTTAAGCAGACTTATCAAGAAAAAAAGAGAGGGGACCCAAATAAACACAATCAGAAATGAAAGAGGAGAGATTATAACTGATACCACAAAGATACAAAGTATTGTAAGAAATTACTATGAACAACTATATGCCAAGAAATTTTAAAACCAAAGTGAAATGGAGAAATTTCTAGAAAAATATAATCTTCCAAAACTGAATGAAGAAGCAGAAAATCTGAACGACCAATAATAGCTGATGAAATCGAAGCAGTAATCACTCACTCTTAGTGTAAACCCTAATCTGGGGCATCATACTTGACCTCCTATTCAGATCCTCCTACAATGTGCTACATTTGTCAGTTTCCCATATCTTCTACCTTCTCTTGGCTGCCATCTTTAGTCAGGCCAAGACTTCCTGTGACACAGGAACTTCTGAAGAAGGTATTCACCTCCCCTGGCTATGTCATGAGTTCCTGAATACTTTCAGAATTGTGTAGAAACCTTTTGCCCAGGGTGGTAGCCCAGCTATTAGCTTGCCTTTTTGTTAGGCAAAGTATCTTAAGCTCTATCATCAGCTTCCCCTATCCCCCAGTTGAGGTTTGTAAGGTTTTCTCCTCTTTTTTGGTGCCTCCTCCACTTTGCACCCCATTACAAAATGAGTAAACATCTGTCATTTTGCTAGGTATTATTCTGTCTCCTCCAAGGGGGTAGTATCATTTTGTACTTTCTCTAGTAATGTGTGAATGTTGTTTTCACACAGCTCCACCAAGAGGAATTGTTGTCCAACAATGGGGTGTATATTCATCTGACGGGTGAGAAACGGTCTTTCAGTGTAGTTTCAATTTGCATTTCCAACTGATACTTATCATTTCTCTCTGCCACTGCCCAGTCTTAATTACCCTGGACCTTAGCCAGCATTGCAACTAGTCTAGCTGCTTTCCAAGAGACCTTTGTCCCTGAGGGGTGTGAGCCCTGGTGGCCTTGTCTTTGTCAGGCCAAGAATGCCTCAGTGGCCCCTGCAGTGTTATTAACGACACAGAAGCACCAAGATGCATCCTAGGGGATCCCCTGAGATCCAGACCTTTTCCCTCTCTCCATGAAGTATCAGCAAACCTGTCTCTTCATGAAAATCAGGGTTGATTATACTCTCCCACCACCATAAATACATTTTGCCTTATGAACCACTGGTGTCAGGATCCAGAATGACCAAGTGGTGGTTGTAGCTTCAGGTTACATAGAACTCTCCTGTGTCTCTCATTGGAAGAACTCTCCCTTCCCTGGGAACCAGAGCTTCTTTCCAACAGAGCTTAAAGTTGTAGGAACACAGAGCAAAACTAATTCAAATGAGTTGCAATAGCAAAAAGGGCCTCTCCTCCTTCCATTTTGGCCCTTGGACCCCTGTATTCCAACTGATGGAGACAGCACCACGTAACAGCCATTGATTCAACACATATTCTACATCCTCCAGGATGGGACCCAGGCCAGCACCTTCACGGAGCCTTTCAGACCAAGTACGTCTAGGTGACATATTCTACAGGTCAACCAGTGGATCCTGAAAAGAATCATTTCCCACTCCATTTTGAAAGGGGCTGATGTAATCAATTTGCTTGATCCTCTCAAGGCACAAAGTCACACCAGGGACTCAGTGGGTGGCAAGTTGGATAATGGGCAGCGGCAATAGCTGGACCAGCCTCAGTGAGCAGGAGCCCATGTTGTTGGGCCCATGCACAGTCTCTATCCCCACCACTGCAGCACCCCATTCACGGGTCCACTGCGCCAGTACTGGAGTGGCAAAGGACAGAAGCTGGCTGATACTCACCAGAGAAGCCATCCTGTCCACTTGGCTATTGAATGCTTCCTCTGAGCAGGATGCTTCCTCATGGGCACTGATATAAGACAAACATCTTCACACACAGTGCTCACTCCTTGTAGGTCCCCCCACAGGCTTCTTCCCTCACCTTCTCATGGTGCTTCTTTTAAGCCCCTGACCAGCCAGCCAGTGATTCACCACTGTTCAGAAATGCATACTCTACCTTAGGCCACTTCTCACTCTACAAAATGCTGACAACTGAAAGCAATGCTGAGAGCTCTGCCCACTAGGAGGATTGTCCTTCTATACTGTCTTTCAGGGCCACCCCTGCCTGGGGCTATCAGGCAGTAAAAGTTCAGTTTTGGCTCACACCAACCTGTAGGTGAGCCTCTCCATCCAAGAACCAGGCCTGGATGTCTTCTCTCTCCATTACCTGGTCACAGAGGAGCCCCTCTGAGCCCTAAGTGTGAGCTGCCGGAAAGGCACCAGTGCAACAGATTATGTGACATGGGGCTCTGAGCTACCTGCTCATGTAACTTATTGGTGTCTCCTAGACCTCCCAGGCCTGAATGTGCCCCTACTATCTTACAATGGAAAGGAATTATAAGTGCCTGCCTCACTTTGTTAGACTAGACTTCCAGTTCAAAAAAACATACCCAGCTCAAAAAGAAAAAATACCCAGCTCATGGCAGGAAGCACCTGTCTCATAATCACTTGGTATCTGTCTGCTGGTCAGTCTCTATAGGTACCAGTAGTCCTTTAGGAGCTGCATTGTGAATGTAGAGTTCTCTGATGCAGAAGGCATGGCTGAGCTAGAGGGTCTGTGCCATGTATCCCCTACTGGGGCTTGTCAGAGACTCTACTCAGCATCCCTAACTCCATGGGATGTCTCTAACACTATAGTGAAGGGACAGAGCAGCTCTACTGCAACCTGGTCCCACTGCAGAGCTCTTCCTTCTTCTGGGCTTCATTTGAAATTGTTAGACTACTGACTCCCTGACAAAATGGATTGGGACAGTATTCTCAAATACCACCTCCAAAATCCAAAGGACCTATAAAATATGTATGTGTTACTCATTAATAAGGACCATAAAGAATGATAATTTGGTTTTTACTTCAGAAGGAATGTCCCAGCATGCCTCACACTTAGACCCCCCTAAAGCCTTCACCTAAGGAGAAGGCTCTTGAATATTTGTAGTTTATCTCCTATCTTCTAGCACATATGTGCCTTACTTGGGCTTTCAGATTAATACCATATTCTCATTTACCAGGTCCCATTAGTATGATGTCATCAATGTAGTGAACCAGAATGATGTTCTGCAGAAAGTCAAGATGACCAAGGTCTTTGTAGCCTAAATTATGAAAGAGAGCAGGAGAGTTATCATAGTCTTGGGGCACAACTGTGAGCAGATATTACTATTTCCATATATGTGTGAACTGCTTCTGGTTCTCCTTACTAATGAGGGTTGAAAAGAACACATTGACAGAGTTAAAGCTGAGTGCCAGAGGCTGTGCTGATTTATCTCAATAAAGATACTACATCCAGCATATGAGCTACAATAGGGCTACGATTTGGGTCGCATGATAACCACATGATCCAAAATGATTTGAATGGTTCCTGACAACACTAATATGACAGGATGAAATGAGGGATATAATGGGAGCCACCACCCCTATAAACTTTAAGATTTCAAGGAAGACAGTAATTTCTGAGCCCAAATAGACAGCCATCAGTGATTCAGGAGCTGAACCGTTGTTCTGGTTTGAAGCTATTAGATTTTGGGCATGGTTGTGATGTAGCAAAAGCTGAACCAAATTCGCAGGGTGGGAATGGAGAAGAGAGCTCTGAACAGGGCACAACAATTTGGAAATCATACGATGGCAACTGAAGTCAAAGGAATCAATGAGACTGTCCTGGAAAATCATGTAGAGTAAGTACAGCATGAGGCCCCGGGAGTCATCGTTACCACACTCAGTCCGATGATTCTACCTCAGAAAATGGCACTGCCACCCACCCAGGCACCACATCACACCCTGAGACCTGAGCCTTTGGCAGCACACATCACGCCCTTCATCTCTCCTTCTGGAAGCCTAGATGCCAGCAAAAGGGGACTTTTGGATGCTCCCAAACATGCTACACTCTCATCTTCCCACCATGCCATTGCCCATGCATTTTCCTCTGTCTGCAATGCTCTTTCCCACCTCTTCTTCATATATTTAACTGCCATTTCAACTTTCAATGTCACTGCTTCTGGGGAGCCTTCCTTGACCACCTCTAAGCAGAAGTTAGACTTTCTTCCTCCCATATCTCTCTGCACACAGTTCATAGCACACATCACTAAGATAATTGTTTTATCTCTGCCAGCCCTTCATATCCTCCCCCATGACTATGCGGCCCTGAAGAGCATGGACTGTGCCTTTATGTCTGTAGGCCTCTTGGTTTATCTGTATTTTGCCTTTGCATAACGTGCTTCCATGTATAATGCACACCCACATTTTTAGCACAAGCTTTCAGAAAAAAATCTTTTGTTTAAATTTATTTCATTTTTTTATTTATTTACATTTATAAACAAAACTGATTATCATATTCCAGGGTATTATTTTGCATACAGATATCATTATTGCTTTCTCAAGTTACACTTTTAATGCATAAGCATAAATAAAAATTAAAAACATTTATATAGATACAGAATTAGTACTACCCATGTATAATGCACATCATTGTTTTTTCCTCAAAATTTGAGCAGGAAAGTGTGCATTATACACACAAAATATGTTTCATATAATCAAGAACTTAGAGCAGGTCCATGGCCTGTTAGGGACCCAGGGCAAGCAAAGCTGCCCTGAGCTCCACCTTCTATCTCTGCCCTCCACCTCCACCTCTGACCTCTACCCTCCATCCCTGCCCTCCATCCACAGCAGGCAAGGAAGGGAAGTTCACCTGAGCTCTGCCTCCCATCCACCCACCCCTTCCCTGACACCGGTTCCTATTGGGAACCACCAAATATGTTGGGGACCACTGACTTAGAGTGTCTCTCTGGGAACAAATAACTCTGAGCAATGTCTAGTTTGGGATCAGGAGATTTCACAATGGCCAGTTTGAATGGCAGGTCGGATTAATTTCTTTCTCTCTTCCTTTAATAGAATGCATAGCAATTACTGTTAAAGAACGAGTGCAACACCAATTCTCAAACTATTTTTCTGCCATGGTGGGTAGCTCAGTTGGTTAGAGCAGTGGACCCCAATGATTTTGGCACCAGGGACCCGTTTCTGGGTTTGGATGCGAGTGAAGGGGTTGGAGGAGATAGGGGGTGGTGACAGGAGGTGGAGCTCAGGTGGTAATAAGAGCAAAGCTTGGCTGGCTTGCCTACTGCTCACCTCCTGCTGTGAGCCAGTTCCTAACAGGCCATGAAATGTACAGTTTCATCCAGAGGTTGGGGATATCTGGGTTAGAGTGTCAACCTGATATGCAAAGGTTGCAGGTTCATCTATGGTCAGGGCACATACAAGAATCAACCAATGAATGCATAAATAAATGGAACCAAAAATCAATCTCTCTCTCTCTCAAGTTAATAAAAAAAATTTTAAACCATTTTCCCTTTGTCCCCTTAACCATAGTGGCTCTTTTCTAAATAACTCTTTAGAAAACCTAAAGAGTTGTTTTCTCAGGCATCCTTATATTTAGTGTGGCCAATAAGGTGAGGCAGAAGTCTGCTATAGGTTTCTAGGGAAGCTTTTGCTATTCTGACCTAAAGGACACTGGGCTGACCTCACCCTTTTCTTCCATCTTCCTGCCTGAAAAATGATGTGAAGCCTGAAACTTCATCATTTACCTTGTACTTGAGGCAACAAGCCATCATATTAGTGTGACAAAGCAGAGAGCCACCAAGAGCCTCTGAGCCTCTGATGGCACCTTAGAAGCACTGCCCCAGCGGTGGGCTGACCACCTGCTGACCTCTTCTTATGTGAGATTAATTAAGTAATTGGACTGTTTAAGATAGTACTCGTCAGCTGTTCTGTTGCAGAGCAGAAAACAATCCTACCTGAGACCAACAACAAAGTGCAGTAGGAGCTGCCAGGAGATGGCTCTGAGTCAAGGTGGTGTGCTAGGACCAGTATTAAAAATAAGCTAATAATTTTATGAATAGATGGAAACAATTTTTAAAATTTTTATGTATTTATTTTTAGACAGAAGGAAAGAAAGGGAGATAGAGAGAGGAAGAAACATCCATGTGCAAGATAAACATGGATTTGTTGCCCCTCGCACACCCCCTACTGGTGACCTGGTTCACAACCCAGGCATGTGCCCTAACTGGGAATCAAACAGGTGACCTTTTGGTTTGCAGACTCGTAGCACTCAATCCACTGAGCCATACCACCAGGGCAAGCGTTTGTTTGTTTGTTTGTTTGTTTGTGTGTTTGTTTGTTTCAATTCAGCTCTTGGTGCTGTGGGGAAGCCTTGAAAGCAGAAATATAGGCTCTATTCTTAAAGGGTTTACAATAAAATGGGAAATGATTTTATGAAATGCTATGCTGCACTGTGTGCAGTGGAGAGCTGAATTTCATACAGCTATGGGGAGAGGACACTCTGCAAAGGGAAACAGCTCCAATGAGGAAACTTTCCTGGTAGATGAGGGGCTTGAACAGGTCCTCAGAGGATGAAAGGGATTTTGATGAGCCCATCTGGATCTCTCCTGAGAGGTGAGTGAGCTAGGGGTAACCTGCTCACACCAGCACGCAGTTCACGGTAATTCAGTATTAAATGCCATTCTGGTCCTCCATACAAGGGATTTAGAGAAATGTTTCTCTCCCTCTCACATTCATTTATTCAACCTGTATTTATTGAGCCTTTACAGTCAATGAGCAAGTACTTTGGCTACAACTGTGGGCAAAACACATTCAGTACCTGACCTGAGAAACTTCTGTTCCAATGAGGAAGACAGATGACAAAGAAAGAAAAACACAGGGATGCAGGAGGCAGGATGAGCAAACTCAGAACTGGGGAGCTCCCTCCCTTGTTCTAGGCCTCTGCCTCCCCAGAGGGGCTGCACATCCGACTCTTGCTGCAAGCAACCCAACAGGCGACCCTGCTGCCTGGAGTACCTGGGGGAGCAGTGGCCTCAGAGGACACCTGCTGTGGGGGGCTGGGTGTGGCTTGGTGCCCAGGCCATGCCTGCAGCCTGCAAGCTTCTGCCCACCCAGGTTGATGTCCCTGTACCCCCACCCCCAGCCCCTTTTCCACCTCACACGGACTTCCCTCACTCTTCCTGATGTGGGCTACCCTCACCCCAGAGCACACGCTCTGGCTACGCCATTCTGCTCTATTTCCAGGGAGAAGCACTGCTCCCTCATCCTAAAGGGCCCCTCATTTCCTCCTCTCCTCTGAAGCCCTCCTCTTCCTTGTCCAGAGCTGAGTGATCACACAGTCGATCATCCCAAACAGGGACACTGAAGAGGGAAAAGGGGCACTGCCAGTCATCACATCCGACAACACACAGGCCAAGGCAAGTGGTCTCCAGTCCAGAGCCCAGTGCTGATGGCTCAGGCTCCACACTGCCTCTTTGACTGTTGCCTCACCACTTCCCAAACTGTGTGCTGTAGGACACCTGGGAGACATATTCAGGGCTTCACAAAAACAAAAGGAAACTAAACATTCCACACTGAAATAACTTTCAGAATCTCTGAGTTAACCCAAGATAAACAGATTTCCTTAGTGCAGGACTCCCCCAAATTAATATGCACAGGTAAGAGGAGAGCATGGCAGGTTTCCTGAGCCCATTAGACCTTGGAATCCTTGAGCAGAGAGCACCTGATAGAAGTGACACACTTTCAGAAATACTGTCTGACACCAATGGAATTGTTCCCAAAGCTTAATCTTACCTCCGTCCTAATTTCAGTGTGAAGATATGAACAGCAGGATGCAGTTGGTTCACAGCCAGCTTTGCCTCTTTCCTGGGGACCATTTTATATCAGGACGCTCTGGCTGCAGGCAACAGATAGATAAGACCTACGTCTTGTGGTTCACACAGCAAAAACTCCTGAGCTGAGCACTTCCGGGACCCCAGTGTCCTCAAGGACCCAGGTCTCCTCCATGTCTCCACCCTGCCACCTTCATTCGGCATGTTGCCCTCTCCTCTCAGGGGCACTGGACGGCTGCAGCTGCTCCAGGCCCAGCACAGAGAAACCAAGACATCTATCAAAGAAAGACTTGTCTTCCTGTATATGTCTTACCTTTTATTCTTAGCAAGGAAATAGTTTTCCAGATACACCCCCATCTCCATTTGACATCGCTGTGTAAGTCTTCTCCCCAGGTGTCAGTGGTTAGCAGGGTGACAAACCATCCCAGTCTGCCTGGGATGGACAGATTTTTGGGGACTTAGCACAACTAGTGCTAAAACTGGGACATTCCTGGGCAACTTAGATAAGTTCATAACAGGGCATTACACTGCCTAAATCAGTCATTGAATATCAGAATGGAATTGCCATGATTAGCTTAGACTAGGCAGGATTTATACCCTGAAGCAAGAGAGAAGGCCAGCTTTCCTGAGCATGGAATAATGAATACCCAAACAAAACCTACCTTCTTACAGTAAGGAAGAACAGGGAAATCTGTTGGATAGGCTTTCAGTAAGGCTGCCTTAATATCAAGTACAGTGATAATTCTCTCCTTGTAACATTGTGATGATTATGTACAATGACATATGACAGTGCCTCACCTAGACAACCAACACAGCAGCTTTTTATCAAGCACTTGTCAGTACAAAGCACTGTGCCCAAGGCATAACAGGTACTGTCACTACATCTACATAAGATTTAGGGAGACAGGGATGTAAATTCCATATTATGAATATTCATAAGGCATCAAAAATTAAGTGATCTGCCCAAGGTCACACAGTTGGTAAGGGGTAGAGCCAGGTCTCAAATCAAACCAAGACTGTCTGACACCATGATGCTGTCTTACTCTCTCCACCCTGGCCTCACACAGCTGTGCATCTCATGTTCACGTCCCCTCCTTTAATCTCCGGCACCCGGCACCAGGCCCAGCAGACAGGAAGTGTTTACTAAATCCTTTTTCAATGAGTAGATGGTAACAGCAGATATTCCTGCAGCCATTATGATTTACAAAGAACTTTTGCCTGAATTTAGGATTTTCTCCCCCATATCTGGTCCTCTTCCAGTGATCATTCTAGCAAATGGCACCAACATCTTACTTACTTGCCCAAATTGGAAAACTAAGTCACCATCAACCCCTCTCTCCCCACTCCCACACATCATAGGGCATCTCCCCAACCCACTATCAAGGGCATCTCTCAAATCTGTGCATTCCTCTTCATCCTCCATGACCTTGGCCCATGTCAGCATCATGTTCTCACAAGCACTGCTGAAGTGGTCTGCCCACAGCCCACTTTCCATCTCTGGCCTCTTCTCCATGCTGCAGCCGGAGTGGTTCTCTGTTTCTGATCAGGTCACCTGCCTACTGAAAACCATCACTGTTCATTTCTTTTGGGATAAAGCCCAAACCCCTTGCCACTGCCTGGTGTCTGCCTGCCTTCCTTGCCTCACCGTGCACCATCCTCTCTCTCATACTATCCCAGCCACCCTCGCCCCAACTGACCTTCCTGAAGTCCCTTCTTCCTGTTGTGCTTCCACCTGCCATGGGATCTTTGCACATGCTGTCCCCACCCTCTTGGCCTAGTTAACTCTCACCTCAGGTCTCAGCCCAGGCAGCTCTTCTGGTAAGACAGCCCCAACCACCATGCCCAGGTCAAACCACGCTGTTAGAGGCTCTCATGGCACCATGTGTTTTCCTTACCGCCCAGTTGGCACAGCTGCAGTTTTACACTCACTTATGAGCTTGTTTGATCAGTGTCTGTCCATCAACTAGTCTGTAAGCTTGGTGTCTGGTTTGGATGATCTCTCTGCAGCCCTTCCAGTGCCCAGCCAGGGACAGTACATAGTCTGATTTGGTAAATGTGTGTTTAATTAACTAGTTGATTAATTGATTAACATTTTATCCAGGTTGCTGTGAGCTCCCTCGGGACAGGACCCTGCCTTAATGCCTCTACACCACCACCACCCCGTACAGCCAGCACGGTGCAGCCTGGGGAAGTGTGTAGTGAACACTCTGAGTGATGGTGACCACACACAGGTGACAGGGATGGGAGTGCTTGTCAGAAACAACCTGCAAGGAGTGAGGCAAGCAGGATGTGTGGGGGATGGAGCTGAGAATGGATGTGGCCTAAGATAACTGTAGCTTTGGCCTGATAGGGAAGGCACGTTTGGAGCCAAATCATAGATTGCACTGAGGAGTCACCCGACCTTGAGGCAGGGGGCCAGGACTTCGTGTGCTGTGTCTCAGATGGTCTTCAGTGATTGGGTTGTCCTTCCAACTGGACCCCCAAAGACACCAAAGCTGCAAAGTGATGGTCAGCTGTGTCCCCTCCCCACTCCAGCCTACCTGTCCCAGGTGAGCTGAAGGACCTCTCTCCCGCCTCACCCACAGTGTTAGATTCCTTGGGCTGCTCTAACAAAGCGCCATAAACTGGGTGACTTCAAACAAGAGAAATGTAGTATCTCACAGTGCTGGAGGCCAGAAATCTGAGATCACGAGGTGGGCAAGGCCAGGCCCTCCCCAAAGGCTCTAGAGGAGGACCTTTCCGTGACCTTCTTCTGGCTCTGTGCTTGTTGGAATTTCCTTGGCATTGCTTGGCTTGCAGTGGCATCACTCCCATCTCTCCATCTGTCTTCACAGGACCTTCTTTCTGTGTGTCTCTAAGTCCAAGTTTCCCTCTTTCTATGAGGACCTCATCTTAACTCAATCACATCCACAAAGATCCCATTTCCACATAAGGCCAACTACCAAACACCAGGGGTTAAGACTTGAACATAGATTTGGGGGGTACACAAGTCAATACATTCACCCAGAATGTCACTGTTACCTCTTTCCAACTTCTCTGAACCTGTTCTGTCAGTGTCTGGGTCTTCCCCCTGGGGCCACACACTCTTCTGAAATTTTGCTTCTTTATTTCCAGAAATGCACCCAGGGAAGCTCTGTGACTCAGACAGCTGGCAGCTTGCACAGCAATTCTCATGCTTCCCATTGAATCCTCACAAGTACCACAAGACAGGTTATTATTATCCCATTTTACTGATAGGTAAGTTGGGACTCAGGGAAGCTAGTGCCTTATGTTAAGTCACACAGCGGGAGATGGCAGAGCAGAGACTTGACCTAGGTGCCTGATGCCAGACACCACAGCCCTAACTACTTCCCAGGGTGGAATATATGCCAGCCTCCAAGCGGTCCTTGTGAACCCATGCACCACCTTAGAAGAGTGTCATGGAGAAACTGCTGAGACAGTAAGAGAGAACACAAAATTGGGGACCTGTGTTTGGTCACTAGGAGAACCCAGGAATAAGCAGTCCTAGATCACAAGAAGATATGAAAATGATTATTCAGGAGCAGTTTGGGGTGACAATTCTTTAAGGAGGAATTTTCCATGGGTAATATTTTGAAATCGATTTTATGGTGATATAATATTAATCTGATTATTTTTCTCTGTCATAGTTTTATATCCCACACTCAACAGTGACTATCATTTTGCATCCAGGAGCCTGCTGGTCAGTTCCGGAAGCCAACTGGTTTTGAATGATGTTCTGCACTGGCCAGACAAGCAGGATTCCGCTGTGAACATGAGTCCACAGAAGAGAGGCCTGACTGATCGTCACGCAGGCCTGGTTTTACTGAGCAAGTTATTTTCTTTATTTGAATGAGGCAACTCTTGCACATCCTGATTACTACTGAGATGCTCTTCAAGATATGCAGGCTACCCCAGACTCCTCAGAGGATGAAGTCACTTGGATTGGACTGATACTGTAATGATTAACCTTTCATTTATCAGTCAAAAAAATTTTGTTGAATGCCTTCTCTGTCTCAGGCTCTGTGCTAAGTATACTAAAGATACAGAAATAAGCCAGACTTAGTCTCTCCTCTCAGGGAGCTCACATTTTCTTGGGGCAATTGGTCAATCACAACTAATGGGATCAGTGCTTCAAGATAACTATCAATTGAGGTTCTTAGCTATACAGACACCTCCATCATATCTGCTTCCCAGGTGATGTTATTGACTTGCCTGCAGTCGTCATGCCCATCGCGTACTTCCCACCCTGCCAAGTCTTATCAGGGACACCTTCTATATGGAACCCAGGTCACACATGCAACGCAAGCTGTAGTGGAGCGTGGGAAATGTTCCTGTAGTTTCCATTCTGTAAAACACAGGGAAGCAATCTAAAAGGAAATGGCAATTGAATGTTTACATCTAGAGTTCAGGAAATATCATGAACCAGTGGGCTGGGTCAGATGACAGAGGGTTGCCCTGGTGCAAAGATTGGTGAAAATGGTGAACCAGGCCAGGTACGAGGGTGCTTCCACCTTGGTTCACCACTGAAACAGTCAATGCTCTGGTAGAGACAGAGATACAAATGTGAAGGTTGTTCCCTGATGCCTCCCTAACACCTCAGTAGGGATGCACTTGAAGCCTAAGCAAAGAGTCAAAGCAAAGAGTAAAAAAATCCACCAGGGTCCCTGTCTGCTGTGGCTCAGTGAATTGAGTGCCATCCTGTGAACCAAAAGGTCACTGGTTTGATTCTCAGTCAGAGCACATGCCTGGGATGGGGGGCCAGGTCCCTAGGTGGGGGCATGTGAGAGGAAACCAACTGATGTTTCTCTTCCTCTCTTTCTTCCTCCCTTCTCCTATCTGAAAATAAATAAATAAAATCTTCTAAATAAATAAATAAATCAGGGCAGGGATACCTCTGGCCAGGGGCAGATCCCTGATTAGATTGGGAGCTAAGGAGAAAGACCACCACTAGTGACCCTTCTCCTCTCCCAAGGAGGTGTGGGATTCTCATCCCACAGGTGAGAATCTATGATTAATTTCAACTATTTTCCCCAACTCTGCATCTCTATTTCTCTCTTGTTATCACACGATTTCAGGAAAATTTTGTAGAACTTTCTTAGCATGCTCTGGGAATATGGGGAGTCCACTTATCTGCATTTAATGAAGATTGAAAAAAGAAAAGGGAAAATCTTCACAGATTCAAGGCACATTATGAATCACAAGCAGGGTAAACACTAAGAAAACCAGACCTAAACACATTGTAATAAAACTGCTGAAAAACAAAAACAAAGACAGACTCTTCACAGCAGGTAGAGAAAAGATGCATTACTTTCAAAGGAGCAGTAACAGCTGACAGCCGACTATGCATCAGAAACCATGAAGTCCAAAGGGGAAAGAATGTTATCTTCGAAGTACTAAAAGAAAACACTGTCTAATTGAATTCAATCACTCCCAAAAATTCTTCAAGAATAAAAGAGAAACAAAGACATTTTCAAACTGATAAAACCAGGAGAATTCATCATTAGCAGACCTGCACTAAAGGAAATAATGAAAGGGTGTTTTCGGGTAGAAGGTAATCATTCCAGATGGAAGCTTTAAGATATACATCAACAGAAATGGATAAATATATTCATACAATGGAATGATATATATATCTCCCAGAGTGGAGAACAGAAATGAGCCACACAACACACACCCTACACACCCTTCTACACTTCTGGGGAGATTAGGAATTGGGCGCCACCTGGTGGCCAATAGCTGCAGCACAAGCCCCATTCCAATCACGTCTTAGTCGCTCCCCACCCCCAACCTCCAAGACTGGCACGAGGAACTGATCCAGTTTTCTCTGAGGCCCCACCCACTTGCTCACCATCCCTTTGCCTCATCACAGTCCTGTAGATACTGAGAGGAGGCTCTGTCCCAAATCTCCTTCCTCTATTTGAAAGTAAGCCCTTGGAAGGCGGTCATGTAGGAAAGGTACACACTCCAGCTTCACGATTATTTAACTTCTAACCTCAAGCTGCTTGGCTACAGAATGAGTTGGCAGTACCTATTCCACAGAATCATTGAGGTTTTACGGAAAATACAGTCATCGATATGGGAAGGCAGGGCAGCTACAAGAGGACTTGGAGCCAAGCCTCCTGTTCTCTGACCTGGTGAGGGCTCCCCACAGGCTCAGTGCTCAGACACAGCATTCCCTCCTGCCCGCCTCCATCCTGCCTGGCTTCTCCCAGCTGCCCACACAGTTGCCCTCTCCATCTTCCCTAAGGGCCTCCCTCCTACCACAGGCTCCACCCAACACCTGGTTGCTGGTGAGAGTGGCGCAGAGCTGCTGCCCAGGATTGTCGTGGGGCTGCATAAGCCCCAGCTTCTGGGGCAACTCTCAGTCCTATCTCTGTCCACAACCCCACCCAACTGGTCACCAAGTTCTGCCAATCCGGTGTGTCTCGAATTCCTCCCTCTCCCGCCCAGCTCAGGGCACGGTAAGAGCCCTACAATGATCCTGTCCAAACTTGACCCTTGCAGTCCTTTCTCTCCTGTCCAGCAATATCTTTCTCAAATGCATGTCTGAGCTGCTCAGCTACTGACCACCTTTCTCTGGCTCACAAAATGAAGCCAAACTCCACAGCCTGCCATTCAAGGCCCACCCTGGTCAGGCCTTATATCTCCCCCTCCATCTCTTCAACCTCATGTGTCAGTCACTCCCCTCCTCTGAGTCTTTGTGTGAGCAGTTGCTGCTACTAGGAGTGCCTGTCCTCTTTTGCCCACAGGAAACAGCCCCTGCTCATTTTCCAAACCTCGCTGTGGCTCTTCTCAGGGTTGTGATCCTGCCTGGAGCCCCACGGTCAGGTGTCCCATAGGGGTGTCACGGCCTGCACCTGAGTTTGGGCCGATCTCTCACACCAGGCTGCTAGACCCTCCAGGTCAGTGACAAGGGCAGTGTTGGCTCTAGTCACCAGCTCAGGGCCCTGAATGTAGGAGGGTAGGAGGAAATGTTTGTCAGTTGTTCACTTAATTTGGTGGCAAAAAGGGATGTGTCACTGAATGGACCTGGAATGAGGTTAAATGGCCTCACAGGAAGGCTGGGCTGAGGACAGACATCAGAGGCATCTGAGGGAGGCATCTCCCTCACTTGGAGGGAGATCCAGGCCCCAGAATGAGTACCCAGGTCATTCTTCCCCTTTGCCCAAAGGCTTGTGGAAGAGAGACATGCAGACACATTCAGCGCTGGGGTCACAGACAGAGGAGTACCTCCATCAGGCCGCACTGAAGCTGGTGTCCACTGGTACCATCAGAATAGCTGCCCCTTTTCAGCCTTGGGCCAGGAACTGACCACCACCCTGATCTGGGGTCCACTAGTCAGACTGCTTCTGAGCCATGAGAGGACAGACTGGGGGAGCCCAAAGCAGGGGAGGGGCCAAGAGCCCAAGCCCCTTGGGGAAGACAAGAGGTCCTAAGGCCATTCAGCCCAGAGGAGCAATTCCAAACCATTTCAAGTTATGGGGCAGGGTAAGTAGACAGCCTCTTTGGTCCCAAAGGCAAGGCTGGTGCCCAGTGACATTTTGGGTGGTTGCAGGTTGTCACTGTCCATCTCCCAACTCTTCCCTTCCTCCCTCCCCCAGGAAAAGAGATCCCAGTGGCCAGCCCTGAACATGTCAGCTTTACTGATCTGGGGGAGATGAACAAGGAGAAGACATGGGAGGGGCATTGGCAAGTGAGGGAATGGGGTCTGGAGATTTTTTTCTGTCAGAGCCTCCTCAAGGACCCCAATCCAGATTCTGCCCTTCTGTTTGTGCAGACACAAACACTCTCACAGCCTGAACAGTGGGGGGATGGCTTTATGGAACAGCCCAGGGTTGCATCTGGTATAGAGTCAGACTCAGGGGTATCTCTTTTGCAGGATTTATGGGGATACAGGCAGACATTCTTGTGGCTAGAATGGGGTTCACAGGCCCAAACCCTAGCTTAATGGGCACTCATGATCAGAGTAGGCCAGCAGAGGGTCTGGGAAAAGTAGAATACCACCTCCTCCAGGCAGCCTCCCTGATTGCTTCAGCCCCTCAGTTCTCCCACTCAAGTCCACAATCTCTGCTAGCTAACATGTCCTCTCACTGCCCCTTGCCCAGGCCTCCCTATCTTTCAGCCACCCCTCAGACCCTCCTATCAGGCCCAGGAATTGCCCAGGGGTACCCCAGTAGGTCTATAACTCTCTCATAAGAGGGGCTCAGCACCAGGGGTTGGGGGTCCTGTAGCCAGGCTGTTATAATGGGCATGTGCCTCCTCCAGTTTTTTTTCCCCTCTATTGGGAGCTGTCCTGCCTGGTTTCAGGGACTGTAGCCTTTTGTCCCATGGCTAGAGCTGAGTGACATGAGCCACTAAGGAGACAGAACATCTCCTCCTGGCAGAAGCACAGCCCCTGCCTCACTCACTTCCCCCTTCTTACCCCAGGCAGATGACTGGTTAGCCAATGACAGGTAAGAACCCGCCCCCCCACCCTCGTGGAACAACCTAAGACAGGCATAGTCACAATGGGCCATCAGAGAAGGACTTAAGGGTCTTCAGAGAAGGGGCATAAAGAACCCTCACCCCTTGGCTTTGTCATATCCTGAGTCCTCAGTCTTTCTGTAGAAGTCTCTTGGCTGCTTTGCTCTCCCCACCTGACTCAGCCTGGGAAAAGTGCCAGAGGCAGCTGAGGCCTTGTACTGGAACACACTGCTCCCAGGGGGTGGATTTGGCCAGAGCAAGAATATACACTGTTTCCTTTAAGGTTTGCTCTGCCCTGTTGCTGTGAAACAGACACTTGAGCTAAAGCCAGCCTTAATCTGACACAATCCTTGTGTTTCTTCCACTATTATCTGTGAATTATGTCAGTTTCTCATGACTGCACCTTTTTGGACTTTGGTTGATGAGCTTTACATGCATACTATGTATTTCTGTGTGAGCTGAACTCAATAAAAGCACAGGGAAGAAAACTAGTAAGTTCCGACCAAGATGAAGGTATGGATAGAAACCCTCCACTTCCTCACACAACCAAAAGGAGGATAACAAACAATCTAAAATCCATAAACAACCAGAAGTGCCAGAGAATCAAATGGCATGGAACTCCAACAACCAAGAAATTAAAACAAAAAAAAAGTCAACCAGAACAACCAGACCAGTAGGCAAGGCAGCAGATCGAGCGGGCAGAGCTGGCTGAAGGAGAAACTGACACTCAGAGCTGACTGTGCACTACAGTGGTTGCCACAGTGGGAGAAACTCCTAGTCTCACATGAGAGTTCATTGAAATGTGGGCTGGAGCCAAGCAGGTGAGCTGCATTATTTCTTCTCTCCCCACTTCCTCATAGGCAGTGCCGCAGTTTCCTGGTCACCTGCTAACTGAAACAAACTTTCAGCCAACACATTAATGGTTAACTGGTTATACATTCTACTAGTAATTATTTAAGGGTATACAGAAGGAGGAAGGAAAAAAGAAAAAAACTTATTTTCTATTCTACCTTTTACACCCCTGTCAATATTTCCCTTCACTTAGATTCACAGGGCAGCTGGTGACTGTTTGGTAAGGAGAAAGGCTGCGTTTACCACTGACTTCAGGTTGAGGAGTACTATAAGGTGAGCTTTTGGCCACGGGAAGTTAAGAGTTTCTGAAAATTTACCTAGTTGAATTTTAATTGCACCATTTATGAGTTATATCAGTCCAGAGAACTTGGGGCTATGTAAAAGACAACAAATCAATGTTTCTCTAATATCGATGTCTCTTTCCACCTCTTTCTCCCTTCCTCCCTCTCTCTCTAAAAAAAAATAAATACAATCTTAAAAAACATGGATTTCAGAGAGTGACAATAATTCCTGTAAAACATAATTATAAATCTTAAAAAGCTTTGATTGTAATTGCATGTATTCATGAGTGTTATTTAAATGATCAGTATTGCATAAGGCATGTGCACTGGCCAGTCAGGACGGCCAGCCACTGTGAACAGCTGGTAGTGCCAGAGCAGTGCAAGGACACTGAGGACAAGCCTCACAGTTGCTTGTTAAATGTATGTCCCTCATATTGAATTGGATACCAGTGTCTCTCTGGGATCTTTGTTAATTCATAGACAAAGGATAGACCTTCCCTCTTCCTCATCCATTCATAAAATAATAATTCATACTTGTGACTCTGATGCATTTCTGATTCAAACTATGAATTTGAACAAGCTTCTATCTAACTTGAAACAAAAAATTTTTTAAAAGTCTTTCATTTCTAGAGCATTTTTCAATTCACAGCAAAATTAAAAAGAAAATACAGAGATTACCATACACTCCCTGTCTCCACACCTGCACAGCTGTTCCTGTTACCAACATTCCCCACTAGAGCAGCACATTGGTTACAACTGATGAACCTACATTGGCACGGCATTATCACCCAAAGTCCATAGTTTACATTTGGGTTTTCTCTTGGTGGTGTACATTTTATGGGTTTGGACAAATGTATAATGACATGTATGCTTCATTTAGTATCATACAGAGTTGTTTCACTGCCCTAAAAATCTTCTGTGTTCTGCCTATTCATCTCTCCTCCCACAACCCCTTCCTCTAGCAACCATTGATCTTTTTACTGTCCTCATACTTTTGCTTTATCCAGAATGTCATACAGTACAGTGCCTCTTTCTCATTGGTTTCTTTTACTTAAAATATGCATTTAAGTTTCCTCCATATCTCTTCATGAATTAATAGTGTCTGTTTTGAAGGGTTTTTGTTTGGTTGGTTTTTATGTGTTGAGTAATATTCCATTGTCTTCATTCACCTACTGAAAAACATCTTGGTTGCTTCCAAGTTTTGACAATTATAAATAAAGCTACTATAAACATCCATGTGCAGGTTTTCGTGGGGGATGGTTTATAAACTACTTTCTGTTTCTTTCAAATTTAATCTGAAACCAAAAGTTCATCTCTCCCCAAAATAAAAAGGCAAGAGAACTGACTTCTTGGGTACTTCTGTCAGAGACAGACCAGGACAGAATCCCAAAGGATCTGCAAGAAATCAGGTACCTGATAACTCAGTTCTGTTCTCTGAAGGGGAAGAACCTCTGAATGTGAGGAAATCAGGAAGGCACCTGAGGAGAGACTGGTGTTCAGATGGGACTGGGAGAGGATCTGAAGCCTGGGGTGATTGCTGTAGTGAGGGTTATGTCAAGAGTCAAAGCCACAAAGTCAGTTCTGTGTCAAAAATGTTCCAGGAGGTCAGACATGGCAAAAAGGAAAACATATTGAAGGACAGACATGCCATCTCTCCATCCCTCTTAAATCTAAAAACTCAATCTTAGATTGTGCAATTTATAACCCAGGATCCTGAGACAGTACTGTTGGTCCCTGTGTCTCACAAGATCCCTGTGCAGAAAGGCACTCTCCCTTCCTGTGGTTAGTCAAGCCTAGATCTTCAGGCCACTTCTCCACTCTAACTTCTACATTTCCTTCCAACCAAGAAGCCCAGAAAGCTCCCATGCATTGTAGCTCTCCCTAGTCATAATGAAAATTGACAATGTTAAAAGATGTTTGAAAAGGAATGACTTATGTCTGAGACCCAGGTTAACAAAACTTTGAGAACTAAAAAAATATTTGTGAAAGGAATCATAGTATTTCTCTAAGGGGGAATAAAATGTCAAGGCCTATAAAGGGTCTACAAAATGCAATCTGTTTTTCTCACTGGCCATGTGAGTGACGTGCAGCTCAACCTCCAACCAGTATTAGTTGTTTTTATCTCTTCACCAGCTCCCTACTGAAGGCCAGAGGTCAGATTCCTTCCTCCCTGCATGGAGGGCCAGACAGAAATCCTGGGTAGCTGTGCAGAAAGAAGTGTAATAGGAGACTGGACCTCTGGGTTTGCAGTAGGGACTGAGTCATCAGCACACATGTAGTGAGAGTAATGTTCACACCTCATTTTCATTGTCTTATATTTTTTTGCAGTTACTTTTGAACTTAAAGATGACCTGCCTTCTAGCCACAGCAATTTGCTTTTTGATCCTAACACAGTGGCTAACACAACAGGTGATGTACATCACCCCCTCTCACCCTCATCCTGCTGATCTTGGTTTCCCCTCACATCTTTGAAACCATACAGTGCCCACAGTCGAGTTTGACAATAAATCTAGTTAGAGAGTATGAATCTGAAAAGATATTTTTAAATATCAGGAAAAAAACAGAGTAACAAAACCTAGGTTTTTTTCTTTTTATACTACTCATAGTATATAATAAGACTATCTTCATGCATGTACCACATATGAGTCCTATGACAGGAACATGTCAAATTTCATGCTGAGCAAGAAATCCACACTGTGGGCCCTGGGAATCATCTAGTGCATATTAATGGGTCAAGGGAAACTTCCTCTTCTTTACAGGTGAGCAACCTGTCACATCCAGAAAATTCACAGGACCTAGACATGGCTGACGACGCATTTGATGATCAATATAATGGCTGTACCGAAGAAATGGATAAAAAAGCTCCCCAGCTCTTAGAAAAAGAACTGGAAGTGAATGGCAATTTAAAACATGAATGGGAAATGGCACAGAGAAAATGGAAGGAAATAAGGAATAAAGCAGACCCTTCAAAAAAACTCAATGATTTCCAGGGAACAGCTCTAGTGGCCTATACTGGGGATATTGCAATGGAATTTAATGAAGCCATAAGATCATTCCATCAAAATTCAGATAAATTTCAGTTTAAAGCTTTCCATTATTATTTGACAAGAGCTCTTCAGCTTCTCACTACAGGGGAGTGTCATACAGTTTATAGAGGTACTAGGATAAAGTTTGTTTACAAAGGGAAAGGAAATGTCCGTTTTGGCCAATTTGCCTCATCATCTTCTTCAGTAGAAGCAGCTAAAAATTTTCTCTTTGAGAAAAGGTTGGGGACACTGTTTACTATCAGAACTTGTTTGGGTGTTTATATTAAAATTTTTTCTTACTATCCATCTGAAAAGGAAGTGCTAATTCCAGGCTATGAGGTGTTTCAGCAAGTCACCATACCAAGCAAAGATAAAACATACAGTCAATATTCACTTACAAATGGTGGAAAAACCTTAAGTAAAACACATGATGAAGTTTCACTTGAAAGCCCCCAAAATTTTACAAGTAACTACAATTGCTTCTATAGCTCAGGTAAGTCTGAGACTGTGCTCCAGGTGGGAGTGGTGGGGCCATCATGAAATAGAAGAGGGGGCGCTCTACTACCAGAAGTCACAGAGCAGAGAACAATGAGGTCTTCAACTAATTGCTGAATAGTATTAGGTTCCTAAAAATACAGGGCTGATATCCTGGAATAAAGAGAAGCTCAGGAAGTTTCTACCCCAGCCATGCTCTCAAATTCCCTGCTGTGCAAAAAGGTCAGAAAGAACAGATGGGCACCAGAAAAAATAAGTTATGGAAACTACTGAGATGTCAGTGAGTATAGGAAAGGTTTAGGGGAGTTGGGAGACCTGGTTGAAGCAAAACAGTGGGGCCACTGCAGGAATCCTGCCAGGAGGTGAGGGCACCTGAACTGGGCAGGTCACCATGGTGATCAAAGAAGGTTAAGGGACTGTGTTTCTCTATGAGGTGTTTGTTCTAGGAGAAAGAGAGGGAAAGCAAAGTGCAATGGGACTGTGGTTAGAAAATCAGATGGTGGACTTTGAGGTTTCCAGTGTGGGTAGTTTACAGGATATGAAATGGTTGAAGGACATTTCCACTGGAGCCATTGGCTAGATTGCAGAGCAGGTGAATAGTGTTGGACCTGAGGAGATCAAAGAACTGAAAGGCTTTGCTCAAATGATCCCCATTAGACATATGCTCAGGGATGATGCCTAGACTGATGAAGGCTAGAGATGGTAAAAGCAGAGAACACACTCCTCAGTGAAGGCATATCAGTAATGGCTGGAGATAGTAATGGAGAAAGGCTATGACCTGTCCAGCCCTGTGGTGGGTGAGAAAGTGCCATCAGCAGCTGCCTCCACATTACTCACCTTTCCCAGATGACCTGGCTCTCATGTTTCCATGCATTTACACCTACCATTCCTTCTGGCCTGAAGACTCTATCTTCATGCCACATTCCATCCAATCTAAGACACTATCAATTTAGTAAAGTAATTATCTTTCAAAACCTAGCTTATATATCACTTCTAATCATAAGCCTTCTTTGATACTTTCAAGTAAAATTAATTATATCGTGCTTCATGCCAGAGGTTTGGGGACAGATGACTTCAATGGTAATCCAGGCTCAAGCCCCATTAGTTCGGTGAATTTGGGTAAATTACCTGAGTAATCTGTGTCTCAGTTTTCTCATTTGTAAAATAAGGATACAAAGATCAATATTTCAGTGGTAGGTCTGTGAGAATCATAATTCTTTTTTTTTCATTGCTTGGTACATAGAGATTGCTCAACATATACCACATCTATTTTTTTGCCCATGGAAAACCTTGTACACATCTCAGCCATACACTCACCATCTCTATTATAATAATTTTTTACAGTCTGGTGATCTCCTTAAGGACATAGACTTTGTCTTCCTGTTCCCTCTGCATCCCCAGACTATATTAATGCCTGTCTTGAATCAGGGCTCCAGGATTTGTTACTGAAGTAAGTTAAGTTTTGTTGAGATATCAGGGTACAGCCAGAAATGGATCTGAGCTGCAGAGAAATTGAGTATCCAGCAAGCTTCAACTAAATTAGTCTTTATGCTCTGAAAGGCTGCTGGAAACAATGGAAATGTTTGGGGTAGAAATGGAGCCACACACAGTGATTACTGAGGGACATTGAGCATTTACATGCAGAAATTTTTAGTTTGGATCAAGCTTAATAAAACAGTGTACCCAGGCAAACAATCTAGCAGAGGAAAGCTGCTGCCTACCATCTCAGGCAGGCTGAGCTGAGGACCCCAAGGGAGGAAGCCAGGTCCTACCCAAAGACAGGACTCCAGATAACACTGGCTGGCGGAGAACAGAGTATACATGTTGCTGAAAAAGATGAACATCCATAAAGTCCAGACACAGAATCATATTCCTATGTGGACAAAGACAGCACAGTGGCCAAGGAGATGCAGGCCCTGCTTGGAGAAATCTTCTGTTGCTGAAGCACTGCTAGGAGCACAGGAGCCTGAAAGTGGCAATGGGAGGACCTGAGGAGGCCATAAGTGTGAGAAAGTGGTCCATTCAAGGTGACCTTAAATTCAGAGACCCAAAAAAATGAGTCCTCACAGTCCACTCTCTCTCTGGTATTCCTGAGTACTTCAGGAATCCCTAACAGGCAAAGGAGTCTAATTGCTGGCCACATATAGGGAGTGCCTAGAGCCCACCTCTTGTTTTATGACCCCTTGATGAAGGTTTAGGATGCCCATGTCTTAAGAAACCCCAGAGAAACCTTTCTTTTTCTTCTTCCTACTGCAGGAATGAGACAACATCCAGTGTTCATTCTGCTGCTGCCCAGCCTTCTAGTCCTGCTGCTTCTCCCTGCTGAGCTGTAATTCTCCCTGCCTGGGGCCTGGTTCTGCATGGGGTGTCAGGGAAGGAGGGACACAGGGTCATTTTGTGGCTTACATTAGTGCTCATGTCCCCCAAGAAATCTAAGGCATCTAGTGGGTCTGACCACAAAAGTGAGCTTTCTGTCTTCGAATTTACTACCTGAGATAAGTCTCTAGTCTCTTGACACTTTGCTGTGATTAGTGGGGAGGTTAGAGGATGGAAGGATTGAGCAAAAAGGAAAAAAAACTCATGGACATGGACAACAGTGTGATGATTGCTGGGGGGAGTGTGGTATAAGTGGACTAAATGGTAATTGGGGAAAAATACAATAAAGATTAAATTTAAAATAAAGTAAAATACAAGCAATCCTTTAAGCACGATCAACAGTGACTGTAAAATTCAATTTAATTGTGATGAATGTTATAATCTAAAGAAATAAACCATTTATAATCACACCATGCTCTTCTGTGTCTAGATATTTCTATGGGTTGTATTATTTGCCAAAGAAATTCTCCCAAGGCCTTAGGTGCGATGCTGACATTTTCACTGTTGAGAAGGTCTATGTCTTATACTTCTCACAAATATCCCTGCAGCCCTGATTGGTTGAACCAGAAATACAAGGGCTGTGTCAGATAGAGAAATCCTTCTCCCTACGCAGCCTTAGCAGGCCCTGTCAATTCACTTTAATAATAGCTCCTTGTTGATAGGGAAGTATTCCTCTCTTTTTCTTTCTTACTTTCTTTCTTTTTTGAGGGGTTGTGTAACACTATTGTACTAATAAAAATGGCACAAAAGTGAATTCAACAGTTGATGTACATGCATGCACACTTTATATCTTTAACACAAAAGGTATTGTAACTATAGAACTGAATAAAAGTATTAGCTTCAGCTATTAAACACTAGGGTCATATAAGTTACACCAGAATGAACAAATATTACCCAAGTAAACTTCTATTAAAGCTGAATCAGGTTTAAGGCCATTCAAGTTCAAGCACAGGAATACAAATATTTTGGAGCTCCAATTATTTGTGTTTGAAATATGTGACTTTTTTTCAACTTATGGTCTTAAGCTTCTGTTTTATAAAATCCATAAGGAATATACAGAAGAAATTGATAGGGGAACTCAAGAGTTAAAAATTTTATCTTAAGTTGATAGGCTTAAGTGATTAATGCACGTGGAAAGATGTTATTCCAGGAACCAGAATGCATGGCCTACCTAACTCCAGGAGATCTGCAAGCAATTCAACCTTTTTGCCCTGGGGGGGTTGCAAGTAATGGAGATGGTATCTGAGCCATTGTGTTCTAGGGAAGGATCATCTGAGGTGAATAAAGAATTGTTTTTTTAACATATTTTATTGATTATGCTATTACAGTTGCAATTACACTTTTCTCCTGTTTATTTCTCTTTGCCCTGCACACAGGCTGTGATTAATAAAATAGCTTTATTAAAAGTACAACAAACTTTTTCTAGACTTTTGGTCAAGATAGCAGCAGAGGTAAACACTGCTTACCTCCTGGCACAACCACATCAAAATTACAAATAAATTATAGAACAACCATCACTCAGAACCAGCAGAAACTGAGTTGAATGGAAGCCGTATAACTACAGAATTAAAGAAACCACATCCACCCAGACTGGTAGGAAGGGCAGAGACATGGAATGAGCAGGTCCCACACCCCCATGTGGTGGATAAAAATTTGGGAGGAATATCTTGGGAGCAAGGAGTCCCAGCCCCATACCAGGTGCTTGAGCCCAGGGTCCCAGTGCCAAGAAGGTAAGTCCTCATAACTTCTGGCTGCAAAACCATAGGGATTTATTTGGTAGAAGAAACTTCTGGAATCCCAAGCTATTCCTCTTAATAGCATAAAAAATAAAATATAATAAAAAAGATGGTGAGCTTAAGTAGTCATCACAGAAACATAAACTAAAAGTGCAAATAGAAAACACCATACACACCTTAGAATGGTTTACATTAAAAGACTGACAATATCCAATGTCAGGGAGGATACAGAGCCACTAGAACTCTCACACAGTGTTGCTATAACCACTTTAGAAAGTTGTCTGACAATTTCTTCAAAAGTTATATATGCACCTGCCACGCAACTCAGATATATGACTCCTGGGTATCTACCCAAGAAAAATAAAGCATGAGTGTTCAAACAAAAATTTACATATAGATATTCATAGCAGCTTTTTTCATAATAGTCCAAACTGGAAATTCCCTAAATGTCCATCAATTGGTAAAGAAATAAATAAATATGGTATAAAATGGAATACAATCTACAATAATGCTCACACATGCAATATCATGGCTGAATTTAAAAATTATTATGTTGAGTGAAAGAAGCCATCAATAAAATAATACATAACTATAATGTTCTATCTTTATGAAATACAAACTAATTTATAGTAACAAAAAGCTTATCAGGGGCTGCCTGAGGATGGGGCAGAAGGAGGGATCAATGACAAAGAATACTGGGTATTTTTGGGGATGATGTAAGTGTTTTTTATCTTGATTGAGGGGGTGGTTTCAAGGTTTTTGTGGTTTCAACTAGGCAAAATTCATCAAAATGTATATCTTAAATGGATGCATTGTGCATGTTATTTCTCAATAAAGTTCACATAAAATAGTAAAAACTTAAACTTTAAGCCAGTTTAGGAGAAGTCACATGACACTGTCTTCTATGAGACCTCTCAGTGGGAGAACAAAGGGCCCATTTACATAGGGGATATGCTCAACACTTAAACATGGCATTCCTGAGACCAGTAAAACCCCATATTCTAATTTGCTTTCAGACTAGTGAGGCTGGGACTTTACCTGAAGTATTCTGAAGCCACAGAGCAGGAAAATAATTTTTTTTAACATTTAGTCCTTGTGTATCTAATAAACGCCTGAGCTACAGCTGAAGCATTGCTCTGAGGACAGAAAGAAACTGAAATAGGCCCTGTACCAGGCACATCCAAGTGCTTGGAGGGTGTTTGTGGATAATTGAGGAGAGTGAAAAGGAAATTGGAATCTCTGGAGGCCAAAGACAATGAAACCCCTTCAGGGCCAGCCTGGGACAGAGATGGTTCTCACCAACAGGGGCACCTGAGGTGGGATCTAAATAAGTACATCCAAATTACACCCATCACCTTCCTCCCAAACCTCTTCATCCTGTTGTCTCAACACACTCATCCTATTCCCATCTTCCTAGTGTCTCAGGCCCCAAAGAGAGTCATCTTTGACTCTCTTCTCTCCTTCACTCCTCACACTCAGATATCACATTCCCATAATTTTAAATCTAATTGACTCATACTTATTGGTCTTCTGCTATTTGCAGGCACTTAGCTTGACAATGGGGTTAGAGAAAGAAGTAAGAAGTTCTGAGAGGGCCCTTTTGTGACATGATAGTAAGGAGCTAGGAGAATTCCTGAGCAAGTGGAATAGGGAAACTGAGACAAGAAAATTAAACAAGGCCAAACAGTCTGAGCAACTTACAGCCAGCTGGTGAATCAGAAGACCTTATCGCTCATAACCAAGGGCATCCCAGAGCAAATGGTTTATATCTCTCCTCTGTAACCAAAGGATACATAGCTGAAGTTTTCCACATCTGGAAAATAAAGAACAGAGACCCAGTTAAGGTCCTTTGTGAAAGCCAAACCCAAGGACAGATGAAGTCAAAGGAACAAATAACAAACAACCCATTAAAAGCCATACTGACCCAAGATAAAAGTAAAACACTAGCAGACCAAAGAATATTTCCAATCCCCACTATGTGCCCATTTTGACACATCAGCATATTAAAAATGCACCTGAAAAGTTGATGAATATACTGCTGAAATGCTCCCATAAGATTCTTACCTCCAGAAAAAAGATTAAAAGCCCTCAGGAAAAAGACTCTGTGTGGGCTCACTCTAGATCTTTGCCTCTGCCCCTGCTCAGGCATGAACCTTTTCACTTCTTAATCTCTAAGTGTCCCCAGGAGACTTTCAGCCAGGGGACCAGTTACCAGCGGTAGCTTAACCCAGGCTCACCCCCTGATCCTGTCTTCAAAGCCTCCTATTCTCTGAGTGCCTGGTGAGCTAACAGCAGCCCCACCTTGGCTCTCTTCTATCTGTTCGACTTTCATTTCCCAATGAGCTAACAACAGCCCTGCCTTGGCTCATTCCTTTCCTGTAACTTTTCTAGGGAGCCAAAGCAGGGCACTACCTAGGTGCTCTCCTGTTATTTCTTCTATCCCAAGTACTTCCTTTGATTCACTGTCCCCAGCCTTAATGAAAAAACTCTCAAAATCACTTGGACTGGTGTGAAATCTTTCCTGCACTCAGTCAAGATTCTACATGCTACAGACCAGCCTGAGACAGACCTGCTCCAGGCCAATTGCTGTCCAGTAACACTGTGAACCCACAATCCTGAAGCACAGAGAGGGGGCTAGGATGGTAGGAAAAATTATACCACACACTATTAGTAGAGGATCCTCTCACCTTTGGTGACCTATTTTCAATTCTAGAGAATGTGGAAGCCACATGGTCAAACCTTTATCACCTGCAAATATATTCAGCTTCCATCCTTGTGTTGTTTTCTCTGGTGGCCAAAGAAGAAGTGTCCCTTACATGTTTGCAATACTAACTATCCTCTAAATCCTGCTCCTGCTCACCTCCACTTGGGTCTTGTGTTCAATATTTCAAATCTAAAATACCTAGAGTACCTTGCTTTCATAGTTACTTTGCTTTGGACAAGAAAACATGCTCAAGCTTTCCCATTCCATTTAAAGAAAGATTGGATTTTGACTCCTCTGTGAGTTTTTATCTTCTTTATGGACCCTAATTGCCAGATTTCTCAAAAAAAAATTACCACTTCTGGTTCAATAAATGTTTGTTGATAAAAAGAACTAACAAATGCATCCCATCCACTTATTATTTGTCTCATTTCTGCTCTCTCCTTTTAAAGAAAAATTCTCTGTAAGCCTGATACTCATGTTCTCATTATGCAGTCTGGAAGGCCTCTCCAATATGTTCATCCTGCTTAATCCAGAGACCTTCTCTATGTTCACCCTCTCCTCTCTTGTACCCATCAAGATAAGGTGCCTCTAAACAAACTAGTTTACATAAGTACTGTGGATCAGAGGCTTAGCAAAGATGTGCTAAAAATTTCAGCATTTATTTCACACATTAACTGAGGGATGTCAGCATGCTGGGAAATGCTCTAGGAGCTATGGGATGATTGATGAATAAAATCAGTTCGATTCCTGCCCTTTAAGAGTTTGCTTTGTAGTGTTGGGGTGGGGGTGAGGAAAGCAGACCATTAACTTATAAATACTTGAATAAGCAAAGTAATTTCAGATTGTTTTACGTGCTAAGAAAGAAATAAGCAGGTAATGGGATGGAAATTACCTTGAGACTAATTTGATTGTGTGGTTAGAGAACACGTGAAAAGGCGTTGTGTGACCTTGGTGCTAATCATGAGCTCCTCTAGGCACTTCTGGTTGTGTCCTACCTCTTCCAGTATCTATCAAATGTAGTTGTCCAGCAATTCCACTTCTGGGTACTTATCCAAAACAAAAATTAAAACACTAACCCCAAAAGGTCTGCACCCCCACGTTCATTGTAGTGTTATTTACAATAATCAAAGCATGAAAACAATCTAAGTGTCCTCTAATGGATAAATAGATACAGAAAATAGAATATTATTCTGCCATGAAAAGAAGGAAATCTTGACATTACAACTGATAGGAGACTCAAGAATTGGAAAATTTTAGTTTAAGGGAAAAAGTTATAAGCCTATCAAGTAATGTATATGTTAAAGCTTTGTTTCAGAAACTACAGATAAGGCCCATCCTGGCTCCTGGGAAAAACAGCTGACCTCCTGGGACACTGCTAAAGACTACCACCTGGGGACAACTGGAGGCATCCGGGCCTTTGTTTTCCAGGGAGAGACAGACACCCACCCCTGGGAACAGCTAACTGCCCAGGACAGGAATGTTGCACCTTCTTTCACCTAATCCTCCCTGAATCTCAAAGCCCTCACTGCACTTGTTTATTTCCTGGTATAAAAACGTTCACCTGGAAAGAAATGACAAGATGGTCTGTTAGGGTATGAACCCATCATCGTCTCAGACTGCCAGCCATCTGAATAAAGTGTCCATAAAGATTCAATCCCTGTCATTGCTTATTGGGTTTGGTAGTGACAGGCAGCCTGAACGCCAGTGTCTTTTCTGGTTTCACAACATGAATTGACCTTGAGGAATTACGCCGTGACATTAGTCAGAGAAGGACAGGTATGATCTCACTTGTATGTGAAAATGAAAAATAAAACAACTGAACTCACAGAGAACAGATTGGTGGTTGCTAAGGGTGAAGGTTTTGAGGGCCAAATGGGTGAAGGAAGTCAAAAGGTACTAATTTACAGTTGTAAACGATGAGTCTTGAAGATGTAATGTACAGCATGGTGACTATAATTGATAATTCTGTCTTGTATGTTTGAAAGTAGCCAAGAGAATAAAACCTTAAAAGTTCCCATCATGAGAAAAAATTGCAACTGTGCGTGGTGTCGATATTATGTAGATTTATTGTGGTGATCATTTTGTTATGTACATACATCAAATCATTATGTAGCACAACAAAAACTAATATGATGTTATATACCAATTACCACAGAATAGAAAACTCTAAAAAAAGTTTTTCTTTTGCCTCTAGTCCTCAGCCTTCTATCCTAGATCTTATTATTCCTTTTGTATTTGAAGCTGCTTTTTGGACTTGTTGGATTAACTATGTAGAATGGCTGATCCAATTAGAAACTTATCCAAATTTCCTGGCTCTAACCATTGTGGGCATCCATCCACTCCTGCTGAGGGTAATTGTAATGTAGGCCCCTTTTATGTACTGGGACCCCATCTTTCTTACTTCTTCCCCTGAACTGTGGTTCCTATGGGATACTTATTAAATATTGGGCATTAATTTACACTATTTATTTCACTGCTCTGTTGAAAATGCTCTTGAATTTATTTCTCTCCATATTGTAGTCCAGCTTTGACATTGCATCTTGAAACTCATATTTATTTATTTAGTTTTTTACTTTTTCCATTTGAACATCTCCTTAAAGGAAATATTGAACATATTGTTTAAATAATTTTTTTAAAATTACTTTCTTGTTGTTCAATTACAGTTGTCTACATTTTCTCCCCACCCCTCCCCCTGACCCCAGCCAAACCCACCTCCCTCCCTTGCTTCCACCCTCCCCCTTAGTTTTGTCCATGTGTCCTTTATAGTAGTTCCTGAAGACCCTTCTCCCCACTGTCCCTTCCCCCCTCCCCTCTGGCTATTGTTAGATTGTTCTTAATTTCAATGTCTCTGCTTATATTTTGTTTGCTTTTTTTTTGTTCATTATGTTCCAGATAAAGGTGAGATCATATGATATTTGTCTTTTACTTCTTGGCTTATTTCACTTAGCATAATGCTTTCCAGCTCCATCTTTGCTGTCACAAAGGGTATAAGCTCCTTCTTTCTCTCTGCTGTATAGAATTCCATTATGTAAATGTACCATAGTTTTTTGATCCACTCATTTGCTGAGAGATACTTAGGTTGCTACCAGCACTTGGCTATTGTAAATTGTGCTGCTATGAACATTGGGATGCATAGGTTCTTTTGGATTGGTGTTTCAGCAATCCCAGCAGTGGAATTGCTGGGTCAAATGGCAGTTCCATATGTAGTTTTTTGAGGAAATTCCATACTGTTTTCCATAGTGGCTGCTCCAGTCTGCATTCCCACCAACAGTGAACTAGGGTTCCCCTTTCTCTGCATCCTCTCCAACACTTGTTTGTTGATTTGTTTATTATGGCCATTCTGATCAGTGTGAGGTGTTATCTCATTGTGGTTTTAGTTTGCATCTCTCTGAGGGCTAATGATACTGAGCATCTTTTCATATGTCTCTGGGACCTCTGTATATCCTCCTTGGAGATCTGTCTGTTCAAGCCTTTTGCCCATTTTTTAATTGGGTTGTTTGTCTTCCTGGAGTGGAGTAATGTGAGTTCTTTATATATTTTGGAGATCAAACCCATGTCCGAAGTATCATTTGCAAATGTTTTCCCAAATAGTTGGTTCTCTTTTTATTTAATGCTGTTTTCTTTAGCCATGCAGAAGCTTTTTAATTTGATGAGATTCCATTTGTTTATTCTTTCCTTTATGTCCCTTGCTTTAGGGGACATATCTGTGAAGATGTTGCTGCATGGAATATCTGAGATTTTCCTGCCAATGTTTTCCTCTAGGAGTTTTATAGTGTTATGACATATTTAAGTCTTTTATCCACTTTTAATTTATTTTTGTGTATGGGGTAAGTTGGTGATCGAGTGAAACTCATATTTAAATTATTTGTTTACAAATTTTGAACAGTTTTATTACTTTATTGTATAATCAAATTACTTGGCCCTGCCATTCAAGACCCCTCATAATTTGGCAACAATTATCATAATTTGTTTCACAGTCACCCTTTTTCCTCTTCCCACTTTTTAATTCACTTTCTTCCCTCAGAAGCCACACTCTGCCCTCCTTCCTCAACCTCATAGTTTTCTTAATCCTGTGTATTGGAGGGGATCAGAATAAATGTGCCACTTTGGCAGGTGAATTGTTTTGAGCTGAAGGCAACTAAGACCTAGCAGACTGAGGGAAACCTTTTAACCTCTTCCTTAACTGCCTGAGAGACTTTAGATATGAGGCCTATACCAGGAACAGAAACTTTAGCAGAGATAACTTTATATATCAGAAACACTAATCTGCATGGCATGGTAAACATTTGTTTGTCAAACCGTTGCTCTTCTCATCCACCTGTGAATTGCCTTCTTTGCCTTTGAAGCTTCAGAATTCTACCCCCTTCTCCTTAGCTCAGGATGGTATATAAGCCTCAATTGCTTGACTATCTTTGAGTCTAAATGTCTTTTTTGAGCTTCTGTATGTATATAATTAAATTTGTTTTTCTCCTGTTAACCAACCATCTTATGTCAATTTGATTATTAGAGCAGCCAACAACAGTAGAAGAGAAGAAGGGAAAAATTTCTTCCCTTAAAATAATATTTTCCATGAGTCTTTTTCCATCTTCCCTGCCCAGGACTTCATACTTCTGACCCAGTTCAAGTTTCTCCTTATTTGTGAAGCCTGCCATTTATCTTCCAGGTTGAGTGAGTACCTCTCTCCTCCATGCTGTAACACTTGTTACATGAATTATAATAACAATATTAAACTTGTTACATGAATTATAATAACAATATTAAACTTCTCTGAGCCCTTGTTACATGAATTATAATAACAATATTAAACTTCTCTGAGCCCTTTAGTCCTGGAACACTATTTTTAAAAATTCTGTCCACCCTTTTGTGCTCTAGATATGGCTTACTAGAAAGAGCTGCCTTTCTCCAAATGGCTTAGGGAGAAAAGACTTACTGATGTCTCCCCTTTTCAGTTACAATGTGGCCACACACAGACCCTTTACAATTCCCATTTCTTTGTTTGCCTCAGAAAAGATGAGCTGAGCTGTTTGCCTCCACTGATCAATAGAAACAAAATGCTTGTTACTAACCCTTAATTAAGTTTTTCCCCTTTCTGTAGGCCCTCTACTTTGATCCACTCTCCTTCTGACCCAGCAAGCAATCCCCCTTAAAGATCCTGCCTAAGAATCAGCAAACCTCAGGGAAAAGCATTCCCTGGTTATCCCACTCCTCCATACCCTGTTCTTTCTAAAAAAACCTTATTACCCTTCACCTATAAATGAAAATTCCTATCTGCCTATGAGATGCTTGCAGCTCTCAGTGCTAATAAAATTTGTTGGTTCTTATTTCTTATAAAAGACTTTTATGCTAGAATTAGTTTCAAGTCTTGAACCTCTGTGTTCCAAAAATGGTTAGTTTGAAAGTAATAAAATCTTCCAACATTTTATTTCCTGGTTTGGATGATTCAACTCAAGATGGACTAAAAAATCTGAGAAGCCTGTTCTGTGTTTATGGTGAGAAAGAGAGAATTCTACTCTTCTTGATCTTTTATATTAGAGATCCCAAGGAATGTTATTTCTGACAGTTGTTCCTCAAACTTAAACCCACATAAAGCTTTTTGTTTTATTATCTTTCTCTGAGTATAATGCATTGCAATACTGATTGAAGACCAGTACCCCCTGTCCTCTTGTTCTTCTATTTCAAACTTTTATACTCAGATGCACAGGTATTCTCCCAGGTGAATTTTATACTCATTTTTCAGTTCCTCCACGAATCCTACCCATATCATCCCTTTTCCTACTTTTTCCTTTAGATATAGTATTGGTGTTTTTTTTTCTTTAATTTTAATTTTAATTTTAAATAACAGTTGACATTAAACATTATTTTATATTAGTTTAAGGTACACAGCATTGTAGCTAGGTGATTACATGATTTACGAAGTGATTACCCACCCAATAATTGAAGTACCCACCTGATGCTTTACGCAGTTATTAAAGTATTAAGAATATTGACTATATTCCCTTGGAGTGTTGATGTTTTCTAATAAGCAAGAGTGTTTAAGGCCAATCAGAGACAGATCTGCACCCAGCATCCAGCTATAACTAGCCATATTTATTAAGTCTTGGGTATGGGGAGGGCAACCCAAGGAATGAGAGCAGCTGAGTAGTGGAATGAATTCTTCCCAGTAGTACTATCTACCTCACATAATGTTAATGGGGATAAAATGCTTAGCTTGAAGTAGTAATTCAATTCTGATTTTTGTTCCTAGCACACAATTTGTTTGAAGATCAAATCTATCAAAATAAGAGGCATCAAGGGAATGTCACCAACTGCAGCATTCCATCAAGTGTGTAATTCAAATTTCTGAGGTTTTCTATACAAGTGCCACTGTCATACAGTGTTGGGGGGATTTTCCTTTTTTTTTTTTTTTTGCACTCATATGCTGGGTCTTGTATCAGTGTCTATATCCTGTCTGTTGCTCTGCTATTGCGATGGAGAATAAAAAGCATAAAATCTTTACACAATACTGTACTAACCAGAAATAAACAAACTAATAAACTTGTGGGAACAAAAACAGCAACCAGATTTTTAGTTAACAGTGTCTGTTTGGGTCTCTACTGTAGTACATGACAGGGGTCAGCAGTGTCAGTTCCTGTCCAGATAGGAGGAGACTGACCACAGCAGTCAGGCTGATGTAGATCTATGTAAAGTGCTGATGAGAAAACTTTTACTGAAACTAGCAGGAAAACTGCCCCCACATCCCCACTTTCCTTCCATCCCCCTATGAAAGCCATTGGTTTAACCACAGATGTTAAGATGGTTTTAATGACAGGGGTTTGTCATCTTCTCAGGTCACCAGCACCTGAATCAACTTTTCTCTTTTTCAACAGCATCTGCCTCAGGAGAATTGACTTTCATCCCAGCAGGCAGCAAAAACTTCCTTCTGTGACTCTGTGAGTCTCCAGATGATAGAGTGTGTGTCTGACCCACCCCAGATTCTGTCACATTTGAACACATTTATGTATATGGTGAGATCTCGGTAAACGTCGTGTAACTTTCTACTGGCCTCAAAATCAGATTCACAAAAGGGTTTATTCCAACACAGCTGAATCCTTTTGCTAAAGTCAATGCCTTGTTCTGAGGAAAGACTTTTGGTTTCATTTCTGGCTCTCATTCAATTCCCAGATGACAGGAATGTTTGTCAACTGCTTAATGAATGTGATTTGTAAGCTCTCATTTTTAGCTCTCTTGCTTTCCTGCCAATTTCCTACCATTCTTTCCATTTGAAAATTCTAGCCTTATTCTGAATAAAATGAGGGAAAAGGAATTCACCCAGACCTCCTTAGAGATACTAGAGAGCCAATGACAGGGGCCCACCAAGGGCTGGAGGAGGATAAAGCCAGAGAGACATGGTGCAAGGGAACTTGAGAGTGAGGAAGTCCTCAAGTTTTGCGCTCTAGGTACCTCACTTACCACACCCTAGTTTCACTCCTACTCCCAGCTTTGACTGAAAGTGCTTTGGGCAGGGAAATCCACCTTTAATCCATTAATTAGAGAGAGAAGGGGAGCAAGGTCACTGAATCTCTGCTGCCTGGCATTTCCCCTTTTCAGCAGGCTCACCTCTGGCCAAGAAAACACATCTTCTAAGATATGTTAGCCTCATGTGAAATCTGTTGGAAGATTCTTGCTAACCAAGAAATATGGGGAGAAGAGGAAGAAAAATCTGACAACCCAGGTATATTTGTAACAATTTAGTCTTTCTTTGTTTCAACACCAGCTGTGTGGATGTTTTGTCTTTACCAAGCAATACTGCTACACAAACCAGGCATCCTAACATTTTACCCTTTCTGAGAGTATCTACCTGGATATAGTGTCAGAGCCCACAGGTTAAGAGTTCAGTCCCTGGGTACTGCCTGACCCCTTCAGATTCAGACCCCAAGGAGTAGGTGCCCTGGGCGTACTCATAACTTCTGTTCAACATGACTGCAAATCAGAAGTTCCCAACCCCTTCGCAGGGTCTATTAATTTTCTAGTGTTTCACAGAACTCAGGAAAATATTTTCCTTATGTTTACCAGTTTATTAAAGGATATGACAAAGGACACAGATGAAAAGATATATAGGACTGAGCCTGCGAGTATCCTGAGCACAAGAGCTTCTGCGTTCATGGAGCTGTGCTGCATCACCCCCCCAAGTATAAGGCTGCACTCACCAACCTGAAAACTGTCTGAAGCCCATGCTATTGGGATTTTGTGGAGGCTTTCTCTCACAGGCATGACATACTATGAATCCCCATTTCCAACCCCTGTCCTTGGATGAAATGGGAGTGCAACTAATGGTACCAACCTTCTAATCATGGCTTTGACTTTCTGGTGATTAGCCCCATTCAGGAGCCCTCCAGAAACTCACCTCAGGTCACCTCATTTATCAAAAGATACTCCTAGTAATTATATGAATTTTTACAAGGATTTGAGGGGCCTTATGTCAGGAACTGGGATGAAGACCAAATGTACATTTCTTACTATATCATAATATCCCGCTGGAGAAAGACACAGAGGCATCAGATCCCGCTTTTGGTGGGATTCTCTTCCTACCTCTTGACAATGCCCCGCTGTAACCAGTAGGGCTTTGCTTGCTAGAGGAGGTAGAAAGAAAAACTTTATCAGTTTTTCAATAACTCCTTGATGCCGAACTCTTACTTATTTATTTTTTATTGTTCTATTACAGTTGTCCCAACTTTCCCCTGTCATTGGCCACTTTCCCACCCACTGCACCCATAGTCAATCCTCACCCTGTTGTCCTTGTCCATGTGTCCTTTATACCTATTTTTAACTAGGCCCTTCTCCTTCTTTCTTTCCACAATACCCTCTTTCCTCCCCTCTGGTCATTCTCAATCTCTTCCTTGTTTCATACCTCTGGTTCTCTTTTTCTCATTTTTTTGTTTTGTTCATTAGGTTCCTATTATAGGTGAGATCATATGGTATTTGTCTTTTCTGCCTCACTTATTTCACTTAGCATAATATTCTCCAGTTCCATCCCTACTTTCATGAAAGGTGTTTCTTCTTTCTTTCTGCTGCATAGTATTCTGTTGTGTAAATGTACCACAGTTTTTTGATCTACTCATTTACTGATGGGCACTCTGGCTGTTTCCAGCACTTGGCAATTGTAAATGACACTGCTATGAACATAAGCCTGCATATGTTCTTTTGAATTGGTGTTTTACAATTCTTAAGGTGTATTCCCAGCAGTGGAATCACTGGGTCAAAAGGCAGTTAGTCCCATTTTCAGTTTTCTGAGGAAATTCCATACTATTTCCCACAGTGGGTACACCAGTCCACATTCCCCCAACAATGCACTAGGGTTCCCTTTTCTCTGCAGCCTGGCCAGCACTTGTTGTTTGTTGATTTGCTAATGATGGCCATTCTGATTGGTACCAGGTGGTATCTCGTTGTGGTTTTAATTTGCATCTCTCTGATGACTAGTGAGGCAGAGAATCCTTTCATATGCCAATGAGACCTCTGTATATCCTCCTTAGAGAAGTTTCTGTTCAGGTCCTTTGCCCATTTTTTAATTGGATTGTTTATCTTCCTGGTGTTGAGTAGTATGAGTTCTTTACATTTTTTGGAGATCAAACTTTTGTCTGAGATCATTGTGATGGTGAACTTTTCAAATGGTACCTAGAACATATTGTGGACCCAATAAATATGTCTTGAAAAATTAAGTGAATGTATAAAATGACATTTACTTTATTTTACCAAAATTGGATCGTGTTACACAGTGTGGGTGGGAAAAAAGTAGGTTTGTAGGAGTGAGTATACAAAACACAGAGTTAATAAAGCTATTGTAATCATCATAATCTGCATGTCATTTTCCATATGAACAGCTTCTTTGCCCCACTCTGCCTACTTCTGCCCCACTCTGTATGTGCTTCTTTGTAACTTTCATTTTTGCATAATATTTTTTCATAGCTTTCTACGTAGATACACAAGGAGTTGCCTCATTTTTCTTTATCTCTCTATTAAAATCTATTGAAGAGACATACAACTTATCTTCTTAGCAATATCTGAGTAATGGACTATGAATGCTTTTGAAATTTTCTCTTATGTGCAATTCTATGATGCATATCTTTCCATAATTGTCTTGTATGTATTTATACATTTACTAGATAATTCCTAGAAGTGAAATTGTTAAATAATGGTTATGTAAGGCTTCTGATACACTTTATGAAATTGCCCTCTCCTGTACCAATTGCCCTCCCATGTACCAGCAATATAGAAACCTTTCTGTTTCCACACATGCTGGCTCACTTGAAATGCTGCCTTTATCTTGTAGCAAATTTCTGGTTATGATTTCTTCATTGATTCTTTTGGTCTTTCTATTTCTGGTCTAATAGCATACTATTTTAATTGCTGCTACTCTCTATATAAATGTGATATAACATAAAATGTGGGCAATTTTTCCATTATTATTAATTTTGAAATGAATATGTCATAAGCATTCTTATGAAACTATTCAAATGATCTTTTTAATGGAATATCAAGGCAGATATTCCATTTCTTTTTCAATTTCCAGAAATAAGCTGACTGACTCTCAGTAAGGATTTTGCCCCAGGAAGAAAATACTTGTCTACAGTGTGTCTTCAGATGAACAGATATAGTTCTGTGTTCTTTCCTTCACTACTAACTGATAAGAGAATCTCTGAGAAGAAAATGTACTTTCAAACTTGGAATCAGAATCAGCTGACTTTCTACCAAGTTAGAATTTGTTGGGAACCACCCTGCTTGGTTTCAGGAGCTGTAACTCCCCCATGACTAAGGCTGAGTGAGCGACCTTCGGACCATAGACCTCTAAGGAGACAAAGCTTATCTCCCTGGCAGAAGCTCCACTTCTGCTCCTTTTACTTCATCCATAACTGGGCCCCAGTGCTTGATCGGTTAGCCAATGACAGGTAAGATTCCCCAAGGGAGGAACAACTTAAGATAGACATGATCACATAAAGGCCCCAGGGAAGGACTTGGGGGGCTACAGCAAAAGGGGGTGATGGACCCTCACCCCTCGGCTTTGACAAAGCCTGAATCCTCATTCTGCCTGTGAGAAGTCTCCTAATTTCTTGGCTATCTTGCCTCCTCTGGCTGACTTAATCCTGAAACAATGACAGAGGGTGGTGCAGCCCTGTGCTGGAAAGCACAGGTTCCCTAGGTGATCAGACCTGAGAAAGAATACATAAACTCCTGTAAAACCTGCTTTGCTAAGAATGCTCTCAATTAAATGATAAGGGTTTGAGCAGGTAATGACTTTGTTTCCCAAAGTTTTGTAGCCCTTTAGCTAACAGACCCTGACTCAGAATAATCCCTTGTAGTTCTTTGTATGTTCTCTATTGTTTTATCCTTACTGCCTGACAATGATTAATGAACTTACCTGTATTCCTGTGCAATTTAAAAGCCAACAAAAACCTGTGAAGGGAAGGATCGGGCTGCTCTCCCCTACAGAGAGTGGCCAGGCCACCCTGAGGTGTTGGGAACCGCCCTGACTGGTATCAGAAGCTGAAACCCCCGCCTAGCTAAGGCTAAGGGAACGCCCTTGGAACTGTAAGCCAGCAAGGAGACAAAAGCTTATCTTCCTGGCAGGAATGCTTCTGCTGCTTTATTCATAACTGAACCCCAAAAAGCTTGGTCGGTTAGCCAAAAACGGGTAAGATTCCCCACGGGGGGAATGACCTAAGCCAGGCACGATCACTTTGGGAGGCCCCCCCCAAAAGAAGGACTTGGGGGGGCTGCAGCAAAAGGGGGGTGATGGACCCTCGCTCCTCGGCTTTGACATAGCCTGAGTTCTCAGAGTCTGGGAGAAAATCTCCTTATCTCTCAGTTGCCTTAGTTCCCTTGCTCCACCTAAGCCTGAAACAATGACAGGGTGGTGCAGCTCGGTACTGAGAAGTGCAGATTCCCTGGGTGATCAGGCCTAAGAAAGAACATGTAAATTACTGTGAAACCTTCTTTGTTTAGAATGCTCTTAGTTGAATGAGAAGGGTCTTAGGAGGAAGTTAGTTTGTTCCTCAGTCTTACAGCTCTTTGACCCCCAACTCAATAGACCGGCAGAGTTCTTTGTTTTCTATAGTTCCTTACTTCCCCTAATGAGTACTGTACTTTACCTGAATTATTATGCAAAATGAGCCTAATAAAAGCAGGTATGGACGGTAAATCAGCGCGCTCCCCCACTAGGGGGGGTGGCCATTCTGTCCCTACTTCCCCACAGAAACTAGTTTGTCTCTGTGCATGTTTTTTCTCGTGTGTTTATCGTCGAGCCATCCACAGCGTTCCGTGGTCACTGCTGGCCAGTGACCCACGCGCAACACTGAGGCATCCTCCCCTTGAGAGGGTAGCCGTGCCATCCCTTTTCCTCCACAGGACTCAGTAGTTCCTGTGAATTTATTTCATATCTCATCCATAACACTGAGGACACTGCGGGCCAGTGTCCATGACAAGAATTCAGAAAGATCAAGATTTGAGGGTTTTAAAAGGTAAAAGTTATCTTTTTATCATATTTAATATATAAAATCTAGAAATTGTGATGTTTGAGTCAACAAGTAGTCTAGTCACTTTTCATTTGTGGTATCTAGTGATGATAGAAGGCTACAGCAATTAGCTGCCTCTTTATTAGGTCCCTGCACATAACATATTCTGAATTCCAATTTCTTGATGTTCCCCCCCGAACCCTCAGTGTCCTACATTGTTTTCGGTTAACTCCTTGACTAAGCTGAAGTGATTTAAAAGTTCCCCCACCTGACATATCCAATTAGAATGGGACAAAGAGAAGATTTCACAACATCTCTTTCCCCAGCAGTCTGTGTAAGGAAAGAATCTTTCACTCAGACATCAGATTCTGTCTGGTAGGAACAAGGCCAGACCCTTATATAAATTCCTACTTACAGCCATAGTTTCATCTATAAACCATTTACCTTATAGTATCTTCTTACAAAAAATTTTTCCCTTTAACTTTTTTATTTCAGGCTGAGGTATGACAGCACTTTATGTACTAATGTCCGGAAGTCCCAATGGAGTTTCTTCATCACCCATAGGCCATTGTATCCATGCCAATGCACAGACTTCCAGCAAAAGGTTTTGTTAAGACTACTAAAAAGCAACTACAACTAAAATACCAAAGTTAAAAATTATCCATCCACTTTCTCCTTCTGTCCTGCCTTAGTATGGCTTCTTTACAAAACTTAACCTCTAGATCTTCCTCCAGGATTTAAAAAATAAAAGATAGATGAAAAAAAATTTAGCCTCTTACCTTATAACAACAAGGAAGTCCAGAATTCTGAGTGATCTCACCCAAGATCACCCAATGTAAATCAAGGAGCCAGCGGGGCACAATGGGCCTCTGCTGGCACCTAGCACTGTCCCAGTCTGCAAGGTGGTCCTGGGTGAGCTTCTCTCTTGAATCTCCCCATTCCACCCATGATGAGGCAATCTGAGTTGGCTTGGTGGCATAGGACCACAGAGGAATGCCCCTTTTTGGTTGCCATATTCCATTCCCAGACAGGAGCCTGGCCCTGAGTGGGTCTCCCTAGGACTAGCTATAGTGTGTGTGTTCTTGAGTTGTATAGGAAAGATTCCATAAAACAAGTCCAGATGATTAAGAGAGTGCATTTATTAAAGATGGAGACAGTGAAACAAGGAAAGAAGGTTTTGTAATGGGGTGTAGGCCAAGAAGCCCCAGAGCAGCAGCACAGGGATTAAGAGTTATGCTGCATGTTGACAGCAGGCTAGCTTCATACCTATATGCAAAAATGGTTATTATTGCATATTGATAACAGGCTAGATAGGGAGATGGGCATGACTTTGACTCATGATGTAACTTGGGGACAGCTCCAAGCAGAGAGTGGAGCAAGGAAAGGAAATAGTGCCACCTGCTTTCAACAGGGAGAGCACTCACATGCTGAGCTTTTTGTTTTCAAGCTTTTATTTCTTTCTTACAGGTGGAAACCTTATGGGAGTTCTCAGGGGAGGCTTATAGTAAAACATTCATCGGTTTCCCAGGTTTGCTCTTTTAGGGTCATGGTCTCCTCTGGTTGGTCAGTGCCAGGGCAGGGGGTGCCTAGTCACTGCAGTTGGTTCAAGAGTCATCCACCTAGATTTGCTGATTTTCTGGGTCTGGATCTGAAACATAACCAAGGCCTAGATGTTATCTCCAGGGAGGAAAGGCCAAGGGAGAAGAGATTGCCCTGGGAGTGAGGTCCTTGTTCTCCCAGTTTTGCCCCTGCCAGGCCCTCAGTGACTTCCATTCCTTCCACACTGGTGAACATCTGCACTGGCTGTAAATTGCTTGGCCACTGTGTTCAGCTGTCTCTCAGCTTCCCTCTTCCACTTGCACAGGAATCGTCCTAGCTCCTCACTGTCCTATCTCAGTGTAACAGTAAGATCACATAGGGAGCACAAGCAGCTGGAGCCTTTTTACAACATCAATCATTACCCATGGAAAAGGCATCAAAGTAAGAAAAACCTTATAATTTTACCAACCACAATTTTCTTGCATTATAAATAATATCAGCCTCAGAAGTATTCCATTTGCTATTCTCATATTCAGGGCATGTGTTTTGTACCCCTGTCTTTAAGCAAATTAACAGATTGGGAATTCTCTCCTCTATCCACACTTGTGCAAAATTTTCAACTAACTGAAGGTTCTGAATAAGAACAAATAAGCTCTTTTATTCATCAGTATCTAATGCAAGGAAAATAGCAATTTGATATGCCACATGCAAAATTTATTTGAGAAGGTGTTTGGCAGAGCTGGCAATAGGGATATGCAGAGTAGCTCACCTTCGAAGGATAGTGCACAGCTATGAAATAGAATGTGCTCAAGCTACTTGCAAAAATATGGCACATTTAAGGGGGTAACTAAAACAAGTTTAGTGAAAGGACTACTTATAGAGGTAGAGTCAAAGGGACTGTGAAGCTCCATGGGCTAGCTGGAGCAGGAAAGAAAATTCTCAAATACCTGTCTTTGTAGCAAGGGGTCATTGCTAACCTGAGTCTGCCAAACAGGGAACCAGGAGACATTCTGATTCTCTCCAAACCCCTCTTCCCTGCCAGTCACCTGTGAAAACCTCCCTCATTGCCCAAATGTAACAGGGTGCAACCAAGGGGGGCCCCAAATAGAGATTTGTAATGGGGTCCAGAATTCAGGGTATTTCTAATATTTCAGGTGTTTCTAGATTCAGGAAATATTAGAACTATATATATATATAGGATGTCCTCACCCCCACAAATCTGAGCTGGGGGATGGGACACATGGAGCAGGGCTATTGAGAGCTGTTTTGCACAGCAACAGCTTTGCAGCTAACCTCTGGCATGGTCATTTAACATATCTATAACTTTTAACTGGCTTCATGGATATATTAAATAGCTGTGGCCCTGCTTTGAGCCAGGGGGATGGGAGTGACTTCAACCCAGGATGTAACTGAGAAGCAACTCTCTCTGGTTACAGCAACTGCGTGAGAACTTGCAGATGACTGGCTCCATGCCATGGGGCCACGCCTGCCCGGACATACTGTGGTAGCCCAGAAAAGCTGGAAGGATACAGGAATGCTGGCAGGTGTAACTGATTGTGGGAGGAGTCAGAAATGGGGCTACAGATGAAGATTGGCACTGGGATTTAAACCCAGGTGCAGCAGCCATGCTGGGTTTTGTGGGAACACGCGGCTTTGGAGAAAGTTGGGACTGTGCAGCTTTAGGGTGCTCCCTTTTGCCATGCGGCTTAGGAAGCAGGAGAGACCTTGCTGGGAAGAAAAGGGGTGAAAGGACTCTTGCTAGTGGGCCATGAGAAGGTGCCACATGGCTTTGGACTAACTGGAGATTGCAGGGCGACACGGCTGATGGTGCCGGAACCGAGAACTACCTGAGCCATGGACTTCTACTTCTGTTCCTAAGATACAGTACCCCAGACTGGGCAAAAAGGAGAAGAAAGGACTGTGTGCATTTGTGGGTATTCTAAAGGACTTTAGTATTTTAATGAAGACATTAAGTCATTACTCTAAGTGTATATATCTCTTTGTATAAATAATTCCTTTCCTTTCACCAATCTCTGGCATTGGGAGATGTCTTTCCCTGGTGGAGGGCAAGGTGAACATAATACGGGGGTCAGGGGGAACTCCCAGAGCACAAGGGTGGGTCTATTCAGTAATAGTTTATCTTTTGCCTACCCCTGACCCGGGTCTGTTCTGTAACACAAACTCAACCTGTAGTCACAATGTTACAGAATGGACCCATAAGGGGGGACAAGATACTGTTACCAAATGGACCCTCCATACTATATTCACTTTGCCCTGTGCCCTTAGGAATTGTGACTCTCAATGCCAGAGTTTAGTGAAAAGGAAAGTAACTACTAATTCAAAAGTTATACAGGTTTAGCAAAGTCCCTTTAAAACATCCACAAACACATAATCTTTATTCCTCTTCTTTGCCCAGTCAGGTCAGTCAAGTGTACCGTATCATGAAAAAATAGAAGTCTGTAGCTTGTCTAGTCTCCTTGGTCTTCCCAGTAATCCCAGCTCAGCTGGCAGGCCTCCCAAGGTTCCCAGCACCATCAGCTATGTCACTGCCACTATCTCCACTCAATCCAAACTACATGGCACCTTTGCATGGCCCACCATCAACAGTTCTTTCTCCCCTTCCCTTCCTTGCAAGGTCTCACATTGTCCTCTCTCATTGTCCTGCATTGTCTCTCCTGCACTCTTCCAAACCACTAAGAGAGAGCTCTGCATGGATACTATATCTTGCTTTCCTGCTTCCTAAGCTGTGGTTCCAACCTGCATGGCTGCTGCACCTGGGTTTAAATCCTGGCATGAATCTTCTTCTGCAGCCCCATTTCTGACTCCCACAATTGGCTACACCTGCCAGCACTCCCAAATTTTTCAGCCTTTCTGGGCTGCCATAGTAAGTCAGGGCAGTCATGGCCCTGTGGTGTGGAGCAGAGGGAACCATCTCCAAGCCCTCAGGCAGGTGCTGTAACCAGAGGGAGCTGCCTCCCAGTTTCATCATGGGTCAGAGTTATGCATACCTTCTGGCTCCATTCTGCCTAGAAGACTAGTCTGCTGTTATTGGTATACAAAATAACCATTTTTGCATACCAGGTATGAAGTGAGCCAGCTGTTAATATGCAAAATAACACTCAATGGCCCTGCTCCTTCTGTCCTATCCCCCATCCTGGCTTGTCTTGGGTGGGGAGGATGGATATCCTACTTTTCTGTATTTCCTGGGCACCCTGAGTTCTGGACCCCATTTCAAATTCTTCATTTGGGGGGCCATAGCTGCACCCCAATACAATAAGGCAAGGAAGACTGGGTGGTTCAGACCACTAAGATTAGCTTCATAGTATTCAATGCAAAGTGTAGAAAGATGAGAGGGATCTTGAAGAGACAAAAGGAAATTGTTTAGCACAGTATGCATCTTTAAAAAATTCCCACCCAGGATAAAATCAAGTATGTTAATGAGAGTCAACAAGACCTATACAACATGGTGCCTGCCTCCCTGTCTAATTTAATCTCTTACGAGGCCCTACATACAACTCGTGCTCTGATCATGTCAGTGGACTTATTCCTCAGAGTGTTCAAGCTCTTCCTCCTGCTAGAATTGTCTCCTCTTTGGCAGACAATTCTCATTCTTCCAGATTTGGTTCAGGCTTCATTTCCCTTACTTTAAGAACATTTCCTGATAGTTTTTCCCAACATGGGCTAAGCTGAGCCTCACTCTCTCTGGTTTCCATATGTTTCTTTAATTACTTCAATGAGAGCAAATCGTGTAATTTGTTGTAGACAATAATACTTCTTCCTCTCAAGCAGTCCTTGAACAAAATGCGAGCCCCAGCAAAGGTTTGAAGCACTTCAGGGCTGATCGAGGTGAAAGGAATAACCACAAGAGGGCAGTAGAACACTGGCTGTATTTGGGTAACTGACAGGTTTACAGCTTGAAGAAAGGGGAGAGTCCCTCACAGCCTGAGACCATCCAGGTGGCAGCCCTGCTGAATAAAAATGAACAAGGCAACTCCCAGGTGTTCAGAGAGGGTCCTGCAGTCCAGGAGAGTCTCTGAATCAGAAATCCAAGAGGCAGCCACAGCTTGAGTTCTCTACAGCCCCAGAGTTTATCTTTCTATGGGGTCAGTTTTGTGATATATACAAATCAGGGAAGCACTACATGTGCTTATTTGGGCTATGTTAAAAACTATTGAGTGTGTAAAATTTGGAATTTGGCACCAATGGGCTTTTGCCCTAGTGGGTCCCAGGCCACCTGAAGAAATAAACAACCTGATGGCCAATATAAAGAAACTGTCTGCTCATTTATTTATCACCCAGTGGCCATGTCTTCTACAGCTCTATGTGCCTGACAGCAAAATTCCTGGCAAATGGCAGGGACTCAAATGATAAATAAGCAATGTAGGAGGGAGTATATCAAGGAAGAAAGGAAGAGGAGGAGGGAGAAATAAAGTCCAAATATATTCTTGGTTTTTAAATTTTTCTTATTTTTCTTTGCTGTATAATTTTGTATTACTTGAGATAATCTAAAACGTGAGTTATATATGTATTGTGTTATTTCTAACAAATATTTGATTTAAACTTTTTTCAAAAAATTAGTTTGAAATTTTATTTACACAGGCACATACTAATTCTAAAACTCCCAGAGGAGATATAAATATGCATTGGTTTAATTATCTGGTCTACAAAAAACACTCATTACAGAAAGCAATACAAGAGAGGAAAAGGAGAGCTAGATGAATATCTGACAAGCTGTTTTCTTTTTTCAATCCTCACCCAAGGATACTTATTGATTTTAGAGAGAGAGGAAGGGAAACATCCATTTGTTTTCTCCTGTACTTGCCCAGACTGGTAATTGAACCTACTTGACCAGAAATCAAATCCACAAACTTCTGGTGCATGAGATGACACTCCAACCAACAGTCACCCAGCCAGAACTCTGACAAGCTTTTTGAGTATTTATTCCAATTTACTATACAAAGTAGCAGAAACTCTTTGCAACAAAGGAAATCAGTTAATATTTTGATGGTTCTTGTAGAGCAACTTAAAATTTGTAAAACATTCCTCTCTTTTACTTTCTAGGTACAGGGCAGGGTTGTTTGCTTTCCTGAATGTAATGCACATCTTTTTAAAACTGTTTGCTGCCTCTTGGAAGAGCTCTAGGGCAAGTTCTAGCTCATATCTGTTTGTCAGCATGAATCTGGCTCCTTGAGATGCAGCCTCAGCCTCAGTGTGGATCACTTGCAGAATTTCATGAAAGTAACTGGAACTGTAACCCTCATTCTGTTGTTCTCTTTTGTGTATGATTTCTCTGACCAGTTGTATAATTTTAGCTGTTGTCTTGTTTATGATATCTTTTTCAAACTCTTCCACAGAGGGTCCATATACTTGGAACTTTTGGGAGGTGATAACATGCTTAGAATAGTTAATGCAAAATGTTTTCTTTGTATCACGATACCTAATTTTGTTCACAATATTAGGATGCTGTTTAAAGTGCTCCAGGAGAATGTTCTCTAGCTGAATATCAATATCAGGACCCTCTGCAGATGGTTGTGCAGGAGGCAATAGAATGGAGATGTTCTCTGACCAGGTCTTGTTGAACATATCTCTCAGCTCCTTATCATGTAGCTCTTTCCCACCCGGGGACACAGCCATCCCTCTGATATTTTCTAGTAACTTCTGTTCAAATTTTACTTTTTGTTCTTTCCAAAGATCTTGTATTTTCTTTCCCCTAATTTGATCCTCACATTTTCTCATAGTTTCTATTATAAGCTCCTGTTTAAGGTTTTTGAAATCATCTTCAAATTTTCCTTTCCACTGAGCTAAGATATCTCTATCTTTGTCTTCTCGAAAATACCTTTCAAGTTCTTGGTTAATGGCTTCCTGTTGTTCCACCACTCGATTATCAATCCAGTTTTTCTTGATCTCTTCAGCTTCTCCATTCTGAATCTGGGTGCTCAGCTGATTCTGCAAGTCCAGCACATAATTTCTCAGCTTCCAGGCCCACCTGTTACACATGGTCTCCAGATTATTCTTAGCCATGACCTCCTGGGTGTTCTTGAACTGGAAAATGAAGTTTTCATTCACTAAGGCCTTCCATAAATCCCGTATTCGGACTTTAAGTTCTGATATCTTCAAAATATTTCCCCTGGATTCTTCTTTGGCGTGTTTAAGAATCCTTTTCTTCAGTTCCTGAACATTGTGGCTATAGCAGGGATTGGGAGGGGCCATTGGCGGAGAACCCTCCCAGAGGTGAGCAAAGTAATGGATGTCAGTGTTGACATCAAACTTAATGACATCCCTGAAGTGAGATACTTCTGAGCACTGTTCAAGTTTGGCTGCAGCACCTGTCATTTCATCCAATCTCCCTTGTAGCCACCTTCGCCTTTCCATGCTTTGATTTGTATCTATAATTTCTTCTATGTTCTGATGAACAAATAGACATCTTGGGAAGATATTCAGTTGCTTCATCCTAAGAAAGGCATGGATGGCTATTTGCAGAATATCTTGTATTTCTGATAGATCTTTCCCATAAATATTGATTAGAGTTATATTTCCAAGCCCAATGACAAAAGTTGCCAACTCATTTTCCTCATTCTGTGCTTTTTTAATGAGTTCTGAGGCCCGAAGTCCTTCTGTGTCCACAACAAGCAGTAAATCAAATCCTAACTCTTCTCTAAGCATCTCTTCCACCTTCAGGAGGTGCATGTAGACCCCATGGGTACAACTTCCAGAACTGAAACTGAACTGCAGACCAAACATTGCATTCAGCAGAGTGGACTTTCCTGAGCTCTGCAGGCCAAGGACAGAGAGAACAAATACCCGTTTATCTCCAAGTTTCTCAGAGATCTTATCAAAAATAGCTGCCACCCATTTGAGGGGCACATAAGATGCATCCCCATCCATCAGCTCCAATGGAGTCCCAGATATCATCAGGTCAGCGGCTATTTGGGGAAGGGAGAGTAACCTTGCATCTGCTTGGGAGGGAGCTTCTTCCAGAGCTTCATAGATCTGGCCAGCTTCTCTCAGAAGATGCTCAATTCCCAGGGTGGAGTCACTGATCTGTTTGGTAACAGCATCTAGCTCAGCCTCCCAGCGTCTGATGGAGTCTCTCTTTGATTGCTTCTCCTTCTCTGTTTGCACCTGAGCCAAGAGGAAACTGTGCCTCTGGTGGAGCTTTTCTAACTCTCTGGTGGTTAGTTGGTCCATTAACATACTCAGCCCCTGCAGAAAGTAGAGCTCTGTGTGGGTCTCTGGGTGTGACTGAAGACTTTCAAGGAAGGACTTCATCAGGTCACTGAGGTTAGTATATTTGTGATACTGCTCACAGCGTATTTTCTGCTTTTCCTTCTCAATCTCATTCTTGTATTCTTCAATGCTCCTGTTTCCTTTTTCCCTCATTTGATGGAGTTCCCTATCCTTCTTACACCAATCATGCCATAGACTTCCCTGAAGAGGTAGTAACTTTTCCTTTATCTCAGATAATTTCACTTTTCTCAAGATGTCCCTAAGGACATTCGTATTTATTTCTGATTCTTGGCAGGCTCTTTGGTCCTCGTCAATAATAAATCCATAATTCTTAGCAATTTTGGTCCAGTCACTCAAACTCTGAGAAAATCCAGACTTCTTCAGCAACTGTGTTAATGTAGCTGTAATTTTATCAGCTAATTCTACCTTATTTAAATCCTTGATCCCAATTCTTACTTTGTGAACAAAATCCTCATTTGTAATATTTTCTACATTTTCAAATAAGCACATGAGAGGCTTGTGTGAATTCCAAACTTCACGTAGGAAAGAATTATTCATTTTGTCAAAATCAGAAGTTGACAGGAGGATGACAGTGACTGAGGAAACCTCTCGCAGAAACCTAACCTGCCTCTCATGCATTTCAGCATTTCCATGGAGATTGGTGAAGGCAATACAGTTTTCAAATCTGTCCTCAGCTCTTCCACCTGGGCAGAACCAGCAGATTTCCACCATACCTTCTATCAGTAGACATCTATTATTGTCTTCCCTAGATTGATGGTGGAAAAAATGGTCATGTTTGCCTTTACTCAGGAGTGAATTTAAAATCTGTGATTTGGAAGTAGAGACAGAATTTCCAACTCTTATGAAAGATACCATGTGTATAGGTTGCCAGCTGATCAGCTGGTTATTATAATATTTAATTTTTTTCTCCCATCCTATTTTTTCCACCTCTCTCCAGCTTCTCCGGATTTGCCTGAGAGACCAAAGAGGAAATTCAATTTTAGAACTACAAGGATCAGGCACCAAAAGTGGGAGAGCGAACTGACAAATGGAAAGTTTGGTTAAAACATACTGTCTGGTAAAGTCATCTGCACAGTGAAAAATTGCCATTTGTATATCCATTGGGTGGATACAAGTTTGTATTGCAGTTGATTGTGTTTTCTTGACAGTGAAAAAGTCCTCAAATGTTTTTTCTAGTTCTGTGTTTCTCAGCATCTGGGGCATAGTATCTATATTGCCCCTGTAAACTAAGTATCGAAAATGATAATCTAATACCAAAAGTTTCTCCAGAAAACAAAATGGTAGTTCCCCCTCAGCTCTTGGTTGAGTGTCATGGAAGGAGGTCTTTTTTATCAAAAGAGTATAGACTTTGGTCATTTTCTTGGGATAATAACTTTCCAGATTAAGCCGCCTGATGAAGTCAAAAAAGTATTGATTTTCAGTTGTTACTTCCTTATCACTGCTTGATTGAGGATCTCTGGAACAAGAAGCAGGTGATTCCCTGGGTGTTTTCTTACTGTTAAGGAATTTTTTAAATTTCTAGAAAGAAATGGAGATAGTGATAATGAATATTGTCTCTCTATAACAAAAAGAGTTGATTAAGTTTATCAATTATGAATGCATGAATATATTCATTAGTTTTCCAAAAATAAATAGAGTTCTAAGTTTTAGGTGATGGGATGAACAAGAGATGAAATACAATACAGGCTCCCACACTGAAGAGCTTAAAACTTAACTATGAGCCCTGGCTGGCATAGCTCAGTGGATTGAGCGTGGGCTGCAAACCAAAGCATCACAGGTTCGATTCCCAGTCGGGGCACATGCCTGGGTTACAGGCCATGGCCCCCAGCAACTGCACATTGATGTCTCTCTCTCTCTCTCTCTTTCTCCCTCCCTTCCCTCTCTAAAAATAAATAAATAAAATCTTTTAAAAAACTTAACTATGAAAGACATAAGTACTTAATTGCACTGCACTATGATGCAAGTCTGAAGATATAAATAAATGATGGCAAGTTCGAAATGCATTGACAACATGTTTGAAAAGGTAATTAAGTATTCCTGGAATACAAAGTGAGAAAAGGCTTTACCAAACTGATGTAACACAAACTCATAAAAGGGGGATAAAAGGAGAAAATAATTTAAAAAGAGAAAGACAATTACCAAAAGGTAGTTATTGTATTCATCACTTTGCATGTGCTATATTATTAATGAATAGGATTTTCTCAGACAAAAGGGTATGTGGGTGGGTATCCTAGATAATGAGAACAGAAAAATACAAGATGTCTGAAAGTTGGGTAAGCATAGGAAACAGAAAGGAATCTAGATGGGCAGAAGAAGAAAATGAAGCTAGGGAGGAAAACTAAAAGGAAAATGAATTGGTTCTTATTTAATAACCATCAATTTTCATAATGCCCCATTGCTTTCCCATTTTGGAAAAGAATGACTCATAAAAATCAAGCAATATGACTGTGGTCCCACATAAGTGACAGAGTCATAACCAGGCTTTTGGGGATTTTGCTCTTCTCCAAGACATCTTGAAGGCACATTGTTGCTAACAGGGAATCACTGTGCTAAACCATAGGAAACAGAAGCCAGTAAGCCTCTGAGATTTTGAGCATTCTATGGCCTGGACACTCCACTGTCTTCCAGGGCAAAAGTATCTGCCCAAGGGGTGATTACAAACCATTGAGAATTTATTTTTATCTTCATCTTGTTCTGCTTCATTCTCTTGCTTCCTTTTCTTTGTTGTTTTTGCAGCTTTATAAGTGGAAGGTCCAGCTTTGGAGGAAAAACAACATTTATTATTCTTACAGTTATTAAAACATGGAGCCAGAATTTCAGTGTTTCTGAAGCTTAGCTTCCTTCCATCAGCATTTACTAATTTGTTGCCAACAGCTTTATATCAGTATGTTCAACATTAGTGTTTATTTCCCAGGTGTGACTCAAAAAAGAAAGGGGTGTTTTATGCTGTGTAAATAATCAAGAAATAAAAGTAGCAGTCTTTGAGCTAAGAGGAATAGTTTACAAAAATAACACAAGAAAAATAGTGATCAAAAAAGGCACATGGGTCAAGGTAACTGGCATTGCTGATAAATAGGGTGCTATTTACACAGAGATCTCATTATAACACACTGCCTTGGAGGTATGGTGAAAATGGAGAGGGGTGTGATGGCTCTCAATAGTTAGGTTTTCTTCATTTCCATATTTCCAAATTTATTAAGAAAGGTAATCTGAGTAAAACAGTAACAGATGTTTTACAAAAGAGACTTCCATAAGGGTGTCAGGGTTTGTTTGTTTGTTTGTTTGTTTGTTTGTTTGTTTTGGTAGAAATGGTGATTTCAAGCAGTCAAATGTTTCTTCCATATCACTCCCAACATACTGAACATCCTGTTTATCAGGCCCTCATATATCCAGGCTGTTCACAAATTATTTCTGAATCTCCTACTTTATCTCTCATGGTAGTCCATGTGATAATCAGTTCTTAGAACAACATGAGAGAGTCAGGCTGTTGGTGATTAAGGTTTGGTTAAAGAATAAGGTAAGTGTCCACCTAATGATCAAGGTTGGAGCGTCAGAACAGTAGGTTTGTGGGCATATTTTACAACTAAGTAGATCGGTCTGTGGCTGGGATTGTGACACTTCACCATCAACAGTGGTAGAGCTGTGGGACATTAGTCTTCACAGCAAAAAAAGCCATGAAATTACCAGCATAAGAAATAGGGAAAAATACTCTACATCACTATACATTTTAGAACACCGAACACATAAACCCTAATATCATCTGGGACAGGCATGGGTGGTGAACAGACCACTGACAAAAGAATGATAATCAGGTTGGCTCATCATTAGTAAATAACACAAGGCAATTTCAAAATTCTTTAAAAAAATAAGGTAAAGGGATTTTCAACCTAGAACAATGTACCTTTCAAGTTGGAGAAGTGACTAAACTTTTTTCAGAAGGTTTACCATCTACATATCCTTTCTTAGGAAAGCTCCAGAAGGAAATTAAGATATAAATGGGTGAATAGAGGAGTCCATTAACTTGACAGGATATTTGAGACATTGGAAGAACATAAGGATGTGATGAACATGCACAATGCAAAACATATGGTAATGAGAAATTTTCATGAAAGCAAAAGTAAAAACAAAAAGTATAATTGAATTCTACTTGATTTTGTTGACTGAAATTTATATATGTTTAATAGTATAAATGACTGACTTTCAACTTTTAGAAATAAACTATAAATGAAAGTTGAAAGATTTTCATTTTGATTCTAATAAAGTAAAAATTTTCAACTTGACCATGTAAAAGCAGAAGTATTTGGGAGAGTTTTGAGATATAGCCTCTAAGAATGGACTAAGTTAAAAAGTTTAAAAAATAAAATTCAAATGTATCCTGTATATAAACTAAAAATACTGCTATAAATCTATCTGCAGGAGAATGGGTGGGGAAATGAGAAGAGGTATAATTGAGCAAAAGACTTGCCTATTATTGTGGGATAGCAATGAATTATATTGATAATATTATTGATACTGATAAATTAATAAAGTTAATGGACTTTATTAATAAAATTAATAAGCCTGGAAGAGTGGTAAAAGCATGCTCTTTAGAGATATGGCCCCCATCATAAGAAAAAGTGATCTTTGCAAATGTTCAAATGTTTTTCAAATTTTGGGGGTTGATACCTAGAAGAGGGGTTTCACAAAGATATATGCATGCCTATGTTCATTGCTACATTATTCATGCTAGCCAAGACATGGAAACAACCAAAGGGTCCTGTGATAGATGATCAGATAAAGAAGATGTGGTACATAGATACAATGGGATACTACTCAGACATAGGGAAAGGTGAAATACTGCCTTTTGCAACAACATGGGTGATCATGAGAATATCATGTTAAGTAAAATAAGTCAGATAGAAAATGTTAAGGACCATATGATTTCACTTATATGTGGGATATAAAATTGAAAGCAACAAATGAAGAAATGAGAAAAATTAAAATTCATAGACACAGATTATAGTATGGTGCTTATCAGAGGGAAGGAAGGTGAGAGGGTGGTAAGGGGTAAAGAGTCAAATATATGTGACAGAAGATGACTGAACTTCAGGTGGTGGTCACACAATACAGTATCCAAATCAAGCATTATAGAAATGTGCACTTGAATCCTATATAATCTTATTCACTAATGTCACCCCAACAAATTTAATTGAAACATTGAGTTCAAAGGGGATATTTTGTGAGAAAAGTGTCAAGGTTATAATCTGTATGTTTTAATTTTTAACTATATCCATATATTATTTGAGACAAATTTAAAATATATGTTTAATATTTTAAAGTGATAAAACTCTCCCCATGAATTAAGATTTAAAAATTTACCATAATTCATGCTGATGAGAGTAGAGTAAGAAGACCATCCTCATTCACTGTATATGACTAAGTTAGTCCAGTAGTTCTAGAAAATTGATTCATTTCAACTGTAGAAATTTAAGGGAATGAAATAAAATGAGCACCAAAATCTATTATGGAGGCAATTTTCACAACATTCTGCATAATGCTGATATTTTGGAAACACCAAAATGTCTGAAACAGCATTTTGGCAAAATTATTTACAGAATACCAACAAGATGGGAGAATACATAGCCATTTGAAATAGTACTTAAAAATGATTGTTTAATGCTAAAAGAAATGCATATTATGTGTTAAGTCAAAAACCCCACTAATAATATAAAACCACAGGGTATATCTGGGTGAAGAAAAACTTATTAAACATAATGTGAAACCATGTGCCATATAGTTTGTTGTGTGAGTCTCTTCATGAGGCTATGGCTGATGTGTTTGTGTGTGTGTCAAATTATTCTCAATGTTTTTTGAGCACATATTATTTTGACAGTTAATAAAACAGTATGATAAGTAAGAACTGAAGAGAACAACATGCTGAGTGAATTTAATGAAAAGGGTAGTACTTTCAGTTAAGGTGGAAACAGGTATAGCTTCTTGAGGTAGCACTTTAGTTGGGCCTTAAATAATGGACAGGAGTTAAGACTATGAAAGTCACAGCCCAGTGGTGCAGGCCTGCAAACAAACCAAGACCTAGTCACTGTACGTTAGAATACTTACCACTACATCAGTAGAGTTCTTGTATGATAACAAAGGAATACAACTAAAAGGACTACATATCTTAGACCTTATTCAAGAAGCTTCCAGGGAGACCCCAAAACAATAAAGGATCAAAAACAAGGACAGTAGAGGAAATTTTAGCCTGTGACACTATAGCTATAGCAAAGAGTTAGCACAGCTTAACTCCTAGCCACATAAATACAGGGGTGGGCAAAAGTAGATTTTCAGTTGTGAGTATGCAAAACACAGTTTGTTCTTGTATTATTATTTACTAATCATTGTATTATTTATTTGTCCTACAACTGTAAACCTACCTTTTCCCACCTCTGTATAAAACCTCATACTAAAGGGCTATTTACTAAAGGGCAATTTCTTTTATCTAGTACATTATCTACACCTTCAACAATAAGTTACAAGTCATACTAAAAACAAAAAATGCAGTTTGAAAATACAGAGCAAGCATCAGAATCTAACTCAAGCATGGCTTAGATGCTGGAATTTCAAATGTGAATTTTATCTCAATAAATGATTTGTGAAAGCACCATGTGCATAGTTCTTTTTATATTTTGTGCTGTCAAGGGGCACATTCAATTAATTAAGATATGAAGATTTCAGGGAAAGTCTTGAATCATGGCCAGCAAATATAGCAGTAGGTTAGCTGTAGACTCACATTTTTCTGTTGCCTGATAGAGCTTCTCTGCTAGGTTGCGCTGGTTTATAGCTATCAGGACCTCCTGGGTCACAGTCACAGAGTATTCCTCCCCATAGTACTGTATCAGTAGGTCAGCAAGTTCCACTGGGGACGCTCGATCAAGAGTGCTCCGAGACATGTAGTTGTATTCCTTGGCAAGAGTTATGTTTCTGAGCTGGAACTTGAACTTTGCCAACTCATCCTCTAAAAGGTTCTCAAGGATGTTAAGAAAAGTTGCCTTCAATTTTCTTTCCATTCTGTGCAACTGAATGCTGGGAAACTAATGACCCTGCCGTTACTGACCTGAAATGGAGAGATGGTTATAGATAATCACAGGAATGATGGGAAACACATATGAGGTGAATGGTTTGAGAGAAGTCAGGCAAAAAGTGGAAATGAGATGAGATGCTGTCTTCCTGAAAACAAACAAACAACCTTGAGCCACCAAATATGTGCTGGTAAAACATATTCTTACATATGATATTCCTCAAAGCTTTGGGGCTGCTTACCTTGCCCTCCACTCCCCACCATTGTGCTCCACCACTGGAATTTCAAGATTCTCTACTAGATGATGTCTGTTGTGGAGAATGAGGTGGGATTGAGGTCTTATGGAAGCTTGTGTTATGCTGAGAAAAGGAAGAAGAAAGGTAGACATATTGTTATTCAGTAGGTAGAAAAAAGTAAGTGCATTATGGACAGTATTAGTGAATGAAAATTTAAAGAAAAATTGAAGACATTTATAATTCCACTAGTTGTATGTGTTGGGTTGTTTGGGAAAGATATTAGGAGATTCAGTCAGCATATGAAAATTTGTATAAATAATAAGGTTATGGAAATTCACTTTTCTGATTACTTTGTAACTATAGGATTCTCAATTTCTTGCTGCTTCTTACTCCTTTCAGTCACTACTTTGCCCTATGCTAAAAAATCACTTTTCTAGGTATGCAAGTATTTGAGAATAATGCCATTTTTATCATCACTGTCTATTATATCAGCAACACCACCATCTTCACCAATCTATCTCATTTCTCTCCAACAAAACCCTACTGATTTTTGAAGTTACTATAAAATATCATTTCCTTTCTAAGGTTCATTTTGGTTTTCTTTAAAGATGTAATACTATCTAACTTTCAAATTTCAACAATACTTATGATACTTTACTTTGTCTTGTTATTATATTTATGTATTTAAAATATTTTCTTCTGTTAGAAAACATCATTAATTAAATGGGCAATTAATATGTACTGAGCATCATTCACATTGTGGGCAGATTGCTTTGAATACTTCATCTCATTTATTTTTAACAAAGAAACACAATTAGAGGATTTTAACATTTAAGTATGGAAATGACATTATCTGGCTGAGCTTTAGGGGTATCACTGTGTCTCCTAGATGAGGATAAAGAATAGGAATTACCAGGAAGAAGGCAGTGGTAACAGTTAAGAGACTGTTACAATGGTCTGAAGAAGATGGTGACTTGGACCAAGGTCTTAGCAAGGAAGATGATGAGCAATGATCATACTCAAGGCTTACCTCACAGGAATAGCTGACTGGGATTATTGATGGAAAGTGAAAATTCAAGGATGATATAGCAGGCAGGTTTCTTAGATGTACCCCCAGTGTATGTGCCTTGTATAACCCTTTTCACTTTAGTGTGGGCAGAACCTATAAATATGGGATATCACTTTTGTGATTATGTTACCTTATGTGATAAAAGAGAGGTTATGCTAGATGGGCCTGAGTTAATCAGGTAAGCTCTTAAAAGAAACAAGAAGCAGCAAGTGTGCTCCTACTAGTCTGGAAAAGAGCATGTGGTAAACTACCTGTGTGGGCCATGGGCCTAGGAGCTGGGAGTGATCTCAGGATGACAGACAGTAAGAAAATGGGGACTTCAGTCCTATATCTGCAAGAAGTTGAATTCTACTAACAACTTGGAAGAGAACCCTGAGCTCCAGACAAGAACTGCAACATGGCTGACACTTTGATTGCAACCTTTTAAAATCTTGAGTGAAGAACCCAGCTAACTCAAACCTAACTCATGACCCATGGAAACTGTGAAGTAGTAAACTGGTATTGTTTTAAGCTGCTGAGTTTTATAATTGTTTGGTCTTTGTAGAGACTGAAAATTAATACAGATGATTTCTAGAATTTTGATCTGAGCAAATAGGTTGATGATGGTAACATGTTTTGGTATGGTCAACGTTCATACATGACATAGGCAGATTGTGGTTCATATTTAATTTGTAATACCAATTAGGCATGTAAGTGGAGATGGTAGGTAGAATAAAGTGGGGTAGACTAAAGGATAGGTTCAGTTTGGAGATATTTATTAGAACCCCATCTATGCATAGTAGTTAAAGGCATAGGACAAGTAAGCTTGGCTAGAAAGTATAAATAGAGAGGAAAGAAGGACCCTGGAGGTGAGCAACACTCCAACATCTAAAAAAGAGGTAAAGGAGGTTAAAATGAAGCATCCAGGGAGGAGGAGATAGGGAATGAAACACATTTGGGATCCCTGAAGCCTGGAGAAGGAAGTGTGTCAAAAAGCAAGGTGTAGTAACTATGTTAAATACTTTTGAGAGGTCAGAAGGATAAGGTCTGAGATGAAAGTCATTGATGAAGATCATAAAAGCCATTTCCATGGGTGGGGGTAAAAGCCCAATAGAAGTGGGTAAAGAGAAAATTTGAGAAAGACAATAGGGTCAGCTCAATTTTTAAATATTTTTTGCTCTTAATGTATCACAGGAATAGGGCATATGCTTAAGAAAATTTAGTTTATGTATTTGTTTTAGGTATTGGTAATATCAAGACATTTGATAGGAATAATTCAATAGAGAAGGTGACATTTTCAATGAAAGTAATTGTATTAGTTTCCCATTGCTGCTATAAAAAAATTACCTTAAACTTAGTGACTTGAAATGACAAAATTTATTGTCATATTGTTCTGAGGCCAGAGTCTTCAATGAGTCTTATGCAGCTAAAATTGAGATGCTAGCCAAGCTGGTTCTTTCTGGAACTAGCTCCAGGGGAGGATCCATCGCTTATCTCTTCTAGCTTCTGCAGGTACTCCTTGGCTTGTGGCCTCATCATTCCAGTTTCTATATCTATAGTCACATTGCTTTCTCATGTTTTGTATTAAAAACTCTGTCTGGCTCTCTCTTATGTAATCACCTTTAGGAACTTCTTGGATAATTTAGGGTAATCTCCACACCCCAAAATCCTTAACTTAATTACCATTGCCAAGTCCCTTTTCCCATATAAGGCAAAGTTTATAGGTTCCAGAGATTAGGACATAAATATACCTGCGGGAGGAGAATTATCAGCTTTTCACAGAGGTAAAGAAAAAATTGCAAGGGAGAGAGAGAGTCAGAGAGAGATACACACACAGGAAAAGAATCAGTGTTTTGATCCAAGAAGGAGATGGTGAGGGTCAGAGGTAGAACTCTGTTAGAAAAGACAGAGAAAAAGATATAGAATCAAAACCCCATTTAAGGGTTTAAAACAGCAGGACTTTTCATTTGTTTGAGATCTCTTTTAATAGAGGAAAATGAAATTTACATACAAGAACATGCACAAATCTAAAGAATGCAATAAATGGGTTTTTACAAATACATATACTCCCTTGAGCAGGACTTTTCTATTGTTTGTGGAAATGAGGTCTTAAAGGCAGTCCCTAGGTTTATACCAAATTGAGAAATTTACTGAGATGGGAAACTACAAAGTACAGGGCAAATTTGGGGGTGGAGGAAGATGATTGATTCAGTTTTGATACATTGATTTTGAGATTAATATAATAACTAACATGGGTGCTTTGTATTTTCCAGGCACTCTTCTAATTAACTTACATGTATTCTTTTTTTTTTTTAAGATTTTATTTTCAGAGAGAGGGGAAGGAAGGGAGAAAGACAGGGAGAAAAACATCAATTTGTGGTTGCCTCCTGCGTGCCCCCAAATGAAGGACCTGGCTCGCAACCAAGGCATGTGCTCAACTAAGAATCGAACCTATGACCCCTTAGTTCACAGGCTGGCAGTCAATCCACTGAGTCACACCGAAGGCAAGTGTTAGTGCATCTGTATTTTATAAATAATGAATCAGACAGGTAACTTGTTCAATATTTTATGACAGCTTGGTTTTAAAACCACTGTCCTTAACTACCACATCAACGTCCTAGTGGAGGTACCTACTATTAAGCTGGATACACAGTCCCGCATTTCAGATACTTTTTGGGCTGAAGATTTAGATCAAGGAATCATTAATATATAGATAATAGTCAAACCATAAAAAAATAGATGAGATCATTCACAGAAAATACATTAAGCAAGGAACACTAAGTCAATGGCTCCATTTATGCAGAGCTGATATTCAGCTATTAGGCTGTTAAGAGCTGTTATCAGCTCTTAAATGCTGAAATACAGTGCTTTCATACTGGTGACTAACAGATTCTTCTCTGACCCTCATATACCTGCCTAATACCTTAGTTTCTCAGGCTTTGAGGAGCCCTGGATATGCTCTGCCAATGAGAAATACTCACTATTTTATTTTTAATAAGCATTATGGAGTATATTTCATAGTACTATGCCGGATGATAAGGAATAAAAGAGAAATAGGATAATGTTGCCATCCTTAAGAGATTTATGAAAAATGGCAGACACAATGATGGCACAAATATGATTGAGCTTGAATATAGTTATTTTATGTGGTATAGGAGTCTGGAAGATTCAGCAATTGTCATTCATTCAATGTATTTAATTCATTCATTCAATATGTATACAAAGCAATTTTTAAGCATCTGGCATATGCCAGACAATGTACGTTGGGGAGTCAAAAGCTAGTAAGACCAAAATCCCATTCCTCAAGTGCCCAGTGACTGATGGAGGACCTGAGCATAGACCTGATTTGCTACTGTGTTTTAGGACAAAGATAGGTACAGGTAGAGGACAGACAGTTTTTCCCAGTTCCCATAACAATGACAACCAAAAATGGGCCCAGGTTTCACAGAGTTGATAGAAAGTGTTCTTATACAATTTATATGAGTTTCTGGCTTTCATGGGAAATTATCTTAGGGCGTTGTCTAGGCAACCCTTTCATTTCAAAACTAAGAAATCTAAGACCTAGATAGAGGTGGTGTGTGATCAGCTTGTTTCACACAACACACTAGTGTTGAGCCACATGTCCCACCCAGCCTCTGAGCCTGTACAGAGACCTCCCTTCTGCCTCACACTGTCTGTTCTATGTTGAGTTCAGGCTGATCCAAGTTGCAGTTGTACTTTGATTTTGTGTGTTTATAATTATAATATCAGGGATAGTTCAGCCTTGGAGTCCTCAATTCCCTCCCTCGGTTCCTGAATTTCAGCAAACAGCCCTGAACCATGTTTTTAAAGCAGAACTTTATGAAATTCTAAGAAAAAGAAGATAGAGAGAAAGAGAGTGACATGAATGAGCCAGAGAAAGAGATCACAAGAGAGCCATAGAAGATGATGATGGAGCAGGGGGTGGAGAAGGGATGGGAAGAAGAGGGGAGGAGAGACAAATAGAACAGGAAAGCAAAGACAAGGAATGTGAAGATGTTCTTACATACCATACAAGCAAAAGTGGCTGGGACCTACCTAACCTCACAGTCACATGTCCCACTTGGGTAAAAAAGATGCTAACTCCACTGTGTGCCCCTAAGGAAAGAACAGACTCACCGGTATGAATCCTAGATCTTCTTCCAATTCTGTCCAACCAGGGGATGGAAGTTTGCTCTAGCTGATAGAAGTCTACCTGTCTTTCTGGGGCCAGTGTGTAAACTCTAAAAAACTATTTTGATTTTTTAAAACTGTGATTGAATAATGTAGGGTGTGGTAATACTAGCTCTACAGGCATTTCCAGCCCACATGTACACATGTACTTACCTGCCGCTGAGAGGAAGGTGGGGACCAGGGAAAGGCTAGAGGTGTTATCTTATCCCTGATATAAAACTTGTGTTAAGTGCATCTCATTATTTATTGAATCAAGTCTATTTTTTTTTTTGTTTTGAATTTAAGGCCTTCTCCATCTAGCTGGTGGCAAGAGCATGGACTGGACTCAGACTGATCTAAGTAATTTTTTGTTTGTTTGTTTCAATTACAGTTTACATTCAACATTATTTTACATTAGTTTCAAGTGTACAGCATAATGGTTAAACAATCATATACTTTACAAAAATCCCCCCCCCCCAATATTTCAAATGCACACTTGGCACCATACGTAGTTATTACAATATTATTGACTATATTCCCTATACTTTACTTTACATCCCCATGACTATTTTGAGTATAAATTAGTACTTTTTAATCCCTTCACCTTTTTTACCTAGCCCCCTAACCACTGTCACCTCTGTCATCCATCAATCTGTTCTTTGTATGTATGTCTGCTTCTAATTTGTTTGTTTATTTGTTTGTTTTGTTCTTTACACATATAAGTGAAATCACATGCTATTTGTCTTTGGCCTATTTCACCAAGCATAATATCCTCTAGGGTCATCCATGCCTGTTGGGAACCACCCTGACTGGTATCAGAAGCTGAAACCCCCGCCTAGGCAAAGGCTAAGGGAACGCCCTTGGAACCGTAAGCCAGCAAGGAGACAAAAGCTTATCTCCCTGGCAGGAATGCTGCTTCTGCTGCTTTATTCATAACTGAACCCCAAAAAGCTTGGTCGGTTAGCCAAAGACGGGTAAGATTCCCCAACGCGGGGAACAACCTAAGACAGGCATGATCACTTTGGGAGGCCCCCCAAAAGGACTTGGGGGGCTGCAGCAAAAGGGAGTGATGGACCCTCGCTCCTCGGCTTTGACATAGCCTGAGTTCTCAGCGTCTGGGAGAAAATCTCCTTATCTCTTGGTTGCCTTAGTTCCCTTGCTCCACCTAAGCCTGAAACAATGACAGGGTGGTGCAGCCCTGTGCTGAAAAGGGCAGATTCCCCGGGTGATCAGGCCTAAGAAAGAATATGTAAATTACTGTGAAAACTTCTTTGTTTAGAATGCTCTCAGTTGAATGAGAGGAGTCCAAGGAGGAAGTTATGTTCCTCAAAGTCTTACAGCTCTTTGACCCCGACTCAAAATAGACCAGCAGAGTTCCTTGTTTTCTATGGTTCCTTACTTCCCCCTAATGAGTACTGTACTTTACCTGAATTATTATGCAAAATGAGCCCAATAAAAGCAGGTATGGACGGTAAATCGGCGCGCTCCCCACTAGGGGGGGTGGCCATTCCGTCCCTACTTCCCCACAGAAACTAGTCTGTCTCTGTGCATGTTTTTTCTCGCATGTTTTCGGCGAGCCATCCACAGCGTTCCGTGGTCACTGCTGGCTGGTGACCCACGTGCAACACATGCCATCACAAATATAGTAAGATTTTATTTTTTATGGCTAATATTCAATTGTATATATGTACCATTTATCTATTGATGAGCACTTGAATTGCTTCTATAACTCGGCTATTGTAAATGATACTGCAATAAACATGGGGTACATATATTTTTTGAATTAGTGTTTGGGTTTCTTTGGGTATATACCCAGAAGTGGAATTTCTAGGTCATAAGGCAATTTCATTTTTAATTTTTTAAAGAAAGACCATACTGTTTTTCATAGTGGTTGCAACCAATCTGCATTCCCACCAACAGTGCATGAGTGTTCCCTTTTATCCACATTCTCACCAGCACTTGTTGTTTATTGATTTATTGATGATAGTCATTTTGACAGGTGTTGTTACAGAACAGAACAAGGGGGCCCTGGGATGACACACTACCATTTAAAAGGCCCCCAGGTCCGTCATGTCCGCCGCCTGAGGAAAGACGTCTCTCAATGCCAGAGATTCATGAAAAGGAAAGGAAATGTTTATTTAATGCTATACAGACTTCAAGTAGTGACCTAATGTCTTCATCAAAAATCCTAAAGTCCCTTAAAACACCCACAAACAGACACAGTCCTTCCTTCCTTCCCCCTTTGCCCAGTCCAGAGTACCGTATCTCAGGAAAGAAAATAGAAGTCCATGGCTCAGGCAGTCCTCTGGTTCTTCCCAGTTAGTACTCCATCTCGATTGGGAGACCTCCCTGGGTTCCCAGCACCCTCGGCTGAGTCGCCGGGATCTCTGCTAAAACCAGGTGGTGGTTCCCCCTTCTAAAGCTGCAGGGGTCCCCACTCTGGCACAGGCACGTGGTCCTCTCTCCCAGGGCCACGGGAGTCTCCACTCTGTCAAGGCCGCGTGGTTCTCCTCAGGTCTGCAGGAAGGGGGAGAGTCCCCACTCTGCCAAAGCCGCGTGGTTCTCTTTCTCTCAGGGATGCAGGAGTCTTCACTCTGCTAAAGCTGTGTGGCTCTCTCTACAATGGCCATGATCCTCTCTGCACCTCCACAGCCACATGGTTCTCTCTTCAGGGCTGCAGGAAGGGAGAGTCCTCACTCTGCTAAAGCCGCATGGTTCTCTCCCTGAGGGCTGCACATGTCTCTCCTTCTCAGGGCTGCACATGGTTCTCCTCCTCAGCGCTGCACATGGCTCTCCTTCTCAGGGCTGTGCATGGTTCTCCACTCTGTTAAAGACGCCTAGTTCTCTCTCCTCAAGCAGCACGGTTCTCTCTCAATGGCTGAGGTCCTCCCCATTCTGCTAAAGCCTTATGGTTCTCTCTCCTAAAGCAGCACGGTTCTCCTTCTCAGGGCTGCGCATGGTTCTCTCCTTCTCAGGGCTGTGCATGGCTCTCCTTCTCAGGGCTACGCATAGTTCTCTTTTCAATGGCTGTGATCCTATCTGCACCTCCACAGCCGCATGGTTCTCTTTGGGATGCAGGAGTCTCCACTCCGTCAAAGCCGCGTGGTTCTCTTTTCTAATGGCCACCAAGTCTGGGTTTTAAATCCCTGCGGTCAATCTTCCTCTGCAGCCTCATTTCCGACTCCTCCCACACTCGGCTTCACATGCCAGAACTCGTATCCTTCCAGCTTTACTGGGCTGCCATCTTGAGTCTGGGCAGGCGTGACCCCATGTCCTGGAGCCAATCTTCTCCGAGCTCCCACGCAGGCGCTGTAGCTTGGGGGATCTGCCCCAGTCACGTGTTGGTGGGGAAGTTACTTCCATTCCCCTGGCTCAGAGATGATCACAGCTATTTAACATATCTAAGCGACCAGCCAAAGGCTATAGATATGTTAAGTGACCACACCAGAGGGTAGCTGCAAGGCTGTTGCTATGCAAAACAGATCTCAATGGCCTTGCTCCATTTGTCCCTTCCCCCAACCCACACCCTGGGTGGGGGGATGGAGACATCTTAAAATCTCCTGGGCACCTTAAGTTCTGGACCCCATTTTAAATGCCCATTTGGGGTCCCTCCTCTTGGCTGCACCCTGTAACAGTGTGAGGTGATATCTTGTTTTGGTTTTAATTTGCACTTCTCTGATGATTAGTGATGTTGACCATCTTTTCATGTCTATTGGACATCTGTATGTCCTCTTTGGAGAAGTGTCTATTCTGATCCTCTGCCCACTTTCTCTCTCTCTCTGTCTCTCTGTCTCTCTGTCTCTCTCTCTGTCTCTCTCTTTGGTGTTCAATTGTCTGAGTTCTTCATAAAGTTTGGATATCATTACATCTATGAATAGCAGTCTCAAAGAAAGCATGAAGCTGGATAAAAAATAAACAACTGACCCTCAAATAGCATAAGTTTCAACTACCTGGGTCTAGTTGTACCTGGATTTTTTTTTCAATAAATACTGTAAATGTATTTCCCTTATGATTTCCTTAACATTTTCTTTTCTCTAGCTTTAATGTAAGAATACAGTATATAATCCATGTACAAAATATGTGTTAATCCACTGTTTATATTGTAGGGAAGGCTTCTGGTCAACAGTAGAGTATTAGTGGTTATGTTTTGGGGGAATCAAAAGTTACATGCAGATTTTTGACTATGTGAAAGGTTGGCACCCCTAACTGCCACATTGTTCAAGGGTCAACTGGACATTTTAATACAAATTTAGGACATCAGTTGCCATAAATTAAAGTATCTTAGACAAATATTATATATTTCTCCCAGACTAAAGAAAGATTCACCCAGAAGGGAAGCAGAAGGAAAAGTAGGTAAAAGAGCTGTGAAGGTCCCTTAAAAGAGGAAATAAGTACTCTGAATTTTGTCATATTGGCTGCAAAACCCTGAAGAGAACTGGCCGTGTGATGCATCAGGTTATCAGCAGGGTGTCCATCCTGTGGCCTGCAGGCCATATGCAGCCCAGGAAGGCTATGAGTGTGGCCCAACATGAAATCATAAATTTACTTAAAACCTTATGAGACTAATTTTTGTGATTATAAGTCACAATGTATTTAATGTGTGGCCCAAGATAACTCTTCTTTTTCCAGCGTGGCACAGCAATGCCAAAAAGTGGGACACCCTGGGGGGAATCAAAATAGCCTCATAAAAGATTTCTTCTGCCTTTCAAACATGTTATGGTAGCATCACAAGGTGACCATCTCATTGGAGATCTGTGTGACCACTGATCAAGACACACTTTCCCTCCCCCTGCTGTACTGGCATGGTGTAAGATCTAGGGACAATGGCATAAACCTGGGTGAAAGAGATGAACCAAAGATTGTTTTTCCAGGTTATCAAACTTAAGGCTGGAATTCAGAGCTTATGTTGCATACAAAAAAAATGTTTAAACTTTGACTCATGTATCCCTCAATGGAACCACCCATTCCTGTAATCAAGCTATCTTATTACCCAGATGAACTTCACATTTATTTCTCAAAGAGAGTTTTTTAAATGAAAATTTTCCCACTTAAAACCCTTCCATTATTTCCCATTATCTCCAAAATAATACAATGATCTCAGATGATCTCTATGATCTCAGTTGCAGATTTGACTTTCATGTCTTACCATTCCCATTTATCTCCCACCATTTTTCTTTCTTTTCCTTTTTTAAAGACTTTATTTATTTATTTTTAGAGAGAGGGAAGAGGAAGGAAAGGAGAAAGAGAGGGAGAAAAAGAAACATCAATGTGTGGTTGCCTCTAACGTGTCTCCTACTGGGGACCTGGCCTACAACCCAGGCATGTAACTGACTGGGAATCAAACTAGCAACCCTTTGGCTCACAAGCCTACACTCAATTCATTGAGCTACACCAGCTAGGTCATTGTTTTGTCTCAGTCCAAAGGTACTTCCTATAGTTCTCCAGTTTGTGTTTACAATCCCACATGTTTTCCCTTTACTTTTTATGCATTGTTCTCCCGTTTTTCATATGGCTAATTTCTACTCATCAAGAACTCTACAAATACCACTTCCTCTGGGAAATGTCTCCCCAGATCCTTCTCAGTAGGTTGGGTACTTCTCTGATCTACCAAAGCACACTGTACTTGTTCAACAGAGGGCTTATCACACTGTAGCAACTACTCACTCATGTGTCTGTTTCCCCCACCAGGTTATGAATTCTTTAAGGATAAGAATTGCATTCTATTCATTATAAGATTTCTAGCATAACAGTGTCTTACACATAACAGACCCTCAATCTATGTATGTTGATTGAATCATCACAAGATTTTTACAAAATATTTTTGTCTATTTTGGCTGATATCTCAAGCAGCGAATACTATAGTTCACAGAGAGATGTAAGATAACCAGACAAGACCTGTAGCTTAAGCACAAGTTTTAGCTTGTGCCTCCCATTCTTATTTGTGGATGAGGCTTACCAAACCTTCTTCAGCACCTTCCATGGAAGCTTTCATTATAAAACTGCTAGATTTCTCATTTTCCCATGCCTAATGTTGCTCATATTCAAAGGGTAAGAGAGCCTGCATGATAGAGCCCATAGAAGTCAGCTTCCTAAGCTTAGAGAAGAAAAAAGATAGGCTGAAAATGGATATGGAGTGGCAAACAGAGAAAACCCAGCAAAACTGAGATACTATCTGGCCAAGGGAAGGAGTTAAAGGAACAGAGCTTCATTGCCAGACAGACAGAGAACAAGCCTGGAAGAGAACAGAACAGAAATCTGCAAGATCAGAAAGCGGTTTTGGCTCCTAAGGTGAGATAACAGATCTAAGAAACAGGGAGGGATAGAGAGTTTAAGAGAGTACCTCAAAGGACTTAAGGAGAAGACACGTGCGCATCATGAGTAGATCTGACCTGTTTTCTGCTTCTGAAATCTTGAGTTCAGAGTAGCTTCAGTGCAGCTCTTATGGCCATCAGTAGGTACACTGATGTAGCAGGCACACAGAAAAACAAATTCTACTGCCTCTGGTTCTAATCCTTATTTGATCTCTGAACATGTGAGCCACACTCCCTAATGTCATGTCAAAGAAGAGATATAAGGCATTTATGACACAACTTCAAGATTATTCAATTAACGTTTGAGTGAGACAGAGTGTGTTGTGGATAAGATGGGAATCAAAGGCCTTATTTCAAATACTTAGTAGTCATTTTTATATTTATTTTTCTATTTTACTTATTTTTTATAGATGCTGTGCTTCTCCAAGGGGAATTTAAAACAACTTTAAAAGAATTTTATCTACAAGTCCACATCAATTAAAGTAGAATAAAGAGGAAAGCAAAAAGTCATAGGAGAAAACAGTGCTTCGGTTATTAATTGCTATGTAAAAAAACAACCCAGAACAACAATCATTTGACTTGTGAATCTATAATTTGTGTGAGGATAACTCCATGATGTTGAGGGTCCTAGATATATATGATTTAGGTATCTGTGGGGACTCACAAGGGTTGTAACAGTGGGGACTGATTGGTCTTCCCTCCTTCTCTCCACAAAGCTTCTTATCATGAGCTAACTGGAGTTTCTTCTTAGCATGATAACCTCAGGATTGTTGGAACTTGTACATATCATGTCAGGGCTGAAGACAGAATGTTAATTTAAAAAGTCCAGGTGCAAGCTACAGGGGAATTTGTGATCTAGCCTCAGAACTAATCCACTGTCACTTCTCACTGTGTTCTACTATTCACACAGGCCCAAACATAATTCAGTGTGGGAGCAGACCACACATGACAGGAATGCTGAGAGGCATGGATCATGGGATGGGCATTCTGGAGGCTAGATACCTTAAGTGGGTCAAAATCAGGCTAAAAATACATAGATAGTGGCATGTCCACTTGCTCTGAGTGGGACATAAACTCCATTCAAATTATGAGAATAATAATTGTAATAATATAATATTAGCTACCATTTGCTAACAATTTTTATGTCACTCACTGTTCTAAGAACTTTGTATAGATAATTCATTTTAACCTCATAGTAGACCTCTGAGGCAAATATTATTAATATCACCACTAGGGAGTTGAAGAAACTGACATAAAAAACTGAAGTAACTTGCCTAAATTCAAAAGGCCAAGACATGAACAACTGGAATTCACATTAAAGCAGTCTGTTTTCTGAGCCCAGGTTCTTAATCACTAATTTTTTTAGCAGTCAAAAAAAAAAAAAAAAACCTGAGGAAGGCTTACAGTTCTACAATATAGTGTCCTTGAAATTTTTTAAAAGCACTCAGGAGAGTCGAAACTATTGTAGTGCTAGGATCAATGGACAGTGTAGCAAGTAACAACAATCTCATGACTGACTCACAGGTGAGTTTTGAGGTGCTCTCTTGTATCAACTCTGTGTTTCCTTTAAACTAGCCTCCAAGAACATTGTTTCTTTGACCCAACTATTTGATAAATTGGAATGGTTGTCATCTTGAGATTTAGTGCCTGGGATACAGCACCTGCCTCAATAGTTTACTAAGACCTCACTGTCTGAACAGACTAATGATCTTGGGGGCACTTAATATTAGGTTCAGATTGAATATCTCCCACCTTTGCATCCTCAACCATTTATTATTTTTAAAAGTCATAAAGGAGAATCTCTCATTTCCATAGCTTCTCCACCTACATTGAGTTTCTTTCTGAAAGGCATGAAAGAAGGAATTTTTATAAATCGTTCTGGATAGATGTATTGTGTGCCTGCAGGCTTCCCTGCATTTCCCTCAATCCCAATTTTTTTCCCAGCACTCCTTTCCAAGCAGCTATGGGTGTGTGTGTGTGTGTGTGTGTATGTGTGTGTGAGCTGTCAGAACTTGGTCCACAGTAATGCAAGCTGCAACTGCTCCTTAGCATTGGGGATTTCCAGAGAAAGCTGCTTTAAACTTGCCAAAACTTGCTAGGAAATGAAGGCTGGGAGATATGCTCACTCTGATCATTAGAATTCAGAAACTTCTGGCACCTTTAGAATTTGGGTGGGCTTGTTGTTTCTCATTTATAATCACCTCCACTGTTCTTCTTTGCCCCCAAGAGAAATAACAGCCACAGACCCTGCTATTGCTTACTCTGAGCTTGGTCTGGGTGGAGTGGATGAAGTTCTGAACCACTTCATTGCGTAACTCTTCATTACAAAATTTCGCATTCTCGGAACTTGGCACCAGCATGATTCCTTCAAGGTTGAGCTCTGAGATCAGTGCTTTGGTGGTTCCACAAACCTAACTTACAAATTGAATAGTTTGTAGCATGAGATGAACCTGTGAGAATTTTTCTAATTTGCTCATAATAATGTTTTTATTTCACAGAGAAAATCTTTAACTTTTTTCTGAGTATTATTTTATGAACAAAGAAATATCTTTCCTTGTTCCTCTTACCTTTTCCTTATTTTCCTTAACTTCTTTCTTTCTGATTTCTCTTTTCCTTCATTTTAAAGCCCCATTTTCTTGCTTTCCTCCCTCTTTTGAATTTCAGTATTGAAGAAAAGGATGGAAAAGCATGTCATCTTAAATGAAACCAGGATGCTGAGACCAGATGCATTAGGGGTCTCTGACATAAAAGGATGCTTGAGGTATATAAGCCCTCACTACTTAAGCTAAATGTAAACTTGTACTTTGGTTTAAAAAGTTTCATAAGCATAAGTTAGAGAAACACAGGTTAATATTAGTTAATAATAATTTTTAAAAGATCCCAAGATTTCAATACAAAGCCAGGCTAGGTGAGCCAAAGTTAGATGGTGCTGTTGTGTGTTGACCTTGAACAGACAGGCAGCCAGATATTTCTCTAGCAAAACTGAGTTTATTCAAGAGCAACTACAGCAACAAAATGCCATTTAGGACATGTGGTCTAATGTGGAATCATAGCCAAGTACAAAGAAACAGAGAGGAGAACCCACCTTCATGGATTTAGGAGGGGTTGTTGTAAGCAAAGATTCCACTGGAGGAAACTGGATTTTGGAATGTATATTGGCTTTTCATTGGCCAGGTTGTTGCTGGGGCAGTAGAGTAGGAAACAACTCTTTATTGGAGATGCAAGGCAGGGTCTCTTTCTTATTTGGGGCAACAAACTATGAGTGGTTTGAAAAGAGGTTCCCCTTACAGGACCTCTTGATTCCAATCTTGGTTGAGGTCTCCTTTATTGATTTTCACATGAGTGAAGCTCCTTTAATTTTTTTCAGCTTTATTGAGATATAATTGACACACAACATTGTATAAATTAAAGGTGTACAACATGTTGATTTAATACATTATATATTGCAAAATGATTACCACCATAGCGTTAACTAACACCTTCATTTTTGCTTCATTTAATCTTAAACTTCAATATTGCTACCCAGGTGTTGAGAAAAATAAGATGATATACTTGTGCACTTACCCAAATATATGTCAAGTTCTCTGGTCAATGCTGAGAGTAACACTATTTGGCTCCGATGGATCTATCAGAGGCAAATTCTTATGTCATTGGAGGGAGCATGGATGTGTTTGAGAATCAAGGCAAGTTTCATTCCAGGTAAGTCATCATTTTTGGCAGTATTGGACAGCAGGGGGCAGCCCAAAGTCATTACAATTGGGATGAAGAAATTAGGGTAGTGTTGGGGACCGCCCTGCCTGGTCTCAGGAAGCTGTAACCCCCCTCCCCCCTGCCCACCACCACCCCCCCCCCCCCCCCGTGACTTACGCTGCCTGTTCTAATGCCTGGCTTCCCTTTTGCATGATCAGCAGTCAATGATGGGTAACAATTCTCTAAGAAAGAGAATGAATCTCAGACAGACGTGATCACATGGGAATGCCCTAAAGGAAGAGGCTCGGGGCTGTGGAAATGAAGGGGTGATGGACATCAACCCCTGCCCCCTTGGCTTTGTCAAAGCCTGAGTCATTGTGAGAAATCCAAGTATCCTGGCTGCCTCTGTCTCCTGCCCTTCTCAGGCCTGCAGGGGCGGTACAGCCCAGACCAGAAACAGCAGACCCCGGGGGGTAATCAGGCCTGGGACACAGAATACGCAAGATTCCGTGAGGTCTGTTTGCTGGAGGATGTTATTAACTTGGAATTTAAGGACACAGACAGGAAACCTTTGGAACCTGTAGTCCTTTCATATGATAAAACCCCAAACTTTGCCCAGAATCACAGTGGGGGTTCTGTCTGCACCTTTGTAAGTCACCTACTTCTTTTCATCTTTTCTGCCAGACTGTGAATCCACAAACTAAGCCTGTATTCTCAATAAAAATCTGCTTGGGGATGGATATGGTGCGCCCTCCAGGAGAGAGGGTGGCCAAAGGCGCTCTCCATGAGAGAGAGTGGCCCTTCTGTCCCTAGTCCCCCACAGGACCTGGTTGTCTCTGTGTATGTTTTTCTTGTGTTTCGACGAGCATCCACAGCTGAGATGGATACTGCTGGACAGTATCCACCACAGGGTAGCAAAGAGTTCTGACAAAGAGATCAAAGGACTTTTCAAGGATAAGCGTGTGTGCTACTGAGAGTCCTAAGGATTGGTACAAGGCTAACAAATGCTAACTTCAATGGCTTCAGAAAAAAAATAAGGAAATAATTACCAGGAGTTTATGGAGCATCAGTTATTGGAGTAATGTCTAAAATTAATTCAAATAGGGGAATTGCCTTGTGTTTCCTTCAAAAGTATGTTTGACAGCTATTGTTTTTGTTGTTATTGCTAATCCTTCCAGAAATAACTACTTCTCCCATAGATTGCTGTACAAAGTTAATTAATGCTTCAATTAAAAGTAGGAAGAATAATAATTAAGAATAAAATTTTCACACTTTATAGATAAAATATCTTTCTTCCTGGGGTATGCAGGTGGATTCAACTAAGGGGACAGAGACAAACACAGCTGGAGTTAGGAGGACTGTAAGTCCCCATAAAAATAAGAGATGTGTCCAACATGAGATTCAGCACATAGAGTGGGGATAGAGGAATAATTATTTAGCTGCCATTTATTGTACATCTACTCTGCAGAGGGAAGGATGTATATATCTATTGTTCATCACATCATAAAGAATGGGTTTTATTTATTTACTTAATTCCCCCCCAAAGAATGTTTTCCTTTTTCTTATCCTTTCATTCTTTTTTCTTTGCTTTTCTTTCTTTCTTTCTTTTTTTTTTTAGAGAGAGCGAGGGAGAGAGGAAGTGAGAGAGAGAAACGATACCAGAGAAGTATGGATTGGTTGCCTTGTACACACCCAGACCAGAGTGGATCCACAACAGGACAAAGAATCGTACCCTCCAGCGCCCAACCCAAGGTGGACCCACAACCTAGGTATGTATGGTGATCACAAATCACACTGCAACCTGCAAGCTTTCAGTTACAGGACAGTTTACAGGACCACGCTCCAACCATTACGCTACACTGGCCAGGGCAGGGTGAATATCATTCTAAGATAATGAAACCAAAGCCAGGAAAAGTTAATATTTGTTCAGGTTCACAGAACTGAGAAATAGCAAAACAATTATATTCATTTTTTAAAAAATTTATCTATAGTCATACAAAAGTTTTTGCTACACAGCTGGTAAATTTCAATATTTACCAGTGTCACTCTCTCCTGCAACTAGTTTTATAACTATAAATCATATTTATGATCAGATATTTTGAAGCAGAGGCATGGATACATGGAACAGACTGGCAGCTGTGGGTCAGTCCATGAGATGGGGTGCTGGACAGAAGAAGGTGAAGGGAGTAGCCAGAGAACCTATATGCATAACCCACAGACATCACCAACAGTGTGGTGATGGCCAGAGGAAAGGTGGGTGGTGGCTGGGTGGAGATGGGTAAAGGGGGGGAAAATAGGGACATCTGTAATAGTGTCAATAAAATAAAGTTTAAAAATTAATTAATTGAAGAAAATATTTTAAACAAAATGGTTCAAAACCTATAGACACTCTTCACTGGAGACTTTAAATGGTTTAGAGAATTATATTATTTTTTCAAGTTTGGGGGAGAAATTTTATACATAGCACACATTACTATTAGTCATAAAATCACATATGAACAGAAACATTTTCAAGCATATATTTTCAAAACTAATCTCCTTTTCACTATTATTTTATTTAAAAGGTTAGTTTCCTTTTCCTCCTTGTTAAAATGTTACTGTATCAGTCTACAACTTGACAGGAAACCTAGACGTTTCATGAAACTGTAATGAAGTGATTGTTTATAGAAGCAAGGACAGAATTAAGGGAAACACCAAGGGATATCAAGATACCCAGAGACACAAGAGCAGGAAGCCATTACTACCTTCAATGGAAAAGGGAGGAAATAATGTACCAATATTTCAGGGAAAGATTCAGTCCAGAGGAGGGACCTCCTGCAAGAGTTGGGACATAAAAATATCAGAAAGCAGAGCCCAGAGTGGGTAACAAGCAGGGAAGAAATACTCTACCTCTGCTTGCACTCCTGCTCTTTGTCCTCTGCCAGCACTTCCCACTGTGTATATCAAATTGGAAGCCAGTCAGCAAGGGAATCCAGTGACATATTCCTTAGACATTAGTCTCCTGGAGTACAGGGCAGAACTTGGAAGTGCTTAGAATGTTTCATTGTAAGAAGGTGAGAAGGTGAATGGCAAAAAACATTATAATTATCTTTTCCTTGAAGGGAGATATAATTATTTATTTGGTTGTAAAACTCTCTTGTGCTGTTCTAGTAACGTCCACCTACCATCAAAGCAAAGGTCATCAAATCTGGATTTTTGTTTTGGTTTTGCAACTAAGTTATCAATGATTCCTATGCTGTGCAAATATTTTGAAGTTTGCTTACACTCATTGCAATATAAATCCTCATAAAAATTCTACAATGTACTACCAGTAAGTGTTTCTATTTCTAAAAATCCTTATATTGATAACATATTGTAGAAATATGTACACTCTAGCTTCAACACCATTGCTTCAATAAGTTTGTTACAAATGACTCACTAAATGAATTTCATTTGAGTTGCTATTTCTATAACCTTAATTCTGAATTCTCCCTATCTTTAAATTGACAGGCAAATTAGATTTTTAGAAAATGGATTTTATGAGCATATAATTCAAATATCATAAAATACACCTATTTAAAACATATAGTTAAATTAGTTTTAATGAATTTATGTACCTCTGTAACTAGCTCCACAATCAAAACATGTAATACTTTCTGGTGTCACATAATTTCTTTGTGCCTCTTTGCTGCTAGTTCCTGTACAACTGATCCCCCAAGTAACTACTGACCCAATGTATAAAACAACTGCCCCAGTCCCCAAGAAATTACTGACACTAGAATTTCACATAAAGGAAATCGTACAGTGTAAACTCCTTTGTGTCTAGTTCTTTTGTTTAACACAGTGTTTTTTGAGATTTAACCATGATGTTACAGTTTCCAATAATTCTTTTTTTTTCCTGATTTTCTGCTGCATAGTAGTCTGTTCAATGGATACATCATAGAGACATACCATGGTTTATTTGTGCATTCATATACTGATACACATTTGGGTTTTTAAAAAGTTTTTGGCTAGTTTGAATAAAGTTTTTGTGTGGGCCAAAACTTTCATTTCTCTTGGATGCCTAGGAATAGAATTGCTGGGTTAAATAATCAATATATGTTGAAAACCATATGCCCTTTTAAAATTTTGTCTCTTTTTAATAGAGTTTGAAATCAAGGGAGCCTTAGAGATTCCAACCTGTGTCTACAAGCATAATATAAAAGACTTCAGAATATCTTATGAAGTCAGACTCATGGGAATGCACTGTTTAGCTCAGCTCTCATGACCTCATTTTTTATAAATTATTCTTCAGAAAATCCATTATTTAGGCCCTTACAGAATTTAGGTTTTGTCTTTGAGACAAGGAGTTGGCAAAAGTTTAGGATGGAGAAATATTGTGAGTGTCTAGGAATAAAAATCCAGTGAAGCCCTGGCCAGTGTGGCTAGGTTGCTTGGAATGTTGTTACATGCACCAAAAGGTCATGGGTCAGGGCACATGCTTGTTTGGGGCACATACAGGAGGGGACTGATCAATGTTTCTTTCTAATCAATCTCTCTCTCTCTCTTCCCATCACTCTTTCTCTAAAATCAGTAAATGTTCTTTCAGGTGAGGATTTTAAAAAAAGATCCAATAAGAACTGCCAAATGGGATTTGGATCTACAGTCTGCTGTCCTTTACTTAGCTTTTGACCCCCCCTTACCAGTGAATCCACTGCTCTGTGCTCATCTCAGCCCAGTCCAGTCGGTGAGAGCAGGGAATGTGTCCAGGGGCCTGTTTCTTCAGGAGCATATGCAGGGTTTGTAAAAAGTGGTCTTTTCCCTTCAGAACTACCTTTCATTTTTTGGCAAAGGAAGGAGATTCATCCTTTTTTTTTAATGTGTGTAAAGCCTTTTATTCATACTTAGTTCAATGTAGAGAATAGGATTGAGCGTGGATTGGAAGTTAAAATTATGCTTATTTCTACACATGAGAATGTTAATAAACAAAGGTGTTGGCAGTGTGAGTTTTCATTGTAAATTTTAGAACACAGCTAAAATTAACAGGGGTGTTGCACTTGGTGTACTGTTATTTCTATGTTATTGGAACTGCAGTTATACATAAGCTTATGGTTAAGTTGGCTTTTTTTTCCTTTTTAAAAATTAATTATTATTCAGTTACAGTTGTCCTCACTTTTCCCCCATTCTTCTCCCCTACTACCTCCTCCCCCCATCTTCCACATTTAGTCCTCCCCCACCTTGTCTTTGTCCATGTGTCCTTTATACAAACATGTTCTTTGACTCTTCCTCTTCTTTCCCCCATTGTCCCCGTCCCCCCTCCCCTCTGGTCACTGTCGTTTTGTTCTATTTCCATGTCTCTGTTTCTATTTTGCTCTCATGTTTGATTTGCTGATTTGGTTCCACTTATAGGTGAGATCATGACAAATAATCTCAAAAAGAAAGACAAATATGGTATTTATCTTTCACCACCTGGCTTATTTCACTTGGCACAATGTTTTCAGTTCCATCCATGCTGTAGTGAAGGGTAGGAGCTCCTTCTTTCTTTCTGCTGCATAGAATTCCATTGTGTAAATGTACCATAGTGTTTTGATTCTCATTTACTGATGGGCATTTAAGCTCTCAGCACTTGGCTATAGTAAATAACGCTGCTATTAACATAGGTGCATAGGTTCTTCTAAATTGGTGTTTCAGGATTCTTAGAGCATAATCCCAGCAGTGGAGTTGCCAGGTTGAAAGGCAGTTCCATTTTTAGTTTTTTTAGGGCATTCCATACAATTTTCCACAAGGGTTACACCAGTCTGCATTCCCACCAACCGTGCACTAGGGTTCCCCACAGCCTCTCCAGCACTTGTTAATTTGTTCATGATGTCCATTCTAATTGGTGTGTAGTGGTATCTCATTGTGGCTTTAATGCATCTCTATGATGGCTAGTGATGCTGAACATCCTTTCATATGCCTATGGGCCATCTGTACATCTTCCCTGAAGAAGTGTCTGTTCAGGTCCTTTGCCAAATTTTTAATTGGATTGTTTGTCATCCTGGTGTGGAGTTGCATGGGTTTTTTATATATTTTGGAGATCAAACTCTTGTCTGTGGTATCATTGGCAAATATATTTTCCACTTTGGATGTTTCCCTTTTGATTTTGATGATGTTTTCTTTAGTTGTACAGAAGCTTTTTAATTTGATGTAGTACCATTTATTTATTCTTTCCTTTATATCCCTTACTCTAGGGGACATGTTGGTGAAAATATTGCTGCATGGAATATCTGAAATTTCCTGCCTATGTTCTCCTCTAGGGTACTTATATTGTTGCAACTTATATTTAAGTCTTTTATCCATCTTGAATTTATTTTTATGTATTGTGTAACTTAGTGGTTGAGTTTCATTTCTTTTTGCATGTAGCTGTCCAGATCTCCCAACACCATTTGCTGAAGAGGCTATGTTTATTCCATTTCATGCTTCTGCCCCCTTTGTTGAATATTAATTGACCATAGAGACTTGGGTTTGTTTCTGGGCTCTCTATTTTGTTCCATTGATCTTTGGGTCTATTCTTATGCCAGTACCAGACTGTTTTGATTATAGTGGACTTGTAACATAGTTTGTTGTCAACTATTGTGATGCCTCCTACTTTGTTCTTCATTTTCAAAATTGCTGTAGCTATTCAGGTTGTTTAAGGTTCCATATAAATTTTTGAAATGTTTGTTCTATATCTGTGAAAAATGTAATTGGTATTTTAACAAGGATTGTGTTGAATCTATAAATTGCTTTGGGTAGTATAGACATTTTGATTATGTTAATTCTTCTAATCCATGAATGAGGTATATGCTTCCATTTGTCTGAGTCTTCCTTAATTTCTTACTTCAGTGTTGTGTTGTTTTCTGAGTACATGTCTTTTACCTCCTTGGTTAGGTTAATTCCTATGTACTTTATTTTTCTTGTTGCTATAGCAAATGGGACTTTTTCCCTAATTTCTGTTTCTGGTATCTCATTGTTAGTGTAAAAAGTGCCTTCAGTTTCTGAATATGGACTTTGTATCCTGCTGTTTTGCCAAATTCACTTATTAGGTCGACAAGTTTTCTGGTGGAGTCTATAGGGTTTCAATGTACGCTATCATGTCTTCTGAAAATAATGACAGTTTTAGTTCCTCCTTTCCAATTCGGATGCCCTTATTTCTTCTTCTTGTCTGAATACTGTAGCTAGGACTTCCAATACTATGTTGAATAGAAGTGGTGAAAGCAGATATCCTTGTCTTGTTTCTGATCTTGGTGGAAAAACTTTTAGTTTTTGCCCATTGAGTATGATGTTGGCTGTAGGTTTCTCATATATTGCCTTTATTTTTTTGAAGGAATGCTCCCTCTACTTTTACTTTGCTGAGTGTTTTTATCATGAATGGGTGCTGTACCTTATCAAGTGCTTTTCCTTCACCTATTGATATGATCATGTGATTTTTTGCCTTTGCTTTTGTTTATGTGATGTATTACATTTATTGATTTGTGAATACTGTACCACCCTTGCAACCCTGGGATGAATCCACTTGATCATGGTGTATGATCTTTTTAATGTATTGCTGGATATGGTTTGCCAATATTTTGTTGAGGATTTTAGTGTCTCTGTTCATCAACAATATTTGCTTGTGGTTTTCTTTCTTTGTTGTGTGTTTATCTGGTTTTGGCATTAGGATGATACTGGCCTCATAAAAAGTTGGGGAGCCCTTGCTTGTGTAGCTCAGTGAATTGAGTGTGGGCCCGAAAACCAAATGGTTGCTGGTTTGATTCCCAATCAGGGCTCATACATGGGTTGCAGGCCAGGTCCCCAGTAGGGGGCATGCAAGAGGCAACCATACATTGATGTTTCTCTCCCTCTCTTTCTCCTTCCCTACCCCTCTCTCTAAAAATAAATAAGTAAAATACTTTAAAGAAAGAACTTGGGAGTCTTCCCTTTTCTTGTATGTGTTGGAATAGTCTGTGAATGATAAGGTTTAGCTCTTCATTAAATGTTTTATAAAATCATCCTGTGAAACTGTCCAACCAAGGGCTCTTGTGTGCCAGTATTTTTTTTTTTACTATTGCTTCAGTTTCAGTAGCTGTTATCAGTCTGTTAAGGTTTTTCTCTTCTTCTTGGTTCAGTTTTGGAAGATTATATGTTTCTAGGAATTTTTCCCCTTTATCCACATTTTCAAATTTCTTGGCATATAGTTGTTCACAGTAATTTCTTACAATCCTTGTGTTTCTGTGGTATCACTTATAATCTCTCCTCTTTCATTTCTGATTATACTTATTTGGGTCCTCTCTCTTTTTTTTTTTTGATGAGTTTGGATAAAAGATTGCTGATTTCATTTTTTCAAAGAACCAGCTCTTGGATTTATTGATCCTTTGAACTGTTCATTTAGTCTTTATATCACTTAATTCTGCTCTGATCTTGATTATTTCTTTCCTTCTACTCTCTCTGGGCTTTGTTCTTGTTCTTCCAGTTCTTGTAAATGTAGGGTTAGGTTGTTTATTTGAAATGTCTTTATCTTTTTTAGGTGGGCCTGAATTGCTATGAACCTCGCTCTCAGGATTCCCTTTGCTGTGTCCCATAGGGTTTGGACTGTTGTGTGTTCATTTCCATTTGTTTCCAAAACTTTTTATTTCTTCCTTGATATCATTATTAGCTCATTCATTGTTTAATAGCATGTTATTCATCTCCATGAATTTGAATGGTTTTGAGTTTTTTCCTTGAGATTGGTTTCTAGTTTCAAGCCCTTGTGATCTGAGAAAATGCTTGACATGATTTCAATTTTCTTGAATTTGTTGAGGCTGTTTTGTGTCCTATCATGTAGTCTATCTTTGACAGTGTTCCATGTGCATTTGAAAAGAATGTGTATTTTACTTCTTTGGTATGAAAGGTTTGTTAACAGTTAGGTTCATTTGTTCTAGTGTGTGGTTCAGAGCCTTTATATCCTTGTTTGATATTTTGTTTGGAAGATCTATCCATCATTGACAGTGGGTTGTTAAAATCCCCTACTATAAGTATGTTTCTATCTATGTCTCTTGAAGTCCTCCAAGATTTTCTTTATATATTTGGGTGCTCCTATGTTGGGTGCATATATGTTTACAATGTTTATGTATTCTTGGCAAATTCTTCCCTTGAGTATTATTAAGTGTCCTTCTGTGTCTCTTTTTATGGCCTTTGTTTTGAAATCTATTTTGTCTGATATAAGTATTCCTACACCAGCTTTTTTTTTCTGTCCATTTGCTTGGAATATTTTTTTCCAAGTCTTCTCTTTCAGACTGTATAGGTCTTTGTTTTGAGGTGAGTCTCTTGTAGGCAGCATATGTGTGGGTCATTTTTTTTTTAATCTATTTTGATACCCTCTGTCTTTTGATTGGAGGGTAACTTGATTTACAGTTAAGGTTATTTTGATAGGTACTTATTCATCACCATTTTTCCCCTTTGTACCTGTGTTCCTCTCACTCCCATTCTTTTTCTTCACCTACTTAAAGCAAACCCTTTAGCATGTCTTGTGGTGCTGATTTGGTAGAGGTGTATACTTTTAACCTTTTTTTGTCTTGGAAACTGCTTATTTCACCTTCCATTTTAATTGAGATCCTTGCTGGATAGAGTAGTCTCAGTTATAGGCCTTTCCTTTTCATTACTTGGAATATTTCTTGTCATTCTCTTCTGGTTTATACTGTTACTGTTGAGAAATCAGCTGCTAGCCTTATCAGAGCTCCCTTATATGTTACTTCCTGTTTCTCCCTTGCTGCCTTTAATATTCTCTCTTTGTCTTTAAAATGTGGCATTTTGGGCACTGGCTGGCGTAGCTCAGTGGATTGAGCATGGGCTGCGAACCAAAGTGTCGCAGGTTTGATTCCCAGCCAGGGTACATGCTTAGGTTGCAGGCCATAACCCCCAGCAACCGCACACTGATGTTTCTCTCTCTCTCTGTCTCCCTCCCTTCCCTCTCTAAAAGTAAATAAATAAAAAATATTTTTTAAAAATGTGGCATTTTAGGGTAAAGAAGACATTAAACTATAAAGGAAACTTTATTAGTTAATAGTCAGATTTTTCAGCAGAAACCCTACAAGATAGAAGAAAGTGGAATCAAAAAATGAAATTATTGAAAGAGAGAAACCACCAACCAAGAGTAATACATCCAGAAAAATTATCCTTTAAATTTGAAGGAGAAATAAAAACTTTTCCAGATACTCAGAAGCTGAGGGAATTTACCACCACAAGATCTGCATTATAGGAAATACTTGAAACATAAAGACACTGGTTATAAAACCATGAGTAAAATGACTAACATACACACAGAAACAGGAAATTACAGCTCTTATTCAAACCAGGAGTTATACACTTAAATATAACAAAAGGTTAAAAGAGGTAAACCATTACAAAAGTAAGAGAAGACATCAATATCTACTGCAATTTGGAAATTAACTTACCACATAAAAAGTGATAACCCATGACAATAAAAACATGAAAGCCTGTGGGGTACAGGCCTGACTTTGCACAGGGAAATGGAGATAAAATGCATTCAGAAGAAAAAAGATTACTGTACATCTGAAACTTTCTTTTGCATAAACCTAATGGTAACCACCAAAAAAAAATCCAAAACTGAGACATATAATATTAAATAGGAGGAAAGAGAAGGAAAAATTATAGACTACTATTAAACTACAGACAGAAACAGAAGGGGAAAGAACAGAGACACAGAGCTACCAATAAAAAGTAAAATAAATAAGTAAATAAATAAATAAATAAATAGCTATCAGAAATTTTAAAAATTGGCATTTTAATTGTGATGTGTATTAGAGTAGGCCTCTTTGGGTTCATCTTGATTAGGACCCTCTGTGCTTCCCACACTTGCATGGTTTTTGCCCTCTCCAGGTTAGGAAAGTTTTCTGTCATTACTTTTTCAGACAAGTTTTCTATCCCTTGTTCCTTTTCTTTTCCTTCTGGCATTCCTATGATTCGAATGTTGATATGTTTCATGTTGTCCTGAAATTCCCTTAGGCCATCCTTATACTTTTTGAGTCTTTGTGTATGCGTGTGCCGCTGCTCTACCTAGGTATTTCTTTCTACTTTGTCTTTCTACTTTGTCTGTCCTCTGCTTCATCCAGCCTGCTTATAATACTTTCTGGTGTATTTTTTATCTCAGATATTATATTCTTCATTTCTTCCTGGTTCTTGTTTATATTTTCTATTTCCTTTTTCATGTTGTTGTAGTTCCCACTCAGTTCCTTGTAGTTGTTGCTGAGTTTCTTGAGCAACCTCATAACCATTTTTTAAAAATTCTACATCTGGTAGGTTGCTTGCCTCAATTTCATTTTGCTCTTTTACTGAGAGTTCTTCCATTCCTTTCAATTTGGGGCTCTTTCTTTCTCTCCACATTTTGGGTGACTTTTTTAGTTATTTCTGTGACCCAGGATGCTCTGCTTTATCAGCTGTCTTTGTGGTGTGGTTTTCTGTGGTAGGAGTTTGTGTGACTCACTGGTGCAGTCTCTTTGATCTCCTTGTCTGGATACTCTAGGGTTGCCCTTTCCTCCATTTGTGTGGATTCTCTTGTTATACTTGGGCTTTACTTGCTGGTGTCTTCTTTGTTGATGGGTTCTCCCCTCTAGTGGGATTACTGGTAGTCACAATTCCCATCTTGTCTTGTATGTTGTTGTATTGGTGTTGGTTAACAAAGCAGTGTTATCAGACAACTGAACCTATGCCAGCAAAAAGGACCATCCTATTGCATCAGCCATCTCAGCCACACTTGAGAAAATATTGACAAAGGTAGAGATTATGGATAGTAAAACATACAACAAAAGGAATATGAGATGATCAGAAGAGAGGAAAATGTTATTGAGTGCTAAGAGGGAGGAGAATTGATAAAAGCAGGGATAGAACTGAGGGGAAGATAGGGAGAGAACAAAATTTTAAACATAAGTAAAACATGTAAGGGCAATGGGAAAAATAAGGTAAGAAAAGGGAAAAGCATACTATGAGGTCTGAGGTACAGTTAAAAAGATATTGGACCAATGGGATCAAAATTGGGGAAAAACCACAGCAGAGTCAATAGCTACAATAGCTGTAAGAAGTTTAGTAAAGGTGGAATGGGAATTAGAATATTGTACTAAAGTGAAAATTGAATATGAGATGTCTACCATAAAGTAAATGATTTTAAGAGGATTGAGGCAAGTAAACTAATAAGAGTAAGGAGTAAAGCCCAGGTGAGAGAGGGAGAAATGAAACAAATTAAAAATATGAAAAAGATTCCTTATGCCATGGATCGGGGCAAGGGGAAGGCAAAATGGAGTAAGACAGGGAGAATTTTCTATGAGGTTTAAAGAAACAACAAATAGTGAACAACTCTGAATTCCATTGGAGCAATACAGCAATAATAATGGTATTTTGCCTAACTAGCTACTGTTTATATAAGGAGGGAAAGAAATAAGACTCTTATCAGAGGGGGAGAAGAATGTGAACTGACTTAAGAAGGAGGAGTACTTATGCGATGTTAGATGCAAGAGCATAGTGAGAGTAAGGGATGGGAGGTCAGTGCAGTGTGAGAGTAGATAAGTTTACCACAATAGTTATAAAGCTCAGGAAGATGGGAAAATGGATAAAGATGAGGGAAGTGTACTGCATGGTCTTTGGAATAACAATAATATGGTAAAAAATATTTAATATGAATAAAAAGAACAAAAAGTAAAAGACCAATAGTAGTGAGTTGTTTGGAATATGAGTGAAGTGAAAGAAGAAAAGGTACAATATGACAGGGAGAAAAACAAGACACAACAAGACAAACAGAAAAAAACAAACAACAATAACCTATATAAATGAAAAGAAAGATAAATTAAATGTTTTTTAAAATGCAAGTTGTAATGAAGGGCAAGGTGAACTTTGTCTCAAGTGTTGGGTTTTGCCTTGTCTTCTTTCTGGGTCTGTTTCTGGGTTTCTCTGAGCTCCAGGATTTACTGTGTTACTCTTGAATAAAAAAGAAAAAGAAAAAAAAAAGGAAAAAGAGCGCCACCTGCTGGTAGTTGCTAAGCATGGCCGGCCAATTTTGCTGGTCCTTCGGGTTCCTACAGGCAGTGTGGGTTAGCCTCCGTTTTTACTTTGCAGACGTTTACTAGGAAGTTGGTTCATTCTGGTCTGCCTTTAGCACAGGCGCCCAGTTTCCAGCCAACGCCCTCGGAATGCTGTGCAACCAGCACTCTCCACTTTGCACATTAGCAGGTGGATAAACCACCTAACTTTGCGCCCCGTTGATCAACCCATGAGTCAAGTCCAGAGTCTATCTCAGACATGGCAAGTCAAGTCGCAGCCCTTCTCTTCTTCCATCTCCAGGTGCGGCCAGGGTCTCCACCACTCTCTGGCAATGCCCCATTCCTGCCCGAGACCACCACCCTGGCTTGAGCACACAGCCAGCTGCGCTTCCACCCCAGCGACTTTTTGTGATGATGCCTGGGGTGGGGGCGTGGTCTGCATTTTTCTAGCCCTCGGAGCGGAGGGAGGACCTAGGCTGCTTGCTATCACAGACCCAGCTTTCCTCTCAAGTCCTGTGTTGTGTTAAAGCATCAGGCCGGGAACTTTCCCCGTCTGCCTATAACACCTCCTTGCCTCCCATTTTGAAGCGTCCTCTGCTCACGTCGGCTTCCAACCTTCATATCAGCTCTAATTCTGTTTGCTGTTCACTTTGATCTTTGGAAGGACAGCTAAGTGTCCCAGTTGCGTGCTCAAACAAGTGAGCTCATCTCCCACCTACTTCGCTGCCATCCTCCCCAGCATACGAGGTTCATCTTTAACTCTCCTTGTACATAACAGTATAGAAATCCTGCTCCAAGGTGCCTGCATGGATCATATTTTACGCAGAAGAAAAAAAATTAGGATTTTATCTCTAGTGTAATAACCTTCCACGTTGACTTTATCTTCCCAAAACTGGACCCTTTTAAATGCCCCCTTGCTCTTTGCTGAGGCTGCATTCCCATTCCCTTGTACTTATCCCATTACCACAGGCAAAAGGCTACAGGAAAACCTGGTCTTTTGATTTTGAAAATCTCTGCGTTTAAAAGTGAGATAAATATAACAGCTATTTGAGGACTTCTGTTGTTGTAAGACTCAATACCTTGTTTTATCATCTTTGTCTCAACTCCTGGAAGGTACAGGGTTTGTCCAGTTTATAAGTTTGTCCACTTTTGCTTCTTTCTGAGCTCAAAGTAGGAATAAAAAATCCATGCTTTTGCTTCTTTACCTACTCCCAAGCCCAGGTAAGCATGCTTCATTTTTCTTGCTGGCCATTTCTATGGGCACTCACACTAATAAATACAGTATCCCTTATACCTAACTCACACTTTGTTGTTCCTGGTTGTATGTGTTTGTGTTTGGGCACATAAGTGAAAATATGTATACATTTGTATGAGTGATAATATGTGCATGAGATGTATACTTATTGATTTGTTCAACACATATTTATTGAAAAACTTCTGTGTAAGTGATGGAGATAAAATTACTGATAGTCCATATCTTCAAAGAATTCATAAAACAGAAAAAAAAGCAGAGTGACTTGAAAGTAAATATAGATTGTCTGATAGAAAGGATGTATTGATACTGGTAGGTATAAAACCTACAGAAGCAAACAGATGGAAAATAACAACTCAGCTTAATGGAGTATATGAAAGCTTGGATGAAGATGTGACATTAGTGGAGAGTATTGGAGGATGACTAGGAGTTTATCTGATTAATAAAGCAAGAAGTAAACTTCCACAGAAGAAATGGCACAGGTGAAGGCACAGAACCTTGCACCTTTGAGGATGGAGAGCATGGGTTAACAGTTAGGAAGTGGGGACAGATGACCTTCAGACATCTGAGACATCTGCAGTCAGGCAGAGATGTTCTAGGACTGAATTTATGCATCTGGATTTAAGTGTATAAACAATGGAGATCTGCTGAATTAATTTAATAGGGAATTGAAATGATACAATTAGCATTTCTGAAGATTATTTGAAAGAAAATACAGGAGGCAGAGAGATTGCAGAAGTAAAACAGGTAAACACTGCAGGGTCAGAAAATAGTCTGGTGATACTAGGAATAGAGGAGGAGAGAGATTTGAGATTTTCTAGGACATAATTCAGTGACTATTTAAATTGACCAGTAGATAGCAAGGAAAAGAAGAAAGAAAAATGGCTCCCACTTTCAGTCTAAGAGGTTGTCATGCTAGTTGTGTCAATATAAGGAAAAAAACAAGAAGTATTTATGTGAAAAATAAGTTATAGAAAAAACAGAGAAGCATAATAGTTTCAATTTTAGTTGTATTAATTGGAAGTTAAGTGAGAAAATGCCTACAAAAATAAATGCTCCATATATGTACATTAAATAGTATTTATTTTTACTCTAAATAATTAAAGCTTATCATATGCCAAATAATAACTGTGTTTTTTAATAATTTATTTCATTTAATCCCTGTAGTAAATGGAGAAGTTAGGCAAAAGTATTCTTATATTATAAATGAAGAAACTGAAGCTTATATATCTGAAATTACTTAAGATGATCTATACACAGATTTTATTCTTATATTATTATGTATTATTGTATTATTTTCCATATGAACAACTGTAAATCTACTTTTGCCCCACACTGTATTTAATTTATAGAGCTCAGCTTCAAACTAGGCCACCTGTCCCCAAGACTTAAGTTATCACTGGCAACGTCATTATCATCATCATCATCATCATTCCTATTACCTATGTACAGGAATTGTCAGTGAGGTCCAGTAGGAAGTTTGATAGTGAATCAGAATTTTGAAAGAAAATGCACCAGTAGCTTATACACATTTAGTATTCATCAACAATGAAATAATAGCTGAAGTCAGAGGAGTAGATGAGGTCACGCAGAGAGTATGTAGCCTCAGAAAGTGAAGACAAGGGAAAAATGATGGGCAAGAAGGGAAATATGATAAAGGACAAGAAAAGGAGATGTAATCAGGGGGGAAATAAGAAGGCAAGGGAGACTATGTCTTCAAGAGTTTTTATAGTTTTAAATATGACTGACAGCTCCATCAAGGAAACCAAAAGCACTATCAATATATTTGGTCATTGAAATGTCATTTTGAATTGTGCTAAATAGAATCACTATCTGAATCTTTTATTACAAAAATGCCTCCCTAAACTTGAAAAAAAAAATGTGGCTGGAGCCTTACTACAAGGCTTAGTTCTCCACAGGTTATTTCTAATTGACAACTTCTGAAAACCTTAACCTCAGCCAGCTGCATTTATGAACATGTTTGAGATTAAGGATAATTCTGTCTGTCTCCTGAGCATTGCTTGGATTTTCCCTGTGCCAAGCAAGTCCACCTACGTGAATGAATTTTTCACTACTAGCTGCTGCTATTGGAATTGATACTAAGTTAAATTGAAGATTTAAAAGTTTAGAGACTAGAACAAGACTCTAGGGCTTTGAATTCCACCTCAACAATTAATATCTGTGCAACTTGAAAATTGCTTAACATCTTTATCCTTTAATTTCCTCAATTGTAAAATAGAGATTTAAAAATATACTTAATGGGATTGTTGTGAAGATTAAATAAGCTAATACACATCGAGTGCCTAGCACAGTGTCAGGCACATGGTAAGCGCTGAATAAGTGTTAGTTATGAGGAACAGCTGGGACACCCTGGCTCAAGAAGGCAGCTAGGCATATTGCCTCATAAGGCCTCCATCTCAGGTTCCATTCTTTCTCTCTTAGTTTAGGTGCCTGAAAGCAGAGCCTAAGAAATGATCTTGGATATAGGCAGGTTTTTTTTAAGTGATTGCAGGAAATGGTATAAGAAAGCAGTAAGAGAGAGACAGGAAACAAACATCAATAAAGTGTAGATTATTGAAGTTGTTACTTTAGACCATGCATTCTCAATGGGGACATATAAGAAGGAGAAAGAAATCTTGGATATTGCAATGGTTTGTGGTCCACCAAAGGGCTGTATTATATAAACAGATATATAGTATATCTGTGCTATTAAAATGTTTTGAGGGTTATGAGGGATGGTGGTTAGGAAAAAAATTCAACAAAATCTCCTGAGGGGTTATTATAATAGTGAGAGTAATAAACACAGCATAGGCAATGAGGTCTTAACGTCATAGAGCTCAACCTCTAAGAAGCACACAGAATGCTTCCCAGAAATGTCTGGTGCATTAATTCATCAACTCCTATTGCCCATTGGTTAAAGGTTGTCTCTTGGGCAACTCATACTTCCAACGCCCTGGGCAGAAAGCCTGGCTGGGGTAGGTGGGGGGTGGTCCTTGAGCAAGAATATCAGTGGTACTTGGTGATTCAGAGCTGTCCATCATAGCTGAAGCTGGGACAGAGGTGAGCTGAGATTGTGTGTCATGGGGCTGTAAAATCTGCTAATAAATAATTGAGGAATTTAAGCTCCTGCTTGGTCCTAGCTTCTTTCACTCAAGCAAGGCACTAAAATCTCATTTTGTTATGTTTCTAAATATTAGAGTTTTCATGCTACTTTTCCTTTATTATATGAAATATTTGTACAAAGGCCAGGATTATGGTACATGGGCATAAATTTCTCTTTTCTTCTTGTACCCTGTTTGAATTACTACTTAAGAAGCTTCTTTATAAATAACACTATAAACAAAAGCAAGGGCTAATAACTACAATTTATCCGTTCGATCCCCCAACCCATATTTGAACCTCCTACTCTATTATGGACAAGTTTGTCACTGACCTCTGCTGTTTTTTTTTAAATTTTGAAATATAAAAGTAAAAGTGTTTTTCAATGAGATACCACTTCACACCAGACAGAATGGCCATCATAAACAAAGCAACAAACAACAAGTGTTGGAGAGGTTGTGGAGAAAAGGGATCCCTAGTGCACTGCTGGTGGGACTGCAGACTGGTACAACCACTATGGAAAGCAGTATGGAACTTCCTCAGAAAACTAAATATGGATCTGCCTTTTGACCCTGCAATTCCACTGCTGGGACTCTACCCTAAGAATACTAAAACACCAATTCAAAAGAACCTATGCATCCCAATGTTCATAGCAGCACAATTTACAATAGCTAGATGCTGGAAGCAACCAAGATGCCCATCAGTAAATGAATGGATCAAAAAACTATGGTACATTTACACAATGGAATTCTATGCAGCAGAAAGAAAGAAGGAGCTCCTACCCTTTGCAACAGCGTGGATGGAGCTGGAAAGCATTATGCTAAGCGAAACAAGCCAGGCAGTGAAAGACAAATACCATATGATCTCACCTTTAACAGGAACCTAAATAACAAAACAAAGAAGCAAGCAAAATATAACCAAAGACACTGAAATGGAGGCCAGGCTGACAGTGCCCACAGAAGAGAGTAGAGAGAATTTAAGGGGACAGTGGGAAGGGTTCACAGGAACAAACTTAAAGGACGCATGGTCATAAACTAAGGGGAGGGTAATGGGAGAGAAGTGGGAAGGGGTGGGAGGGGAGACTGGATTGGGAGTAAAAAGGAGAAAACTGCATTTGAACAATGATTAAAATTAAAAAAAAAGTTTCTTCCAAAAAAAAAGTAAAAGTGTTTTTTACTGACAAAAGAAGTTCATTTCCTTCTCAGACTGCTAATCTCAAAAAACATACAAAGTATTTCCTAAGGGAAAAAAAAATTGAACCAAAGATAATTAATTTCCTTAATTTATTTTCATAGTAATATACATTTTGCTATGAAAATAAATATAGGCATCAGGATTTGTTGAGAAGCCATATCCATACACTTGGCCTATCGAGTAGATCAAGCAAGGAAAATGTGCTTAAAAACTATGTAAGTTGGTGGAAGTAACAGTATGAATCCTAATGCTAACTGGCAGTTAGTAAGAAGCAGCTGAAAGCCAAAATTTCAACAAAGTGAAAGGGGACTCAAGAGTTGGAAAATTTTAGTTTAAGGTAAAAAGTTATAAGCTTAGCAAGTAATATGTATGTTAAAGCTTTTGTTTCAGTAACTACAGGTAGATAAGGCCCATCCTGGCTCCTGGGAAACAGCTGACCTCCTGGGGCACTACTAAAGATTACTCCCTGGGGACAAGTGGAGGCATCCAGGCCTTTGTATTCCAGGGAGAGACAGACAACCACCCACCGCTGGGAACAGCTAACTGCCCAGGACAGGAATGTTGCAGTTTCTTTCACCTAATCCTCCCTGAACTTCCAAGCCCCTCAATGCATCTTGTTTATTCCCTGGTATAAAAACCTTGGCCTGGAAAGAGTAAGACAAGATGATCTGTTAGGGTATGAACCCGCCATCTTCTCAGATCACCAGCCATCTGAATAAAGTGTCCATAAAGATTCAATCCCTGTAATTGCTTATTGGGTTTGGTAGTGACAGGCAGCCCGAACACTGTATCTTTTCTGGTTTCAAAAGTGCACTTGTTAACATTGTACTTGTTTATGAAACATGCAAAATCAAACATTAAGAATGTATCTGTTAGCCCTGGCTGGCTTACTCAGTGGATTGAGTGCGGGCTGTGAACCAAAGTGTTGCAGGTTTGATTCCCAGTCAGGGTACATGCCTGGGTTGCAGATCATGACCCCCAGCAACCACACATTGATGTTTCTCTCTCTCTATCTCCCTCTCGTCTCTCTCTAAAAATAAATAAATAAAATCTTTTTTAAAAAAAGAATGTATCTGTTCTCTTTCTGATGATAAGCAAACAGGAATAAAAATCAGCAGGAGAAGGAAACCAAACTTCTGTGGCTGAATTTACCTTCCTGAGACTTTCGCAGGATCCAAAGATCCAGATACTGCTATTTTGTCTTTTACCTTCTCTCCATATTTGCAAACCTGCTTATTCAAACCGACTCTTCACACTCCCATGTACTTTTTTCTTAAAAATGTATCCTTTGCCAACTGCTGTTTTTCTATAAACATTATTCCCAGATGCTGGTTGACATTTTTGTAAAAAAGAAAACCATTTCCTTTGCTGAATGCTCACTACAGAGTTGTCTTGCTCCTAGCAGGGTGTGCAGAGTGTGTGCTTCTGGTGGTGATGTCCTGTGACTGCTGTGTGACTGTCTGTAAGCCCCGCACTACTCCACTACTGTGATTCAAAGGATTTGTGTCTGGTTGACCACAGTGTCCTGGATCAGGGGCATTTGTATGTTCAGTAGACAGTGCATTTATACTGTGTCTCTTCTACCAGGGACAGAATGTAATTAATCATTACTTTTGTAAACCTCTTGCGTTCCCTGAATCCCTGAAGCTGGCTTTGGTAGACAGTGCTGAGATGGTCCTGTTGTCAATAGGTGTGATTATCCCCTTAGCACCTGTCTCCCTCATCCTGGTCTCCTACAGACGTATCTATGTTACTGACAGGGGCATGGCCCAGACTGGGTCTGCCTATGGTCAGCTGCAATGTGTGGGTTCTTGACTTCTCATAGGAAAGATTTTACAACATGAGTATAGGTGACTGTGAGGATCCATTTATTAAAGTGGGGAATAATGAAACAAGGAAGGGCTCAGCACAGAGGAAGCAATAGGCTGCGTTAGCTCACTGGGAAGTCAGAGCAAAGGGGGTTTGAGGACAGGTTCACAGGGTCAGTGTAGGACAAGCTGCCAACTGCTCATTTCCTTAGAGTTTAGGAGACTTAGTGCCTGTGAAGAAAGAAGTGGTGGAAGAAGGAAAAGGAAATGGCCTGAGCTGCTCCCCCAAGGGATAGTGTGTGCCCTGGGTCCCTTGTCTTGAGGCTTTTATATCTGTCTTACAGGTGGGAACCTTAGGGGAGCTATCAGAGGAGAGTTTCAGTAGAATACTTATCAGTTCTCCAGGTGTGCCCTTTCAGGGTCATGGTCTCCGCTGATTGATCAGTGCCCCGGAAGGGGGTCTTTAGTCACTGCAGTTGGTTCTGGAGTCATCCACCTGGTTTTGCTGCTTTTCTGGGTCTGAAACACAACTGGGCCTAGATGTTATCTGGCCTGAAACTGGGCTGAAACACAACTGAGGCCTAGATGTTGTCTCCAAGGAGGAAAGGTAGAAGCGAGTGGGGGGAGATTCCCTGGGGGTGAGGCCTTTGTTGTCCCAGTTTTGCCTTCTGCCAGGCACTTGGTGCTTTCCACACTGGTGATCATCTGCACTTAACTGGCCATTGTGTTCAGCTGTCTGTCTCAGTTTCCCTATTCCTCCTGCTAAAGAATTTTCCTAGCTTCTCACTACCCTGTCTCATCTCTACTGTGATTAGGATACTGTCAGGGGAGGGGGGTTTCTCAAGGTATTCTCTACCTTTGACTTCCATTTCACTGTTGGGGCTCTTTATTATGACTCTGGAATATTTATCTACATGAGACCCACTTCCAAGGCAATGAATGAAAAGGATAAGGTCATCTCTGTGTTCTGTTCAATTATGACTTCAGTGTTGAACCCCATCATTTACAGCCTGAGGAACAAAGATGTGAGGGTGGCTCTCAGGAAGCTGTCTGGAAGACAGTTCACCTTCAGAGGCAGTAATTTCTGACATTTTTCTTTAGTACTTGGACCATTATGATTGACAACAATAACTCTACTATTCTCATCCTTTCTCTTATTTTATTTGCCTCAGTTGATTTTTTTCCTCCAAAGTATTCATTAAATGCCTACTCAGCGAAAGCATTGTGCCCAGAATCTCAAAATATGAATAAAAGTCAGTGCTTTCCTTAAAAGAACTTGCAAGCCACTAACAAGATAACACAAATATAGAGATAACTATTTTAAAAGTTAAATACAGAAAAAATATAGGATAAAAGAAAAATACGGTGGGGATCAAAAGCAAGGGCAATAGCCCATTTGAAGATCAGGAGTATTTCATGAAAGTGACTCCTGAAATGAGACTTGATTCCTTAGTGGGATGTATGATTTCAATAAGCAGCAATGGGCCAGAAAAGGTGCCTAAAGAAGACTGTCACATGAACCAAAGCACAGAGATGGTAGCTGAGAGTGTGTGGCAGGAAGCCAAGTTTAGAAACAAATTGTGCATAGTCTTGTCATAAGATTAACTAGTTTGTGCCATATTCTGAAGAGGTTTTCTGTATAAGGTTAATGGGTTTGTTTTGTAGGCAGAATTGAGAATGACCTAATCATGCCTTCTTCGCTTTAGGAGCTCCATTCTGAAAGATGATGACTGAATGGAAAATTGATCTTGTCAATCCATGTGATCACAAAATCACAATTCTTCAAAGGATATATGTTGTACATATTCTGTTAGAAGCTATCAGATCTGTGATGTTCAATATCTGTTTTATTTTATTTTTAAGTTTCTAGACTAAAGAGAATATTATTGGTCATATTCTCTAACTAATGCTTTAATCTCCATAATTTTCTTAATTAACATACAATGAGCCCATTGTATTAAAATATCTGGGAGATCCACAGCCACTATATTCTAGCCATAATGACTTTCTTTCTCTTCATCAAAAATGCAAAGCTCATCTTTACATCCAGTCATTGGCACTGCTGTTTACTTCATCTGAAATGCTTTGCCAATCAGCCTTGACACACCTGACTCATACCCAACATTGTGAGCTCATTTTCAACACAACTGTCAGCTCTCCAGAGGCCTTTCCCAAACATCCAATCTTAGACAATACTTTTACCAGTCACTATCTGCATTATTGTGTTTTATTGTGTTTATAGAACTTATCTCTGAAATTACCTTGTTTACTCATTTGGAAACAAAAGATGAAGAGATTAACCAAAAAATATGTGTATACAACATAGAGACACAGACAACATTGTGGCGATAGAGGGAAAGGGGGTCAGGGATTAGTGGAGGTGGGCAAAGGAGGGGAAAATAAGGATGAAAAGAGGCTTTGTTTGTGGCAATGGGCATGGACACGGGATGCCTATGATGTTTTATTGAGTTGTGCATTTGAAACCTGTAATTAAAAAAAATAGTCATGGGAATGTAAAGTACAGCATAGGGAATATAATCAATAATATTGTAATAATTATGTATGGGGTAAGATGGGTACTAGACTTATTGGGGTGCTTGCTTTGTAAGATATATACATCTTGAATCACTATGTCATACACCAGAAACTAATATAATATTGTATGTCAACTGTAATTTAAAAAAATTGTAAAGCCAATTTTAAAGCTACTATCTTTTTAAGATAAAGTGATGAAATGAATAAAGAATTATACAAGGTCTATCAAGGGAATCTGGCCATAGCAGTGTGTCATAAATATAAGAAAAAGAAAGATTTAAGAAATAAGCAATATGCAATAGTAACAAGTATGAAAGGATAGTCAAAAAGGCTGAGCTGAAAGTAGACTATTTGGCAAAAATGAAGATATTGAATAAGTGTCTGAGACAGTGATTTTGTTATTTTTTTAACCATGATCTAGTCAGTTGCTGTTGAGAACAAAATCAATAAGCAATTAAATTAGACCATGTTTAAATTCCCTTCCAGTTCTACTATAGTGTGATTAACACCCAAGTGGTTCTTCAATAATTTAGAAACCTAAATAAGGATTGTTGAATTAATATTGAATATTTATTCAACTATCATTGAATTTGTTATTAGGAGATTGGTGAGACTAGGGAAAAGCTAATCAGTTGAGATGGAGTACAGATGGTGCTGTGTGGCAGACTCCGGCCAGCAGAGTCCACCTGCTGTGACTGAAGATGAGAACAAATGCACAGGCTACAGCAATCCTGTGGAGAAAAGAGGGATGGCACAGTCACTCTCTCAAGGGGAGAGTGCCCTAACCCTTGCCTAGACAAGCTTTCATTGTTTTTCTCAGGTCTTACATCAAAGAAGGATTTATTATCTATTACATAGAATGTTATTGTCTACATTTTAGGTACAATCAAAAAAATGAAAATAATACATGCAGAAGGGAAAAGCGGTGAGCTGATTAGCTCTGTCCTTGGAAAATCCACACAGGCTTTAGAGATTACCTTGAAGACAGACAATATACATTTACTGTTTCAGATCAGGGTGAAGGAGTTTTAGCAAGAGCAAGCCATAACAGTCTCTATGCATTTTCTAGGCCTGATTCCCATGGGAAAACTCAGTTTGAAGGTCTGGCTTCTGCCCAACACCTCAATTCTGTAGGTTTTTCATACAGAGCTAAGTCACATTTGCCAGACCAAAACAAACTGGTCCCCTACAGTGATGATCCTGGTTTTAGTCAGCTAAAAAGTGAGTAAAACTTCAACAGCCAAGTTTCATTACCTCTGGGACAAGAGAAGAACCTTGCTTTCTCCTAAAGGAATGTTTATAGTCTTCTTTTATCTTATGTTCTCTTTTTGTAGTTCGTCTCTGAGGGAAATGCCCTCTTAGCAGAGTAACTCACCATGCCTTAGAAGAGAGAAGTTAAGGACAGGTGCAATTTTATTGGGTTATGCTACTGTGATTTCTGAATTATCTGGTATAGCAGGTAGCAAGTGCTATTTCAAGATAATGACTAAGCAATTCAAAGTATTGCAGAAGTAGACCCAGTTACTAGAAATGCTTTTTCAAGAAATTTTTTGTAAAAATAGGAGGCATTTAGAGCAATAGTCTGAAAAAAATAAAACCAAATAATTTATTTTTAACAGAAAAATCTTGATCATATTTGGAAGCTACATCAGTGGGTTGAGAGAACTCATGATATTAGAAAAACATGTACACTAACTGTAGAAGCAAAGCAATAGAGCAAGTATGAAAATGAGAAAGATCAAATCTCAGTAATAATTGGAGAATTAAGCTCTAAAATGGGAAATGCACTCTTATGCCTCTGAAAATAACAGTCCAAGGAGTGAAAATAGTTCTGACATAAACTAATAAAGAGGTGAAAGAAAGTATGCATATGAGGAATCAATCACCTGTGATCCTTACTTTATCTACAAAGCAGAAAGCAGGATTGGAAGTCAGGTGTATAAGGACTTAATTCATCATTACCATAAACTCACCACCCAAAATGAAAGCTAAGGCCTTGACAATGTCCTTCATCTAATCATTAGGTCACCACCAGTCCTTCTCTGTGCCTCCTTTCATTGTAGTAACTGTTATCTCAAATCTTATGTCCATCATTCTCTTTTTGTCCCTTATATATTTATGCTAAATCTACAAGTAGTCATAACAAGTTCATTTTTATTTGAGTTTTTAAATGCACAAAAGGAGTACATTACATAATATGTAATCCTCAGGACTGTCTTTTTTCACTTAATATTAGATTGCTGAGTTATCTTATAGTTGTATGTCCTTCTGGTTATTTTATTTTCATGGCTGTAGAATGTCCCTTTGTGTGAATATTTATCCACTCTACTGTTGATGGACATAAGGGTTCTTTCCAGTTCTTTTCTATTGTGAATACTGTTCTTACATTTTGCATGTGTAAAAGCTTCTTTAGGATATGTTCCTTTTATCATGAGAAAACTAAGTTCTTGTATTATATTTCTTTCATTGTAAAATAATTTCTTGAGTATATTCTTTTTATAATCAGAAAATAAAAGCTTACTTTTAATTTTCTTAAAGTTGGAAGATAAAGATACAACTCCAGCATCAGTTTTAGCATTTACTGACAAAATGAGTGAATAAAGAGAGATTGAAGAATGAGGACCACTTGACAAAATATTGGAGTGGGATAAGAATGGCATGAACTGGAGTGATGATGGGTAGAGGTGGTTGTTGTGTCACCTCAGAGCCCTAAGCAGCTGAGTCCACTGGGCACAGAGAGCAGGGACATAGAACACATTCATGCACACATGTGTTCACCTGCATTAGATGGAGTAGAAAGGAGAAACAAATAACTTAAAAGCATAGAAAAGTACAACAGGTTGATGCTTTGATGCTAACTAAAGGCCATTGAAGGAAGACCTGATGTGAACAGAAGCACTGTAAAATTCAGTTCCCTCTAGCTGGTAATAAGCCCTACTAGAGGCACAAAGAATGGTGTGGGGAGTGGCAACATTTACAGAACCCACAGACATATTCAGTACTTTATAGTGCAGGCAGAGGGCTAGCTAGGGTGTACTTGCTTCTAGGAGCAGTTATGATACTGCCTATTTAGTTAGACTTTTGGAAACAGTCTTAGCAAGTCCATAAGAGGCAAAACAAACCCTTGGGCCTCAGACTTTATTTAATGGATGAAGTTTGCAGGCAGGAGTCCAGGAGACTTGCCCAGGGGATTCGTTAAAATCTTTGTTTCCTGGAGCAGCATTTTCAGGAAAGGTCATGTCAGCTGAGGAGATGAGACCACATGCCTCCCCCAGGACAAGGTCCTAAATCACTGTCGCCCCAGGGACAGTGAGGCTGGGCCCCACAGGACCTTCTTTGGGCACTCCCTCCCATACCTTTTTATCCAAATTCCTGCTGTGCTCATCTTTGATCATGGACCCCACCAGAATGAGAACACATGAAAATCTGAGTCAGAACCAGGCCCAAGCTGTGAGGGATTTCTTACAAGCAGTAGATGAGAGAAGTTAAGAGAGATCCCACCTCTTTTCCTTAGGAGCCTGATCTAGGTTCTCAGCTGCCCATATGCATTCATCTCCATGCCAGAGAGGACTGTCAGTGCTAGTGACTGGAGTAATCTTTGATCTCTGATCTCAGATATAGCCATATGCACACCAGCACACCATCCTGCCAGAAGAACCATTTCCTTTGTCTTCTTGAACACCTTCATCCCTCAAGTAAATCACAGTGCAGTAGGAGTGGTCTGGCAGCTGTGCCCTTGCTCATATGAGGTAAGGGCTCTGTCTCTATTTCAAGGAAATTATGTGAAGCCTGGCAGTCTTCTTGAGAAACAGGATCAAGACCTCACTGCTTTGCTTCTCATACTCTTTAGTCCTTCAGGGTACATAGCTCAGCCACTCCCTTCTATACTCTAGGCAGCCTGTACATGTGGGTATACCCACAATCAGTCTGTTCCACTCACCAGACCGGCATTTCCTATACATCCTGGGAGACGTTTCTTTACTTACTTTTGGACCAGGATTATCCTGGCTTCTAATAGTCTGATGTGTGCCCTTAAAAAAAAATAATCTGGAAGTCAAAGTGCCTTTTCTCTACCTGCCTGCTTGACACTAAAATCCAAAGCCACAGGAAAAAAAGAAAACAATTGAAATAATGACATTTAAAAAATATATGGAACAATGACACAGAAAAATAACCTATAAAATATGCTTACAAATTTTTAGCTCAGTGTTGTTAATTGGCTCTGTCTGGTCATTTCCTATGAAGTAAAACAATCCCCCTCTGTTAATTTCAGTCTCTACTGACTTGTATTGGTCTGAGGCTCCCACTACCACCAGCAGTTTTCCAGACAGGGAGCTCTTCCTCAATAGGTCCAGTATAGTTCTCAGGCCTTTATCTTCAGATGGCCCAGCCCTAAAGGAGAGGAACCATAGAATGGGCAAGGAGAAAAGACAGGGGTCTACATCAAGGGGAGGAAGGTAGATAGAGAGGATCCTAAATGCTAAGAATCACCACCTTACCTAAGCCCCCTTTTCTGCTCTTTAAAACCCCGTCCAAAATCCTGGTGCAGAAATCAGGACAAATGAGTACACCTCATTATTTTCTTCCCTTTACTACTCTATCCATTCATCTATTTAATACAACAAAAGAAAAAATATTTCAAGTCAAATATTTACCAGGAACAGTGTTAGCAATTGTCTTTTTTTTATCCTCACTTGAGGATATGTTTATTGATTTTTAGAGAAAGAGAGAAAGGGAGAGAGAGAGACCAAAAAACCCATTAATGTGAGAGAGAAACATCAAGTAAATGCCTCCCATATGCACCTGACCCAGTATCAAACCAGTAACTCTTTGGTGACAGGATGACACTCCAAACAACTGAACTTCCTGGCCAGGGCTGGCAATTGCCTTTTAATTTGTCTTTTTGTTGTTGTCAATTAACAAAGAGTATCTTCCAGCCAGTATTTTTCTTTGTGATGCAAAGGAAAGATGTCAGATCCCAAGAAAAGACAGTTTTACAAGGATGTTTTTCTGGCTGGCTTCTTGCCCAGACTTCAGTGTAGCAAGGATTCAGGGAGGATATTCTTCTATTATGATTCAGTGTCCTGACCTTCACAATGTTATTCCCTTCAGCTGGTATACCATGACCCTTTCACTCTTAGCTACCTCCTATTCATCCTCAGCTTATAGCTTATATGTCACTTCCTCAGGGAATCATTTCCTGAAACATCACTTATTTAGACTATTTTTACATTTTTCTTCATATATTAATCATCACCAGTGGATGTGTACTGTGTATATATAATGGGTTTTTCACATCTGCAATTTCCCTAGCATCAGTTATAATGCCCAATACATCATATGTCCCTTGTAAATGTTTATGGACTGAATGAAAGGAGCTAGATCAGAAAAGCCTTCCTATTTCAGGATTTTATCATTCTACTACTTAAAGGTTCCAATTCCAAGTTGACAAGGATGGTGACATAAACAGGAGATAGGAGGATTAGGAGTAGATGATATAAAGTATAGACAAAGAATTTGGTCATGTATTCTCTTTTCTTCCAGAGTGCCTCCTAAGACCTCCACTCAACTGTGAAAGAGTTGTATTCCTAAAGAGCAAGCTAAGTGAACACTGTCCCACAGGTGCCACACACTCCACTTTCTCTCCCCTCCCTCCCTTCCACCAGCACCATCATACAGATTCAAGCACAGCAGGACCAGCATCCCATCTCATTTTGCCAGATTTGTGAGAGTGAAGAGTCTTATTTTCCTATTCAGCATCTTGCTTTGACCCTCAGGTGATGGGATGGTTTGGGGCCTTCTCTATGAAGTCTCCTCTTTTACAACCACCCTGTTCTGCCATTTGCCCTAAATACAAACACCTTGCCATACCTTTGCAAATATCACCTGTTACCTTTTCCCTGATTCCTCCTGAGGAAACATCTCTATCTTCAAATAAGCAAACATCTTTTGTACTGTTCCTGCAGGTTTACTTCCAAAATCTGTACTAGCCTGACCATTCAATTTAGCCCAGAATTGTTTTTTCCTCCAAAAAAGTAGCAGTGTGATTTTCAAGAATGTGAGAACAGTTCAACAACACAAGAGATCAAGTTTCCCAAGACCTGAAAGGCCTCTGTTCACAAAGCTGTCAATGACAATAGGACTGGAAAGTGAAGGCAGGTGTCACGTCTGCTGAGAAGATGTTGAGAGTGAGGAGATGTCATAGAGCTTTATTATAAGAAAACATTGACACTGACTTGAAATCCCAAGTATACTTTAAGCATAAACCAGATAAGCCAGATTTTAAACCAATACCCACTGTATTTCTTAATTATGAATATAGATTTTTTTTTCTGTCTTTAAAGGTGCTTGTGTGGGCTCATTCTCTTGGGTGTCCTATTTAAAGGGAATTCTAAATGATTAGCTATTAGCAGCATGCTTTATCATAACTCTATAAAAAGATTTAAAAATTAGTCATAAGGCAAACATAGGTACCAACAGGAAGAGATAAATCTCACAGGATCCTGTTCACCATATATAGTGACAAGAGACAAAACTAGGGTGAACTCCCTGAGAAAGTTTCACTGAGAATCTATTTGGTTCTAGGCAACTGAAGAAACAGCACAGAATGGAGCACTGGAACTCCACCCTGGGAGGTGGCTTCATATTGATGGGGATTCTGAAGGACAGCGGGTCCCCTGAGCTGCTCTGGGCCACACTCGCAGTTCTCTACATGTTGGCTCTGACAAACAATGGCCTGCTGCTCCTGCTCATCACAGTGGATGCCCGGCTCCATGTGCCCATGTACCTCCTGCTTGGGCAGCTCTCACTCATGGACCTGCTCTTCACATCTGTTGTCACTCCCAAGGCCCTTGTGGATTTTTTTCACAGGGAAAACAGCATCTCCTTTGGGAGGGCTGTGCCCTTCAGATGTTTCTGGCACTGATGCTGGGTGGTGCAGAGGACCTCCTACTGGCCTTCATGGCCTATGACAGGTATGTGGCCATTTGTCATCCTCTGAACTACATGGTTCTCATGAGTACGAGGGTCTGCTGGCTCATGGTGGCCACATCCTGGATCCTGGCAACCCTGAGTGCTCTAGGACATACCTTGTATACCATGCACTTCCCCTTCTGCATGTCCCGGAAAATAAGTCACCTGCTTTGTGAGATCCCACCTATGCTGAAGTTGGTCTGTACAGAGGCCTCCAGATATGAGCTTATTGTGTATGTAACAGGTGTGACTTTCCTCTTGCTCCCTCTTTCTGTCATTGTTACCTCCTATGCACTAATCCTATTTACTGTGCTCCACATGCCTTCAAATGAGGGGAGGCAGAAAGCCCTAGTCACCTGTTCTTCCCACCTGACTGTGGTTGGGATGTTCTATGGAGCTGCCACATTCATGTATGTCTTGCCTAGTTCCTTCCACAGTCCCAAACAGGACAACATCATTTCTGTGTTCTACACGATTGTAACTCCAGCCCTAAACCCCCTCATCTACAGCCTGAGAAATAAGGAGGTCATGGGGGCCTTGAAAAGAGTCCTAGGAAAATACAGGCTGCAGACACACCCCAACTTCTAGGGAGGGATCATGGCTTGTCTCTTACCATTCCTTCTCCAACTCAAAATGCTATACACAACCAGTCTTATATTTAGCTCTGTATGAGATAATATAAACACATGAAAATGTTTTCATTTCAATTCTGCTATATATATAGCAGGTGAGCATAGGGACCTTAAGCTACATCCACACGGGATATATTATCTTCACCTTGGAATCCACATTGTAAAAGGAACAGAAGAAGAAAAGCATGAAATGGATGTCCTCTGTGGTAGGACTTCATCCTGACATGATTTTCACATAGACATGGTAGGGGACTAAGTTTTAAATTCAGTATCACATAGCAGTGACAAACAGTGTACAGAGGCCTCCAGATATGAACTTATTGTGTATGTAACAGGTGTGACTTTCCTCTTGCTCCCTCTTTCTGTCATTGTTACCTCCTATGCACTAATCCTATTTACTGTGCTCCACATGCCTTCAAATGAGGGGAGGCAGAAAGCCCTAGTCACCTGTTCTTCCCACCTGACTGTGGTTGGGATGTTCTATGGAGCTGCCACATTCATGTATGTCTTGCCTAGTTCCTTCCACAGTCCCAAACAGGACAACATCATTTCTGTTTTCTACACGATTGTAACTCCAGCCCTAAACCCCCTCATCTACAGCCTGAGAAATAAGGAGGTCATAGAGGCCTTGCTGACCAAGCTCCAATAATCTGTTAACATCAGAGGAGAAATGCTTTCCTTTGAATTCTAGGACAATTAATAGAGATAAGTATCTTCAGAAGATATATTGGGCTTCTTGCTTATTAGGAAAATAATTGTTCAAACAACTTTTTAGAAAAAGTAATAGATTTGTACTCTGGATTTAAGTACTAGCCCATACTAAACACAGATATAAAAATAATACCTATGTTGAGATGGTGAAAAAGGCTAAATGGGGCATTTTTATGCTGCCTAAAATTAAAATTAAAATTAAAATGAGTAAAAGAGAATGTGAGAGTACCAGATTTAAAGTAAGAATTAGAGATACAATTAACAACAATGAGAAACATCTATTATGTGTATTACTTGAATTTAAAAAGTATATTACACATATATAGATATGTTTTGAAACATCAAAACAATTGCAAAGAGTTCATACTTTTAAGGTGAGTATATACGTAGGTCTGTGTCCACAGAAAGTAGAAGTAAAATATGTAACTCACTTTCTAGATATCTTAAATATGGTTTATTTTAGCATTTTGGAAAATTTATAACAAAAGCTGGGAACTTAAATCTGTTAAGAAGCTCAAAAATATCCTAGCTCACATAGTTGGAATTGTTAGAATAATGCTTTGTGAAAACTGAAAACCCTTTTTTACAGAAATAATCAATTATTTAATCTATAAGGCTAAGCCATAATATAAAAGTTAAAACCAATCTATAAATCTAAACCAAGTTCATTATAAAAGCTGAGAAAATTAAGAAATTTAAAAAGAAGTAAAAATTGCCTATAAAGTTTTTCTTTCATTTTTTTTGGTTATCCATATTTGTATTTTACTAAATAGTTATGTGCATGTTGCTTAAACTCTTGTGTTTCTGACATTTAAAATTTATTGAACTTTCTTCCTTGTTAAGAGGGGACATTATTGTTTTGGGGGTAGAGAGTGGCCAGGAGGGAGGGGGCCAGAATGCTGAGTGTGAATCTCTGCTCCCCGTTTATCATCTGTGTGTCTTTGGACACTAAATTGAACTATTTGTTTTCAGTTTGCTCATCTTAAAAGTGGTGGTAATAGTATGACTCTTGATGATGTCATGATGTTTTTAGAATGACTGAGTAAGATAAGTGAATGTCAAGTGCATAGACCAGAGCCTGGAGAATAGTGCTTAGAACATGCTGGCTATTATGTGAATAAATAGTAAATAGCCTTTAAAAACTTTTAATTTTTAAAATTATATATTTTTTGATTATGCTGTTACAGTTGTTCTGATTTTTCACCCTTTACCCCCCTCCACCCACCATTGTTCATGTCCATGGATCATGTGTATAAGTTCTTTGGCTACCCCATCTCCTATATTGTACTTTACATCCCCATGGCTATTCTGTAACTGCCTATTTGTACTTCTTGATCCCCTCACCTCTTCCTCCACCCCCCCCCCACACCTAATCTGGCAACCATCTGGTAACTAACTTCTTTTCCCTTACTACTTTTAAGAATCTCTAACCTTTGACCTTTTAATAATGATGTGTCTTGCAGTGGCCTCCTTGCATCCATCATAATTGGGACTCTCTGTGCTTCCTAGACTTCCATGTCTATTTCCTTCACCAAATTAGGGAAGTTTTCTTTCACTGTTTTTTTTTTCAGGTAGATTTCCAACTTCATGCTCTTTCCCTTCTCCTTCTGGTATCCCTGTGATGCAAATGTTGGACCTCTTAAAGTTGTCCCACAGACTGTTTATACTATCCTCATTTCTTTGGATTCTTTTTTCTTCTTGTTCTTATTGGTTGTTTTTTGGTTCCTTATGTTCCAAATCATTGATTTGATTCTCAGCTTCATCCACTCTACTGCTATTGCCCTGTAAAATTATTCTTTATTTCAATTAGTGTATCCTTCATTTCTAACTGGGTCTTTCTTATGTTGCTAAGGTCCTCTGTAAGTTGCTTGAGCATCCTTATAAACAATGTTTTACTTTTTTTCACTTTTTCATTTATTTTTCACAACATTTCACTTATTTTACAACATTTATTTCACTTACTATTTAGCTATCTGATAGGATTTGTTGGCTAGGGAAGTGTTACCATATTTATGGAGTTACATATATCCATTTTTCCTGACCAGGTAGCTCACTTGGTTAGAATGTTGTCCTGATACTCCAAAGTTGTGGGTTTGATCCCTGGTCAGGGCACAAAGAAACATCAACCAATGAATGCATAAATAAGTGGAACAACAAAGAGTTTCTCTCTCTCTCAAAATTAAAAAAAGAGAATGCTTTAACATATGTCCATCTTTTCCTTTGTATTTTTCAAGTGATTTTACTCTTTTAATTCCCATTCTTAGTTCAAAAAATATCTACATATTTTATTTTAGATGTGTTTAATAATTTAGCAATAAGTGATATTTAACTTTTAAATAAGTTAACTTTTTAATCTCCCTGAAAATTATTATGGTATAAGGTGTATGTTGAGGCATTGTGTTTCCAAATAGTTAACTTTTCTATTAACATCTTTAATAATTTTTCCATATTATTTGTTATTATTATTTTTGCAATCGTTTGACTGTATACTATCTTCTTATAAATAGAGCAGTTTGATCCCTGGTATTTCTGAACTTCTTATAAATATAGCAGTTTGATCCCTAGTATTTCTGAACTAGTTCTCTAGTTCCAGTAGTCTATTAAGGCTCTTTTCTCCCATTTTTTCTCACCAACTTTTTCTTAAGTTTTATCATCTACTTATTCTTCCTGATGAACTCTTAAATCATTTGCCAAATGTCCAAAACAAAACCTATTGTTGTATTTATTGTGATTGTATTTAAATTACAAACTAATTTGGAAATTTTCACTTTTTTCAATACTCAGTCGTACCTTACAGAAACATAGTATTCTATTGCACTGCCCTAGTACTTCTCTGTTACTCTCGAGAAATACTATTTCACATCTTCACTCTCAGTTTATTTTCCTTCATGATATGTCCTTGAGTAAAGAGAAGGAGTCATATAGGGCTTCCTCATCTTCCACTATGAAATTTACCAGCATATTTGCACATAGCTTTTTATCTTTTAAAAGATCTCATCAGCCCTGGCTGGTATGGCTCAGTGGGTTGAGTGCCAGTCTGTGAACTGGAAAATTGCTGATTCAATTTTGGATTGGGGCACATGCCTAGATTGAGCCAGATCCCCAGTTGGGAATGTGTGAGAGGCAACCAATGGATATATCTCTTGTACTTCAATGTTTCTCTCCCTCTCTTTCTCCTTTCCTTCACATCTCTCAAAAAATAAATAAATAAAATATATTAAAAAATAAAATTAAAGGTCTCATCAGAGGCAAAATCCTCCACTGGCGCTCTTAGTATCCATTTCTCTTACTGCTCTAAGACATTGGTTTGGAATTACCTGCTGGAACATTTGCTATAGGTTAAAACACACTCTAGTATCTCCCATCTTAAAGACCTATTCCCTGAATCACATTTTCTCCTCAGGTATACCCCATTTCTCAGTGCAAATCATCTTGAAAGACCCATAGTTCCACATCATTTCCTACCATTCATGACACATGCCAATATCATCAGGCTCCCTCCTCCCTCCACCCTTACCTGCATTGCAATTGTGCTTGTCAAAGTCAACAATAATATCCACATTGCAAATTCAGTAACACTTCTCTACTCAAACTTTCAGCTATGTTTGACACAATAGACTACTTTGTCCTTGAACCACCTTCTTTTTCTAACTTCTAGGCCACCACAAACACTAGATCTTCACTTAGTCCACTGTTCCTCTTCAACATGACATCTAAATATTGAAGTGCCTCATGGCTTGAGTGCAAGCCTCCTTTTCTTCTGATTCAGCACTCTCTGCCTTGATAAATTCATCATTTCATGGGTTTAAATTGCATCAACATTTGACCCCAGTGACTTGACTGCTTCTAAAGCCCAAACTCATATAGCTAGCTGCTGATACAACCTTTTTGCCTGGATGCCTTAAGCATTTCCCATTTAATCCAAAACTGAATGTTTGATCCGCCCCCCCCCCCCCAATTTGTTCTTCTCACAATTTTTCATATTATAAAAATACCACATTATCATTTTCACACTTGGTCAAGCTAAAACTCAATATATACTCCTTGTTTTCCCTTTTTGTCTTAACACTCCCAAACAAGAAGATCCTATAAACTTTACCTTCACAACCTAGTCCAAATCTTTTTGCTTCTCTCTATCTTAATCAGTACTACTGAGAAAAACTGCTAAGTATACCTTCCAGACTGAACTTTTGGTGCAAACTTCTATGCTAGGATTGAAACAAACCCTGGAGTATAGTCATGACTTTGAAACCAGACTGCCTGGATTTTATTCCCAGTTCTACCACTTAATGATTGACATGTTGATGAGTCACTTTAACTCTCTCTTACTCAAGTTTTCATCTGTAAAATAGGGTTAAAAGTAGTACCTAACTCATTGTTGTGAAGATTAAAGGGCTTAGAAAATTGCCTGGAACATACTGTATTTTGCTGTGTTTAATGAGCACTTTTTGCTCAGATTTTTGAGGGAACTATAAGGGTGCATGTTTTACATGGGTAGTGCTAATTCTGTATGTATATAAATGTTTTTAATTCTCTTATTTATGCTTATGCATTTAAAAGCATAACTCCTTTAAAATTCTTTTATTATACAAAAAATTATAAAATTCCTTTATAATACAAAAAATAAGTATTTAAATATAAATAAATAAATAATTGAATTAAAAATTTAAAATGAAAGATTTTTTTTTCCTGAAAGTTTGGGCCCAAAACACAGGTATGTATTATGCATAGGAGTGTATTATACATGGTAAAATATGGTAGTAAGCTCTCTAAGTGTTCTCTATCATAATCACCAGTTTTACTGGAACTTTTGAGTGGCACAATCCAGGCCAGTCACTGGAACTTCAAATGTTATATTGAAACATAGTCTGTCACAAGTTGATTCTCCAGAAGCACTGAGGTGGGGTTTGAGGTGTGCATGAGATATTTATTAGGGATTACTATCTGCCAAAGAAGGGGAAGGAAACAGGATTGGGCATACAGAAAATTAGACATTGCCATGCAGGCTCCACAAAGCTTGGCCAACTTGGTGGAATACTCCAGTGGGAGAATTGCCAGTCAGAGCTGTCCTGCACCATGCTGAATTTTATACAATATCATCATCTAGTGTGGTCATGGAATGCTGGTGGACCCAGACAGATAAAACCTCAGGGGAGATGCTTTCTACAGCAAAGACAGACCCCAAAAGTTGGAAGCTGTCTGTTGATTACCTTCCCAACAACTGGGCATCAAGTGCTCTCTTGAAGGAGGAGCTGGGCAAGGCATTATTTTGTCTTCCACAGTATTTGGTAGGCTTACCCAGGGTTTTGTAATTTTCTAGGAGAATGTACCATTATTTGGCCTTGCTATACACTATTCATTAAAGGTGCAAACTTTTGAAATTACTTGTTAGTTTGTAGTCCTGTGTCTTATAGACCTACAAATGATTTCTCTATAGTAAAAAATATAAACCATTAATCACAAGGGCTGCAATTAATTGTGCTCTAGGACCTCAACTGATTTTGTATAGAAACTGATTATCTTATTTTTAACATTTAAAAATGAGTTTTCTGATGAAATATATAAATCTGTTTCTCAAATGCTTTTTGAATTACCTTTACAAACATCTTGTGAAGTTAATAAATATATCTTTCTACATTTGTATAAATCATATTTATAGCTTTTGAAATTTATACTTTGACATGAGCAATTGAAGAAAAATAAGACAAAGGTTTATGACTCATCTATCTAAAAATGATATATATATTTTATAAAATAGTAAATGTCATTAATATCATTACCTATGATGACCAAAGAGCATAAAGTGCTTAGAAATTAAAAAGTACATTCTAGACCTGGCTGTGTGGCTAAGTTGGTTGGAGAGTCATCCCCTGCACCAAAAAGTTGTGGGTTCGATCCCTCATCTGGGTGCATAGAGTAGGCATTACATCAATGTTTCTCTCTCTCTTCTCTCTCTCTCTCCCTTCCTCTTTCTCTAAAAACCAATAAAAATACATCCTCAGGTGAGCATTAAAAAATAATAAAATAAAAGGTACATTCCATAAAAGATACAATCAATCTCTATAATCCACATATCTTTAAAAAAATGTAAACAATTTTGAAGAATACTTTCAACATTGCTGACTAGACAGAATTTAGTTGTTGCTAATGTTTTTCATGTCCAACACTGTGTGTAAATGTGAGACCCTACATGACATTCTGTCTTGAATTGCACCTCCTTTGTTACTTGCCTTGATAATCTCTCTCATTTACCAAAACTACTTTTTTAAATTTACATGCTAATTGGGAGAAATTGAAATTCAAGGCTTCAGGCCTTCATTTATTTTGAACCCTAACTTAAAGAACTTATATCTTACATCTTAATAAAATACAAAATGAGAATAAAATTGGGAATGCAAAATGGTTCAATAACTATGGAAAAGTTTGGCAGTTTCTTATCATCTTAAACATACACTTAACATACAACTGAGCACGTTCATTTTGAGGTATTTACCCAAGGGAATGGACAATTTATATTCATTCAAAAACCTATACATGAATATTTATAATGGCTTTTTTCATAATCAACAAAAACTGGAAACAACACAAATGCCCTTTAACTGGTGAGTGGATAAATAAACTATGATACATGTACCCAATTAGATACTACTCAGCAACAAATGGGAACAGACTACTTAATAGACACCAGAATATGGAAGAAGTTAGACTCAAAATATATGATACCATTTATATGGTATTCTGGAAAAGATCAAAATAAGACTGACATATACAGATCAAAGAGTTGGCCAGGGCTTGGGTGAGAACAGGAGGTGATTTCAGAAGGGCATCAGAGAATTATCAGGTTTGATGAACTTTCTATATCTTGACTTTGCTGGTGGTTACATGGCTAGATACATTTGTCAAAATTTGCAGAACTGTAATCTAAAAAAGGTGAGTTGTACTGCATGTGTATTATATTTATTTAAAAATAACATAGGACATGATAATTTAAAATAAATGAACATGAGGCTTTTAGTATTCTGCTCCTGCAGCCCTCTTTAAGTACCCAGAGAAAAATCCCATTCCCACCTTGTTTTTGTCAAGAATTTTAGTTTTTCTCTTTTTTCACTTTAACTTTATGAATGTTGCTACTATGTTGTTTGTTGTCTATCTAGTTATAGCTCTTTACTTTTTTTATTAGATATTTATTGTATTACTTTAAATGACAGTGTATTGCCTCCTTTTTCTTTTTATAGTTTTTCTTTTTTGTTAAATTTATTGGGGCAATATTGGTTAATAAGATCATATAGGTTTCAAGTATGCATTTCAATGATACATGATCTGCATATTGCATTTATGCCCACCACTCAAAGTCAAATCATCCTCCATTGCCATATATTTGACTTCCTTTTCCCTGTACTGCCCCCTCCAATGCTCTTTCCCTCTAGTAACCATCATACTGTTGTCTGTGTCTATGAGTTTCAGTTTTATAATCCACATATGAGTGAAATCATATGGTTCTTAGCTGTTTCTGACTGACTTATTTTCCTTAGCATAATGTTCTCAAGGTCCATGCTGTCACAAATGGCAGTATTTCATCTTTTCTTATGGCTGAGTAGTATTCCATAATATATATGTACCACATCTTCTTTATCTGATCCTCTATTGAAGGACACTTTGGTTGTCTCCATATCTTGGCCACTGTCTATAATGTTGCAGTGAACACAGTGGTACACATACCTTTGTGAATAAATATTTTTTAATGTTTTAAGTAAATACCTAGAAGAGGGATTGCTGGGTCACATGGTAATTCTATTCTTAATTTTTTGAGAAATCACCATCTGTTTTCCATAGCGGCCATACCAGTTTAAATTCCCACCAGTAGTGAGTGAGAGGACTTCTTTTTCTCTACAACCTCTCCAAATAGATTTACTCTTTTACAGTATATTTATTCTTTTCCAATCAAACTTGTGAACTTATTCAATGAACCAATTTCTCTATCATTATTCCCGGTATTATATATACTGTATAGGCATCACTTCTCTCCTTGCTCAATTTTTTTACTGAGGGCCATTAGCGATAAATTATATTAGTTTTTCTTTTTCATTTGTCCTTACTCTTTAATAATGATTACCTGTGCATAGAATTCTAGGTGTGCAATTATATTCCCTTAGCACTTTTAAAGATTTTCTCTCTTATTACTACCACTGAAAAGTTCGCTATCATCAAATTCTTTTTTAGTGGGTAACCCATCTTTTGTCTCTTGGAGGACTGAAAAGATTTTCTTTTTTTAAAAAAATATGTTTTATTGATTATGCTATTACAGTTGTTTCATTCCCCCCACCTTTATTTTTCTCTGCCCTGTACCCCCTCCCATCAGCATTCCCCCCTCACTTAGTTCATAACCATGAATCACACATATAAGTTCTTTGGCTTCTGCATTTCCTATACTATTCTTAACCTCCCCCTGTCTATTTTCTGCCTACAATTTATGCTTCTTATTCCCTGTAACTTTTCCCCCATTCTTCCCCTTCCCTCTCCCCACAGATAACCCTCCATGTGATTGCCATTTCTGTGATTCTGTTCCTGTTCTAGTTGTTTGCTTAGTTTGTTTTCATTTTGTTTTTGTCTAGGTTCAGTTGTTGATAGTTGTTTGTTGTCATTTTACTGTTCATGTCTTTAATCATCTTCTTTTCTTATATAAGTCCCTTTAACATTTCATATAATAAGGGCTTGGTGATTCTGAACTCCTTTAACTTGCCCTTATCTGGGAAGCACTTTATCCACCTTTCTATTCTAAATGATAGCTTTTCTGGATAGAGCAATCTTGGATGTAGGTCCTTGCCTTTCATGACTTGGAATACTTCTTTCCAGATCCCTCTTGCCTGCAAGGTTTCTTTGAGAAATCAGCTGATAGTCTCATGGGAACTCCTTTGCAGGTAACTGTCTCCTTTTCTCTTGCTCCTTTTAAGATTCTCTGCTTATCTTTAATCTTGGCTAATGTGATTATGATGTGCCTTGGTGTGTTCCTCTTTGGGTCCAACTCCTTTGGGACTCTCTGAGCTTCCTGGACTTCCTGGAAATCCATTTCCTTTGCCAGATTGGGGAACTTCTCCTTCATTATTTGTTCAAACAAGCTTTCAATTTCTTGCTCTTCCTCTTCTCTTTCTGGCACCCCTATGATTCAGATGTTGGAATGTTTAAAATTGTCCTGGAGGTTCCTATGCTTCTTTTTATTTTTTGAATTCTTGCTTATTCATTCTGTTTTGGTTGAATGTTTACTTCTTCCTTCTGCTCCAAACCATTGATTTGAGTCCTGGTTGCCTTCCCTTCACTGTTGGTTCCCTGTATATTTTTATTTCACTTTGCATAGCCTTCACTTCTTCCTCTATTTTGCAATCATGCTCAATAATTTCTGTGAACATCCTGATTACCACTGTTTTGAACTGTGCATCTGCTAGGCTGGAGATCTCTTCGTCACTTAGTTCTATTTTTAGAGCTTTGATATGTTCTTTCATTTGGGCTATATATTTTTTAGCTCATATTCCAGTTACATAGTAAGGAGCCTTAGGTATTCACCAGAGCAGGGCAACTCACTTGGTTTTATGTGGGGGAGGGGTCCAAGAAGGAACAATGCCACTTGTTCTATTCTCAGTGGCTTTCAGTCACTTCTGCCGCTACCCACAAGCAAATTGGGCCTTTCTGGTGCTGATTCTCTGGGTGGGTGGCTTTATGTAAATTCTAGGACCCTGTGGGTCTCCCCAAGGAACTCTCCTATGAGGCTGGGAGTTTCTCCTCCCACAGCAATTCCTATAGGTTTTTACAACCAGAGGTTTCAAGGCTTTATTTTTCCTGTACTGAAACCATCAGTTGCGCCATCTGTCTTGCTTCCCAGTTGTTCCTCCCAGTTCATCCACATTCATCCACACACAAACATGAGACTGCCCAGTCAGCCAGCTGCCACCTCATCCACCCAGTCCTATAGCTGCCACCTTATTGCACATCCTCTCTTCTCCAGCTGCCCATCTCTGCCACTCCTACCAATCTGAATGAATATTTCTTCTATAACTCCTTGGTTGTTGGACTTCCATACAGTTAAATTTTCTGGCAGTTGTAGTTGTTTTTTGTTTTTAAGTTTGTTGTCCTTCATTTGGTTGTGCAAGAAGGCAAAGTGTATCTACCTATGCCTTCATCTTAGCCAGATGAAAAGATTTTCTTTAATGTTGACACTCTACAGCTTCAGTACTGTGTATTTATTTTTAATTTAACTTTTTCCTGCTCAATACTTAGAAAATTGTCTACTCTCTCTTCAGGTATCACTGGTGGCAGACAACACATGACACCATAACACCCATACTCACACACAGGCCACACTAGACTGTCAAAAGTCAATAAAAGCAAGATCTTATAATTAAAGATTTCCACAGAGCACAGTCACATTGAATTGGAAATAGTTCAGGCTAAGAGGATCATAAAGAAACCAGTGGAAGGGAGGGTGGTGGAAATAGTGTTCCACAGATGCCACAGAATCCACCTTAAAAGCCAGGGCAGAGGGCAGATAATGAAAGGGGCCTGCGCTTCCAGTTTGTTGTTAGCAATTTAGAAATTTGCCATCAGTACTTCCCTTAAGGTGGGATAGAAACCTAGGGCCTCCAAGCTACCTTAATGAGTGGACATTACCTGACTTAATAACTAAAGCATTGACAATGCTATTGTTTCTACATGAGTGTCTTCATCTTATTCCTCAGTCTTTCCATTGTCCTGAGTTTTACGTCGATTATTCCCTTGCTTTAAAAGAAACAGTATTAACTCATATGTATATATCCCAAAATTCTATGTTATTATTTTTTGTTTTTAAGAATTTATAAAAATGGTATATCATTGAAAAAGTCTTTTATGTCTTGATAGCATCGGTAAATATGTTTTTCAAGATTCATCCCCTGTGGGCTATAGTTGTTTATTCATTTTTATTGTGGCTTAATGTTCTGTTGTATCTATATATCACAAATGGTTTATGTATTATATTAGTCTGCTAGGGTTTCCATAACAAAATACCACAGACCAGGGTGTTTAAACAATAGAAATTTATTTTCTCACAGTTCTAAAGGCTGGAAAACCTGCTGCAAACAGGGTTGGTTCCTGGTAAGAACTTCCCTCCTGGTTTGCAGACAGCTGTCTTCTTACTCTCTGTCCTCACATGGGCTTTGTTCAAACACAGGCCTGATAGCTCTTCCTCTTCTTATAAAGGTATGAGTTCCACTGGATTAGAGCCCCACACTTACAATCTTACATAACCTTAATACCCTCCTGAAAAGTCCTATCTCCAAATGTAGACATATTGAGTGTTAAGGCTTCAACACACCTATTTTGGGGGGACACAAGTCAGTCTATATTTTCCCATTGAAAGACACTAGAATTGTTTCTAGGTCTTTACTTTTATACCCAATGCTTCTTTGGATATTCCTATATAATCTCTTAGGACTGATAAGCTAGAGTTTCTATAAATCACATAAAGAGAAGTGGAACTGCTGGCCCCTACATCATACAAATATTTTGATTCAGAAACTGGCACCAAAGTATTTCCCAACATAGTTGTATCAAGTTTTAGTTCCATCAAGTGTAGATTCCCAAGGATCTACATCCTTATGGCCACTGGTTATCAAACACCTTAATTTTTACTATGGTGAGCATAAATATTATCTTATCAAGGGCTTTAACATTATTTCATTCTTTATAAAGAATTTTTATCATTTTATTCACAATTTGTGTCTTACTTTTTGTAAAAATTTTTATTTTGTGTTATTCTTTATATTTCTGTTGGTTGGTATCTTTTAAAATCTACTAGTAGACATATTATGTGCATTTTAGATATAAAATCTTTGGTAATTATATACATTCTTGCAGCTTATACCTTGTCATTCCACTTTTGGTGGACCAAAGTTTTAAATCTTAATACAGTCTAATTCACCAATTTTTTAATTTAAGTTTAGTATTTTTTGTATCTTGTTCAAAATTCTTCCTTGCCACAGGATCATAAAGATATTTTCATTTATTGCTGTATTTCCTAAGCCTTTTATCTCAACCCCACTGTAAAAAGAAAAGAAAAAAATACTTTGTTTTAGACTTTACACAATCCTTCACTAACTTGTGTCTTAAATGTTTTAGATAAAGCACATAAATTGGTAGCTTGGATAAAAAAAATTAGTACGAGGAAGACTGCAAGGATACTAGTCCAGAAAACAAGCCCAAGAGGATTAATTAGCATTCTGTTTCCTGGACCTGCATTTCCAGGGGAGGTCATTTCATTTGAGAAGGTATGTCCCTCTGAAGGTTAGAGGGACATACCTCTAACCTTCTATAGAATAGAGTAGAGGAGATTAGATTATGAGATAAGGAGACAGAGCAGCTTCTCCCAGGACAGGGCTCTGGCTCATTCATTGTTGGCCCCAGGGACAAGGAGGACAAGCATAACAGTATCTCCCTTAGGCAGCTCTTTCAATATGTACTTCCTCCAGATTCCTGCTGCTTTCATATTTGCTCCCAGACCCTTTCAATAGTATATGAACATCTGAGCATGTAGACCCAAGAACTCAATCTGGCAACTGTTTCAGAGTTAGATGGGCTCTTTACCTGGGACAGAAGCAGTTTCTCCTAGTTCTCCACAGGTGAGAGAACAGGAAAGCCACCTTCTTGCTCCATGGATACTCCCCAAGGACTATATCAGCTTTCTATCTGTGTCTACTGCATCACAAGAGACCTGTAGAGGAATAGAAGGCACAGGAGGGCCCTGATACCTATCTTGCTCAGACTCCTCAGACACTTAACCCAGCTTAGCAAAAATTAAACCAATTGGATATTGCTAGAAAATTGTTATCTTCCTTCACCTTTTCTACAGGAACATTGCTGACCTTAAACCAATCCCAGGGAAGTCTGCATGGTCAGCCAGCTGGGCCTCTTGCTCGGCACCTGAGGTAAGAGCATTGATTCTTTCAGGGAAATGTGCAGCCTCCAGGAAGGCTGAGTTAAAAAACAAAGCCCAAGAACTAAGCTACTCCATCTTCCATCTTCTGTAGTGCTTTGGGCTCTATAGCACTTCCCCATCCTCTTCTATTCTTGTTTTTTTCTAAACATGAAGAGGAATCAATGAGGATGATGAATATATGCTACATGCCAGCCTTGGTTATCTATTTCCTGACAAAGCATCAGTACATGCCTTTAGACCCCATAGGCTTTGCTGGCCTCTGATAAGGCATTTTTGCACATATTGGATAAAACACATCTCCAAAGGTCCACCTAAGGGCAGCTGATATACTTGTCACATGCTCTTAATACCTTTACTATTAAATTCCTGTGGAATCAAAACCTTTCACCATTTTTTCAAACATAAACACTCTAATCCTCCTGGGAAGGACCTAATCTGTTATATTTCTGAGTCCTCCCAGGTCACATTTTGTCATAATCTGTTTTTGAAAAGCACCTATATCTGCATTGATCCTAAATTTTAACTCTAAAAGCAATAACAACTGAAATTCACCATCTCCTAGTCTCAGACAGTGAATTCTCTCTCAGACATGTGGAGAATGGGAGCTAGTCAAGAAAGGTGACTAAAGTGGACACATGTTAGCCCTGTCTGGGTGGCCCAGTTGATTGGAGCATCATTCACATGTATACCAAAAAGCTGCAAGATCAATTCCAGGTTAAGATGCATACCCAGTTTACTGGTTTGAACTCTAGTCAGGGTACATATGGGAGGCAACTGATCAATGTCTCTCTCTCTCACATCAATGTTTCTCCTCTGTCCCTCTCTCTCTCCCCTTTCCTCTCTCTAAATCCAATAAAAAACACATTCTCAGGTGAAGAATTGAAAATAAATAAATAAATAAATAAATAAATAAATAAATAAATAAATAGTGGGCACACATTAGCTCTTCCAGTGAGGCTTGAATCTACAGTCTTGAATGATGAAAACAAATGGACACAAATTGTAATGGAAAAATAAGTGGAAGTGCTTTATTGAAACCTATTTCTGTACCTGTTAGAATTTAATATTCATAGCAGGTCTAGGCATAACAGCAACTGGGTTTTTAAATCATTAGTCTAACATTATAAGATCAGTCTGAGAATAGACAAAGGCATAATTGCCAGAATATTGTTTCCTATTGAAAGAAAGATGATTTAATCTTTCTGGAAAGATACATGTTCACATTTGATGACTGAAAAATATTTTTATGTGGTGATCTCTTAATGTGTGACAATTGCTGTGACACCTGTTCTTTATTTATGTGGTGCTTTATCATGGTACAATTAAAGAGTCAGAAACTGAGATATCAAGAAGTAAAGTCAGTTACCAGTGGCAAAGGTATCATCTTGTTGCACTCATGTTGGATATTACAAAACTAAGGGACCATTTCAGCAAAATTTTACCAAGAATCTGTTTAGTCCTAGTCAATTGAAGAAACAGCACAGAATGGAGCACTGGAACTCCACCCTGGGAGGTGGCTTCATATTGATGGGGATTCTGAAGGACAGCGGGTCCCCTGAGCTGCTCTGGGCCACACTCGCAGTTCTCTACATGTTGGCTCTGACAAACAATGGCCTGCTGCTCCTGCTCATCACAGTGGATGCCCGGCTCCATGTGCCCATGTACCTCCTGCTTGGGCAGCTCTCACTCATGGACCTGCTCTTCACATCTGTTGTCACTCCCAAGGCCCTTGTGGATTTTTTTCACAGGGAAAACAGCATCTCCTTTGGAGGCTGTGCCCTTCAGATGTTTCTGGCACTGATGCTGGGTGGTGCAGAGGACCTCCTACTGGCCTTCATGGCCTATGACAGGTATGTGGCCATTTGTCATCCTCTGAACTACATGGTTCTCATGAGTACGAGGGTCTGCTGGCTCATGGTGGCCACATCCTGGATCCTGGCAGCCCTGAGTGCTCTAGGACATACCTTGTATACCATGCACTTCCCCTTCTGCATGTCCCGGAAAATAAGTCACCTGCTTTGTGAGATCCCACCTATGCTGAAGTTGGCCTGTGCAGATACCTCCAGATATGAGCTCATGGTGTATGTGATGGGTGTGACCTTCCTGATGCCCTCTCTTATTGCTATCCTTGCCTCCTATGCACTAATCCTATTTACTGTGCTCCACATGCCTTCAAATGAGGGGAGGCAGAAAGCCCTAGTCACCTGTTCTTCCCACCTGACTGTGGTTGGGATGTTCTATGGAGCTGCCACATTCATGTATGTCTTGCCTAGTACCCTCCACAGCCCCAAGCAAGACAACATCATCTCTGTTTTCTACACAATTGTCACTCCAGCCCTAAACCCTCTCATCTACAGTCTGAGGAATAAGGAGGTCACGGGGGCCTTGAGGAGAGTCCTGGGAAAATACATTCTATGGACACATTCTACCTTCTAGGGAGGGATCATGACTTAATTCCAAAATTTATTCCTTCTCAAACAGAAGATTTCTGCTGGAGCCAAATACTCATAATAGAAATGCAATATTGCAGAGTATATATGTTTTAATAGAAAAATGAAGAATGTAACTTGACTCATCAAATGCTCTTTTATATCTTCCTTCCATGAGCTAAATTATGAGGTACAAGTCACACTCTATTTAAAATTTATTCTGTTTTCCCAGTTAGCTACTGAGTTAGAAATAGCTAGGGGCTTCTGAAAACTTGGGATGTGACATCTAACCTTGGGAGTCCAAATAGACCAACATTATAGCGAAAGAAAAGAAAGTTCCAAGTGGAGGTAAGCAAGTCCCATATATCAGGTGAGGACACCTTGAGATTTGCACAAATTTTAGATCAAATGACCTTGTTAAAGATCATGAAGGCAGCCTAGTTTACTACCCAAATTAGTAGTAGTTTGCATATACTTGCTTTATTTTCACTCCTCCTTTTTCCAAACATCAGCCACTATGGAAACTTCCACACCTGGGCACTCCAACAGATATTTTTTTTTGTTTTTTTTTTTGTTCATTTTAGACATGGGGGATTCTTTATACTGCTTTAAATACAAATATTGCAGAAATGAATAAAATAGAAAGTTAAGGTAGCTCATCAGCAAGGTCCATGGTAAACAACTATGCTTATTCTTTGTCAATAAACAAATGCAAAACTGGCTTTCTGTTATCATACAGTGGTCTTGAAATTTCCCCACAATTGCCAAGGATTCATATGCTTGATATGTGTGGATGTGTGAGTCTGTGTATTTGTGCTAAAAGAGGAGGTTAAATATATTTCCTAGTAGCTTAAATACGTTGTGCAACTACCATTTGTTTATAAATCTGGAAATACTTAGACAAAAACTGTGAGTTGTTTTGAAGCTTCAAAATAACGTGGTTCATCTGAGTGACACTATTTTTGAGAATATTGCATGCTTTGTGAATTTGCTAACACTTCCTTTTTTTTTTTTTTCAAAAATAAAACGGTGTCCAGAGGGGAGAGTGGAGGAAATTTCAGGGGAATTTCAGGGAAAAAGGGGAAGGGCTTACAGGAACAAGTATAAAGGACACATGGACAAAAACTAGGGGGGGTGGAAATGGGGGGGATGTGGCGGGGGCTGGGTGGATGGGCTGGGCTGGGAGTAAAAGACAGAAAACTGTACTTGAACAACAATTAAAATAAAATTTTAAAAAATCATCGTATTATCTTTAACACTAAAAGAAGTTCTTTTTAAAAATTAATAACATTAAGAGTACTAAAATTAGGCAAAACCTGCTAAATCTTCTTACCTGTAGATAATCTCTACACATATTCAGATACACTTCCTTCCATTTTTAAGACAGGTGTGCCTTTTACTCAGTTGATTTTTGCATGTAGAATAGAGATTTTTTCATTTATTAATATATCGTGATTTCCCCCTACATTATATGGCAGCAATATAGAGCAATGACAAAGAACCTGCGGGTCAGTTGTCAGAGTACCAAAGTTTGAATTTAATACACCCCCTACCTACTTATACAGCAGACCCCACACCACCTATCTGCAGTTTTGCTTTCCATGGTTTTGGTTACCTGGTGTTAACTTGGCCTGAAAATATTAAACAAAAAAGTACAGGAATAATTCCAAAGTTTGAAATTGCACACTATTCTGAGGTACATGATGAAATCTCGCATTTACCCTACTCAGGACATGAACCATGCCTTTGCCCAGCATCTCCATGCTGTAGACACTCCCATCAGTAATTCACAGTAATTCACATAGAAGTCACCAGAAGTCATCAGTTATCAGATCAACTGTCTTGATGGCGGAGTGCTTGTGTTCAACTCACCCTTACTTTACTTCATAATAGCCCCAAGGCACAAGAGCAGTGATGCTGGCAATTTGGGTATGCCAAAGATAAGGTATAAAGTGCTTTCTTTAAGTGAAAAGGTAAAAGTTCTCAACAAGGTATTTTATTAATCTCACATCATCACAAGAAGAAGGGTGAGTACAGTACAATTAGATATTTTGAGACAGAGAGCCACATTCACATAACTCATATTACAATATATTATTCTATTTTATATTAGTTATTGTTGTTAATCTCTTACTGTGCCTAATTTACAAGGATTGGTATGATCCACAGTTTCAGACATGCACTGGGGGGGGGGGGGGGGTTGGTCATATTTCCCAAGAATAAGGGAGAACTACTGTATACAGTTTTAAGCAAGTTACTTAACTTCTCTATCTTAGTCTGCACCTTTATAAACTATAAATTGGCAGTAATAGTAAGACCTAGTTCATAGCCGTTGTGAGAACTAAGGTAGTAAATATAAATGCAGAACATTTAGAACAGCTCCTGGCATATAATGAGTATTTAATGAGTTAAATCTTAACTCCTACATAAACAGCCTTAAAAATATTTTTATGTGGTAACATAACATTATATCATATGGCCCCTTTGTAATAGAATTAGCTATTTCACCACTATTATAAATTTAATGGTAGTGATGGTGTGTGTGTATGTGTGTGTAAAAACAATAATGTTGATCTCTTAGGTGTGTGACTTTTTTCCCTTAGAATAAATTTTTATGAGTGCAATTACTAAAGCCAAGGCCAAAAATCTATTTTATATTTATTCTTCATGTAAAAAGATGGACTTTTTTTAAATGTTAAATATTTTGTATTTTTACCAGCAATATGCAAGTGTGCTTAACCAACCATATCTTTTCCATGTTAAATGTAACAATCTTTAATATTTTATTAGATTTAACATTTAAATCAATTAATTTTCATAATTAATTTATGTATATCTTTCTTATTCAGTTGTTAGAGTTCTTTACAGATTAGGGATACAAATACTTTGATTGTTATGTTTATGCTAATAACTTTTTTCCAAATCTGTTATTTGTTATTTGACTTTTTTGTATCTCTATGATAAGGATTTTTAGACAGAGAAGCATTAAAAATATTTGTGTTGTGAAATCTATCCCTCTTATCTTCCTTGTTTTCTTTCAGTAATTTTACTGTTAGGATGTAATTTTCTACCCAATCTTTTGATAACAATTTATATATTTTATTTTTCTTAATCATTTTACAACTTGCATTTAACTTTCATAATAAGTTTCTAATTTATATTGACATAGTGAGGTTTTAATTTTGTTTTCAAAGTTGCCACTTTCCTATTGATACTTTAAAATAAATCTTCCCTTTTCTGTTAATTTCCTCTATTTCTTTCCTCATGTATTATGTTCTCATAGAGTATTAAGCTTTATTTCTTGGCTCTTCAGTTCTAGCTTCTTTGTACTCTTTCTGAAGATATTTGACTCTATTATCTACTTCATTAAAGCTCACTGGTAATTTGATTGTAAATATCTTCAACTAATAATTTGTAATTTGGTCATTTTTTGCAATACTCAGCCATGCCTTCCAGAACACATTACTGCACTTCCTGAACCCAGTCTTGTTTCCTTTCTTAAAATGACTGCTTCATACCTTGAGTCTCAGCTGACAACCTTACTCCATACTTGGAAGAGAAAGTAAGCTATATGGGATGGGAAAGGGAAGCAAGGGAAGTAAGGAAGGGCAGCCCCTTACCTTGCCCTCTTCAAACCTCCCACTCCTCTCTATATATCTGCACTTCTATGTCTTGCTTTCTCCATTTACAACTGTCAATCAAAGTCTGACCACCTTCACTAGTACTCTGAATCCCAGGCTCACTCACCTACCAAAGAATTGCTCCCACACAATCCCTTTAATCTGAAACCATTTTCTTTGTTTCTTCTGGATAATTAACGTAAGGATACAAATATGCTCTTATTATCCCATCATAAAGAAACATTTCCATGATCCCACATCCCCTTTGGTTACTGACCCATTTTTTTGGCTTCTCTTCAAAAGAAAAAAATTCTCAAAAGCATTTCTATGCCTGCTTTCTCCTCTGCTGATTTTCTACTCACATATTAACCCACTCCCAATCAAACTCTGATCTTTTTCCATAGATCTGTTCTTTGTCAGTCATCACTGATGCTCCAAATGAAGTGGCCATTCCTATATTCTTTTCCTTTAAATTTTTAGCAATACTGACATGGTTGACACTTCCTTTCTCTTGAAACTTTTGTTCTTTTGGCTTCCAGACTCCACACACTTCTGGTTTTCCCTGTTACCTATCTTAACTCTCTTTGCTTTATTGGATCTCCTTTTCTTACAGAATTTGGAAGTTCCCGTAGTGCTAATAGGGACCTCTCTTTCTCCTCACTCAGTAATCACTTTCTGAGTAATTTCACCTAGTTGCATAGGTTTAAATACCATCTACATACTTTTAACTCTCAAAGACCTGCTTACTTCCACAAACCACAGACTCTTATATCAATGGCCTTCTTGTTATGTCTAGTTGGATTTTTAATTTAATCCAAAACATAATTCTTGATTCATTCTCCTGCTAATCTGTTCTTCTCTCATTTTTTCCAGCTAAATCAAAAATATCACTATCCACACGACTGATCAAACTAAAAATAAATATAAACATTGCTTTTTCTTTATGCCTTACTGCCCCAACAAGTAAATTTTGTTGGCTTCATCTACACAGTACATTTCAAATATGCACACTTCTCTTGATTTCCCCTTTAAGTATTAGCCCAAGTCACCATAATCTGTTGCCCATTGCTCTACAATAGCATCCTAGTAGGTCTTTCTCTTTTCACTCTTTCCCACTATAACATGTTTTCTCCCTAGTATACAGATTGACTTTTATAAATATAAATCAGATCATGTCATTTTTCAGCAAGTATGCACATAATCTTTCCCCTACCTACCTTTCAGTTTGTACTTGAGACTGTGGTCTTTCACATTCACTCTAATCTAACCCTATTGACCATCTTGCTGCCCATCACACAGTCCAAAATTGTTCCCACTAGCCCATGATGTTCTTCTGTCAAATCTGCTTGGCTTACTACTTCTCATCATTCAGATTCCAACTTAAAAATCTTTTCAAAGAGGACATACAGATGGCCAATAGACATATGATAAGATGCTCAATATCACTAATCATCAGAGAAATGCAAATAAAACCACAATGAGATATCATCTCACATCTGTCAGAATGGCTATCATCAATAAACAAACAAACAGCAAGTGCTGGCGAGGATATGGAAAAAAGGAAATCATTTTGCACTGTAGGAGGGAATGCAAATTTGTACAGCCATTGTGGAAAGCAGTTTGGAGATACCTCAAAAAATTAAAAATGGATCTGCCTTTTGACCCAGCAATCCCACTTCTGGCAGTATATCCAAAGGAACCCAAAACACTAATTCTTATGAACATAAGCACCCCTATGTTCATTGTAATGTTATTTACAATTGCCAAGATATGGAAGTAGCCCAAGTGTCCATCAGTAGATAAGTGAATAAATCAACTATGGGACATTTACACAATAGAATACTACTTGACTGTAAAAAAGATTAAAATTTTACCATTTGCAGCAGTATGGATGGACCTGTAGAACATTATGCTAAGTGAAATAAGCCAGTCAGAGAAAGACAAATATGATTTCACTCATATATGGAACCTAATGAACAAACCTAACTAACAAGGAAAATGGAGACAGACCTGTAGATGGAGAGTGGGGATGACTGTTGGGAGTGGGAAAGTTGGAGGGTGGAGGAACTAAGCAAAAAGGAAAAAGGACTCAAGGACATGGATAGCAGTGTGGTGATTGTTGTAGGGAGGGAGGTATAATGGGACTAAAAGGTAATAGAAAACATACAATAAAGATTAAATTTAAAAAATGTTTAACTTTTTATAGAGGTTACTGATTTAAGTGGCATGCATCCAAAACAAAAGGCATTGTCACACGTTGTGTTTTATTTTCTTCACTGCATTTACCATAGTGTGAAACTTTCTTACTTATGCCTTAATTTACTTGCTTCATCTCTGTTTCCACCTTCCAAAGTGAAAACTCCACGAGAGGATGGACTATGCTATGTATAAATATACCACAATCTCTACAATAACAAGGTGAAAAGTTATACACATGTTAATGCATGTGTATAACACTGAAGAAATAGAGAAATATGCTATGTTTCTAAATGAAAATATTTAATATTTGTATTTAAATACATTAATTTTTGTAAAATAACCTGTACTTTCAAAGTAATAACCATCAAAATTATAGTGGCATTTTAAAAAGTGAACTTGACAAGCTGAGAAGTAGATAGGACATGAACTATCAAGCAAATTATGAAATAGGGGGAAAATAAAAGTTATTTTCTACCAGCTAAAGCTACAGTCATCAAAATACAGCAGAACAAGTGTTATAATTAACAAATATTCCAATATGCATGTTGAAATTTAGTGTATATTAGAGAAACATTTGAAATTAATGGGGAAAAATGACTAACCATGATACTGGAAGACATAGCTAGATTCCCAGTTCCAGCCAGGCTGCTCTTTTCCTGCTGCCACCATGTTCAACTTCTTCACAATTTTCTCAAAGGGCAAGCTTGTGCTCTAGTGCTTCCAGGGTATGAGTGACTCCTGGACTGGGCCCATTAATGCATTGATTTGTTCTGTGCTGCTGCAGGAAAGGGGAGGCCACAACTCCTTCACTCATGATGCACTCACACTCAAGTATAAACTGGACAACCTGTTTGAGCTGGTGTTTGTGGTTGGTTTCAGAAGATCCTAACACTGACATGTATAGACAAATGGATAGAGGATGTGCACTGGCTGTTTCAGGACAGGTACTACACAGAGATTTAACAGCAAAGTGACTCTGTTGAGTGGCAATTTTGATTTCCAAAATGATTTTCTGTGGCTCCTTCATGAATGAAACAGAGGAGAGCAGTAAGGTTCAGGTTCTGACTACCATAAAGAAATAGGAAGATTCTGAAAAGGCCAAGAAACCTATAAGATCCATGATTGAGACATGGGGTAAAAAGCCCAAGGAAAAGGCAAAGAATAAAAATAAAAAATGAAAAAAAGTCAAGGAAACAAGAAGGAAAGTTTTGATGTCCTTTTGGATACCAGCAAAACAGTCCCTAAGGAGAAGTCAGTGGGAGCTAAGAATGGGGTAGAACTTTCCAAAGTTGAGCTGATATGGAGGAAGTGAGAGGAGTTCTTTCAGAAACATGGGAAAGGTATAGACAAGTCTGGCAAGTCCATGAAGTTGGATGCTCCAAAGGGAAGGGTAAAAAAGCATCTCGGGTATGAGCACTGGGTGGCTGTGCTAAAAAGGAAGACCCAGATTATAGCTCTCCTACCACCAATGGAGCCCCAGATGTTGCCCTACCTGAGGACATCAACTTGATTCTAGGAACTGGGCCTGAGGGCATCTTCAGGGTCTTGACTGCAGCAGCTCAGATGGTGAAGGGGCCACTTAAAACCCTATGAAACCTAATGCTACCAAGGGGACTCTGGGTGCCATGTTTGGGATGCTGAAGGGCCTTGTGGGCTCTAAGAGCTTGCATTGGAAGACATGGAATCTGTGTTGGACAAGCTGCATGATCACCTCATTGCTAAGAATGTAGCAGCAGACATTGCTATCCAACTCTGTGAATCCATGGCCAGCAAGTTGGAAGGGAAGGTGATGGGGACATTCAGCATGGTGATTTCCACAGTAAAACAGGCTCTACAAGAGTCTCTGGTACAGATTCTGCAGCCACAACATTGTATAGACATGACCCAGGATATCATGGATGCCCAGCATCATCTCAGTGCCCTTATGTTGTCACTTTCTGTGGGGTTAATGGAGTGGGGAAGTCTACTAACCTTGCCAAGATTTCTTTCTGGCTTTTATAGAATGGCTTCAGTGGCTTCATTGCCACCTCTGACCACCTGCGACACCTGTGACACATTTCATGCTGGGGCTGTGGAACATCTGCAGCTGTGGAGCAGCTGCACACACACTCCCAATGTTTGAGTGCCCTATATCACAACCCCCTCACCACCAAGAATCACAGTGATTGGACCAAGGTTTGAGAAGGGCTATGGCAAAGATGTTGCTATTGCCTTTGCATGTAATCAAGGCTTTGATGCAGTGCTGATGGACACATGGTCCATGCAACACAATACCTTTCTGATGACTGCCCTGGCCAAGCTCTTACAGCCAATACACCCAACTTGGTGCAGTTTGTGGGGGAGGCCTTAATAGGCAATGAGGTCGTTGATCAGCTGGTCAAGTTCAACAAAGCTTTTGCTGACCATTCTATGCTCAGCTCATTGATGACTCAATGGCATTGTCCTTACCAAATCTGATACCATTGATGGTGGTGGTGACAATGGTATGATGGTGGTGACAATGGTGGGAGCTACTATTTCTATGACCTACATTACAATAGGTTTGTGGGCACTAGCCAGACCTATGTTACCTATGTAGTCTCAAAGTCAAGGCTGTGGTAGCTGCCTGACTGCCCCATGAAGGCTTAACATGCTCTTGCCCAATACTGCTTCCCCCAAAGTCCCTGTTCCATTAAAAATGTGCAAGCAAATTGTTTTCAGCATAGTACAAAGGCAGAGTTAGGGGAGCTCCTGGGGCATGCAGCTCATCCTAACCCCACTCCTGTTCAGCCTCTACAAAGAAGGCCTAATTATGTTACAATCACTGTTCATGTACCCCCAACCGTGGTCCTACCCTTCCTACTCAGGTCCTACCCTCCTTTCTACTCAGGTCCTACCCTTCCTACTCAGGCATCCCTGTCAATCTGCCTCCAGATTACAGCTTTGACCAATACAACTTTGCTAGCACTTCACTAGTGTGGTAATAGGGATACCTAAGCATAGTATAGTAAGCACACTGTCTTATTAAAGATTTTATTTATTTACTTAAAAGAGAGGGGGGAAGGGAGGGAGAAAAAGGGAAAGAAACAACAGTGCATGGTTGCCTCTCACATATCCTACTGGGGACCTGTCCCACAATCCAGGCACATGCCCTAACTGGGAATCAAACTGGTGACCCTTTGCTTTGTAGCCCAGTGCTCAGTCCACTGAGCCACACCAACCAGAGCAATTGCTGTTAATTCTGATGATGACCTCATCCTCATTGTTTCCACAAAGCATCAGCTAGGCCAGAAGAATTTGTTAAAAATGAGAGAAAAATTAGTCCCCTCTTCCCTCAGAGAGAAGAGGAGCTGAGCTGAGGTGCTGGATTGGGCTTCTCAGCCCTCCTGTCCTTCCCCATACCCAGAACCCAGATATAAGCTTTGTATGTTTCCCTTCCTGGGAGAAAACCATCTATCAGAGGGGTATTAAGTTATCCCCTTCCAATTCTTCAACCTGAGGGACACTGATTTTTTCTGCCTCCTCCCTAAAATGCTTGATAGACAAGTACTCCATTGAAGAATATGTCTCTTGTTTGCATACAAACATCTATAGCTTGGTGTTACAGAGGTGCTATTAGTGCAATAACAGGAAGGTTGTCTGCCCAGAGGAAAGCATAATTTATTATAAGAAAATAAACTTCATAAATAAAAACAAAGAAATGGCTAAATATTTAGGGAGGAAAAGTATCATACTAACTCACATATATAAATTCTCCTAAAATAAATTTCAGATATTTTTAATTACCTTTTATTGATTATGCTATTATAGCTGTCCTGACTTTTCCCCCTTTGCCCCCTTCCACCGAGCACCCCCCCATTCTCTCAGGCAATCCCCCACCATTTGTTCATGTCCATGGGTCATGTGTGTAAGTTCTTTGGCTGCTCTATTTCATAGACTGTATTTTATACCCCATGTCTATTCTGTAACTACCTTTTTGTACTTCTTAATCGCCTCACCTCTACACCCATTCTCCCCCTCCCCCTCCTACCTGGCAACCTTCCAGGAACTAACTTTTTTTTCCTTTTAAGTATATTTTATTGATTATGCTATTACAGTTTTCCCCCCTTATCCCCCTACACCCCTCAACCCTCCAGCATCCCCCCCCACTTACTTCATGTCCATGGGTTGTACATGTAAGCTCTTTGTTCTCTGCTTCCTATACAATTCTTTACCTCTACCCATCTATTTTATGCCTACCAATTATGCTTCTTGTTCCTTGTGCCTTTCCCCCCAATTCTTCCCATCCCCCTCCCCACTGAAAACCCTTCATGTAATGTCCATTTCTCTGATTCTAGCTGTTTGCTTAGTTTTTGTTTTCATTTTTTTAGGTTCAGTTATTGATAGTTGTGAGTTTATTGTCGTTTTACTGTTCATAGTTTTTGATCTTCTATTTCTTAGGTAAGTCTCTTTATCATTTCATATAATAAGGGCTTGGTAATGATGAACTCCTTTAACTTGACCTTATCTGGGAAGCACTTTATCTGCCTTTCCATTCTAAAAGATAGCTTTGCTGGATAGGGGAATCTTGGATGTAGGTCCTTGCCTTTAATGACTTCAAATACTTCTTTCCAGCACCTTCTTGCCTGTAAGGTTTTTGAGAAATCAGATGATAGTCTTATGGGCACTCCTTTGTAGGTAACTCTCTCCTTTGCTTTTGCTGCTTTTAAGATTCTCTCTTTATCTTTAATCTTGGGTAACTTAATGATGATGTGTCTTGGCGTGTTCCTCTTTGGGTCCAATTTCTTTGGGACTCTCCAGGCTTTCTGGACTTCCTGGAAGTCTATTTCCTTCACCAGATTGGGAAAGTTTTCCTTCATTATTCATTCAAATAAGTTTTTGCCTGCTTGCTCTGGTTCTCCTTCTGGCACCCCTATAATTCTGATGTTGGAGTGTTTAAAGTTGTCCCAGAGTTTCCTAAGCCTCTCATTGTTTTGAATTCTTATTTCTTCATTCTGTTCAGGTTGGGTGTTTATTTCTTCTTTTTGCTCCAAATCATTGATTTGAGTCCCAGTTTCCTTCCCTTCACTGTTGGTTCCTGTATATTTTGCTTTACTTCTCTTTGGGTAGCCTTAAGTTGTTTCTTTTTGCAACCAAGCTCAATTAGTTCTGTGAGCATCCTGATTACCAGTGCTTTGAACTTTGCATCAGATAGGTTGGCTATCTCCTCATTGCTTAGCTCTTTTTCTGGAGTTTTGATTTGTTCTTTCATTTAGGCCATATTTTTTTTCTGGGTGCACCTATTATATAGTAATGGGCAGAGCCTTAGGTATTCACCAGGGTGGGGCAAACCACATTACTGTGTAGTGGCACTCTATGTGGGGGAGGGGTCAGAGAGGGAACAATGCAGCTCTCTTGCTCCACTCTAGCCCCACTTTCCAATGAACTCTCTCATCTGAGACTGGGAGTTTCCGCTGCAGTAGTTTACAGCTATCTTTGAGTCTTTAGTTTCCTGTTCAACCAGCCTAGCTTTGCCCCCACAGTCCGCCACCTTGTGTCAAGTCCTCTCAGCCAGCCCCTCCTTGCCCGTGTGGTCCACTGCATTGCTGGTCATCCTCTCCATTTGGCTGCCAGTCTCAGTCCCACCTACTAGTGTGAGTGAGTGTTTCTTTAACTCCTTAGTTGTCAGAATTCCATGCAATTTGATTTTCTGGCACTTCCAGTTATTTATTATTTTTAGATTGGTTGTTATCCTTCTTTTGGTTGTTCCAGAAAGTGAAGCATTCCTACCTACACCTCCATCTTGGCCGGAACTCAGTAACTAACCTCTTTTCCCTTGCTTTTAAGAGTCTCTCTTTATCTTTAACCTTTGGCCTTTTAATTATGATGTGTCTTGGAGTGGGCCTCTTTGCTTCCATCATGATTGGCACTCTCTGTGCTTCCTGGACTTGCATATCTACTTCCTTCACTAAATTAGGGAAGTTTTCTTTCACTATTTTTTATGATAGATTCCTAGTTTCTTGCTCTGTCTCTTTCCTTCTGACACCCCTATGATGCATATGTATATCTCCTGAAGTTGTCCCAGAGGCTGTTCATTCTATCCTTTCTTTGGATTTTTTTGTCTTCTTGTTCTGTGTCATTGTGTTTTGCTTTCTTATGTTGTAAATCATTGATTTGACTCTTGGCTTCATCCATTCTACTGCTATTTTCTGGAAAATTGTTCTTTATTTCAATTAGTGTATACTTCATTTCTGACTGGATTTTTTTTATGCTGCTGAGGTCCTCAGTAAGTTCTTTGAGCATACTTATAACCAGTGTTTTGAACTCTGCATCTGATAGATAGTTTATTTCTATTTCATTTAGCTCTTTATCTAGAGTTTTGATCTGTTCTTTAATTTGGGCCATGTTTCTTTGTCTCTTCTTTTTGGCAACCTCCCTGTGTTTGTTTCTATGTATTAGGTAGAGCTGTTTTGACTCCATGTCTTGGGAGTATGGCCTAATGTAGTAGGTGTCCTGTAGGGTCCAGTGGCACAGCTTCCCATATCACCCAAGCTGGGTACCTGAGGTGCACCCTTTGTGTTGGCTGAGTACACCCTCCTCTTGTAGTTGAGGCTTGATTGCTGTTGGCAGATCAATGGGAAGGATTTACTCAGGCCAGTCACCTGAAAGGACTGGCTGTGACCAGTGACCACCAACCTCCACTTTCCATGGAGGATCAGGTATGCAGGGTTAGAGTGGTGGTTCTTTGATATAGTCTATAGCTGTCCACTGGGTGTGTTGGCCCTGGGGTTTCCCAGATGGTGCAGGCCAAGGACAGGCCCCAACTGTTTTTTGTCCGGGGCATCCTGTCTGAGCTGTAAAGCAATCTGAGATAGCTACTACCTATGCTAAGCTGGGAGATTCCCAGGTGAAGCCCAGCTATGACTCAAATACATCTACCACTTTTGCTCACTAAAGCCAGCTATTGTTTGAAAGGATTAAGAGCCAAGACCAGCCATTCTTATGGAAAAGCAGCTTTGGTGGGCCCAAAAATTGGGGTGTGATATAGCATCTGTGGATCTCCAAGGTGGGCCACACAGTGTTAGCCAGGTTGATGGAGTCTTAGGCTGATGGCACCAGCCTATGGGCCCTGTGGGGGGAGGCTCAGCTAAGGGACAATGGCTTGTGCTTACCCTGATGCCAGACTCTTCAGTCTCTCACTGTATATCACTGGTACCCTTCAAGCTACCACCCTAGTGCTGGAGCTCAGAGGAAGGGAGTCTGAGTAGGTGAGTTCCCCAAGTGGAAATGCTTGGGACTCCAAAAGTTTCTTCCACTGACTCAATCCCCAGTCACTTTCCCAGCCAGAAGTTATGGGGACTTATCTTCCTGGCACTGAAATCCTGGGCTTGGGGACCTGGTATGGGGCTGGTACTCCTTACTTCTGAGATATCCCTCCTGAGGTTTTATCCACATGGATGTGGGACCAGCATGTTCTGCATCTGTCTAGATGAATGTGGTTTCTTCAATTCTGTTCTTGCCAGACTTCCATTCAACTTCATTTCTGACATTCCTGAGTGATGAGTGTTCTATATTTGTGTTGTAATTTTGAGGTAGTTGTGCAAAGAGGTGAGCCATGTCTGCCTACATCACCATTTTGACCAGAAGCCTAGTATTCCAGATATTTTAAAGATCTAATGGTTAAAAACAAAGTCCTAATGTCAGGCTGCCAACTCCAGATTCATGTCCCTCTTATTTCCCAGCATTTGAGGTAGGGGTGCAGGGCATAGGACTTAATTTCAATAAATAGAATGTGATCAGATATGATATGTGCTTTTCCTAAACCACAACCTTTTTATCTTCATCTTTCTGGATATTGGCATGCAGGATGACCCTGAAAGCTTTAAATAGCAGAGCTATTTGGATCCACAAACCTGCCACTCCATCTCTCAACTAGAATTTATGTAAGTGAAACATAAACTTCTATCTGTTAAGCCATTAGATTTGATATTTATCTGCTAGGGCAGGAGTTGGCAAACATGTCCCTGGGGCCATGGTGTTTTGTTTTGTTTTTTTTGACAAATGTGGTTTTATTGGAATACATTTATTTGTATTGTCTATCACTATTTTCCCACTACCAGGCCAGAGTTAAGTAGTTGTGATTGGGGATAGTATGGCCACAAAGCTTAAACTATTTATTATCTGGCCCTTTAAAAGAAGAAGTTTGCTGAGCGCCTGTTACAGCAATTAATATTACCTTATATAAAGGAAAACTAGAACTAGATCTAGAAGATAACATAGGAGAATATTTATTACATTAGGGATGTGGAAAACCTCCCTTAGAAAAAAGAAAACTCTATGTATCCCTTTCTGCTTATTCTCTGGCTTCCCATCTATTACCACCCCACACACCTTTGCTCAATTAGGTCTATCATCTTTTGATTTTCACCTTATAAGTCACCTCTGAATGCATTATGTGTGCTTCCTAAAAGTCTATAACTGCGATTCTGTTAATTCTGCTGTAATAATCTTTGCAAAGGTCAATAATGACTGAATTGACACCTTTAATTGCCTTTTTATCACTATGTAAAATTTTGAAACTTTTGAGAAATCTTTCCTGGAAGCCTTTTCCTTTCATCACTTCTGACACACCTTTATTCAATTCTCCTCTATTTCTCTGATTCTTGCTCCTCCAGGCTTGATTAGCTACTCTTCATCCACCATGGAAATATTGGTAACTCTGTTTCCGTCTTGGATTCCTTCCCACTGTCTTTCTCCAAAATCATGTCTTATCCAGTAATGCACTTCAGAATTAGCTTTGGATATTTTTACAAAACATATATATTGCCTCCCTCTTTGCCACACTTATGGTCTGAAATAGGACCAAGCACTTGCATTTTAGTAGAACTTCTTCAAGATTGTAATGCATGCACTTGCTTGCCTGGTTAAAAATTTTGGCACACATCCTTTGGTGTGTCAAAATTCACTTGCATTCATTTGTAGTAAACTTCTAAATCTATTTCTCCAGTCAATATCTCTCTCTAAACTCTAGTTTTATTCATTTATTGAAAATACTATTTCTTCTGGATTGGGAGTAAAAGGGAGAAAACTGTACTTGAACAATGTTTAAAATAAAATTTTAAAAAAGTGAAAAAAAAGAAAATACTATTTCTTGAGCTCCAACAGTGGCTGGCATTTTACTATGAGTGGTAATGCAGATACCAACAACACAGTCACAATCTTTACTGCCATAGAATTACAGTTTAAGGGAGGAGTCAGACATTAAACAACAAATTACATAATTTGTTTATACAAAAGCCATTTCATTGCCCAAAAAACAGTATAAAATTTTGTGCTTGAGAATCACCTGGGACTTATTACGAATGCAGGTTTCTAAGATCAACTGACCTATTTCATCTTTTATTGAGAAATATTTTCAACAAAGCAATCCAGGAATCATTTCAAGTCATGATGTGCAAAACTGTGGTCTACATCAAAAATGTTTTAGTACAGGATAAAAGTGTCCCACCCCTCCTTTTCTTAATTTTTTCCTCATTTTCCATCACTGTCCCATAAATTCCTCAATCTTCAGCACTTTCAGAATTACGTGCTGGGAAAATTCATTAGAACTGAATTCAAAGCATTTCTCAATCTAGACTCTTTAACATAATTTTCAAGGTTTTTAAAATTTTTTAATAATTTTTTACTTTTCAATTACAGTTGATGTACATTATACATTAAGACGTATAATCCAGTGATTAGCATTTATATGCCTTACAAACTGATCATCCCAATAAACCTAGTACCTATCTGACACCATATATAGTAATTACAATATTATTAACTATATTCCCTATGCCATACTTTACATGCCCATGACTATTGTGAAACTACCAATTTGTACTTCTTAATCCCTTCACCTTTTCCACCCATCTCTTTTACCCCCATTTGCATTTAGTAATTGTTAAAATGTCCTCTGCATTTTTCTGTTCTACTGGTTTATTTTTTAAATTCTATACATAAGTAAAATCATACAGTATTTGTCTTTATCTATCTGACTTATTTCATTCAGCACAATACTGTCTAGGTTTATCCATATGGTTGCAGATTTCAGGATTTCATTCTTTTTTATGGCTGAGTCACATTCCATTGTATATATGTACCACCTCTTCTTTATACATTCATATTGATGGGCACTTAGGTTGCTTCCATATTTTGGTCATAAATAATGCTGCAATGAACATATGGATGCATATGTGTTTTCAATTTAGCATTTTTGGTTTCTTCAGATAAATACCCAAAAGTGGAATCACTGGGTCCTTTTTTGGTCTTTGTTATATAACCTTTGTTTTAAAGTCTATTTTTTCTGGTTGTTTGTTTCCATTTGCATGAAATATCTTTTTCTGTTCCTTTACTTTCAGTCTGTGTGTCTCCTTCAAGCTGAATTGAGTCTCTTATAGACAGCATATATAAAGATCTTGTTTTGTTATCCATTCAGCCACTGTATGTCTTTTGATTGGAGCATTTAATCCATTTGCACTTAAACTAATTGTTAATAAATATGTATTTGTTACCATTTATTTGTATCTTTTTATTCTAATAATTAAAGAAAATCCTTTAAAATTTCTTATAATACTGCTTTGATGGTCATGAACTCCTTTAGCTTTTTCTTCTTTGGGAAGCTGTTTATCTATCCTTTTATTCTAAATAACTGTGTTAAGTAATCTTGTCTGCAGGTCCTTGCTCTTCATTACTTTGAATATTTTGTGCCAATCCTTTCTTACCTACAAAGTTTCTGTGAGAAATCACCTGTAAGTCTGATGGGAGCTTTGTTGTAACTAACCGTTTTTCTCTTGCTGCTTTTAAGATTCTCTCTTTGTCTTTAACCTTTGGCATTCTAAGTAATGATGTGCCTTGGTGTGGGACTCTTCAGTTCATCTTGTGTCTCTGCACTTCCCAGACTTGTATGTCTATTTCCTTCACCAGGTTAAGAAAGTTTTCCATCATTATTTTTTCAAATAGGTTTTCAATTCATTGCTCTCTCTTCCCCTTCTGGCACCCCTGTGATGTGAATTTTGTCTTAGAGGTCTCTTAAACTATCCTCATTTTTTGGATTGCTTTTTTTTTTCTTTCCTGATTGGGTGTTTTCTGCCTCCTTATCTTCCAAATAGCTGATTTGCTTAATCTACTCAATTGTCAATTCCCTGTAATGTAATCATTGCAGTTATTGTAGTCTTCGTTCCTTTCTTTTTTAATTTCTTTTTTAATTTGTTTGTTTGTTTCTTTTTTTTATAGTTTTCATTTCTGACTGGCTCTTTTCTTATGTTTTTCCATCTCCATTTTTATGTTTTCTAGCTCTCTGTTGAAGTTCTCACTAAGCTCATTTACTCTTCCACTAAGTTCACTGACTGTCCTTATAACCAGTGATTTGAACGCTGCCTTTAGTAGATTGTTTGTCTTCATTTTGTTTAGTTCTTCTTTCTGGGGTTTTGTACTGTTCTCTCATTTGGGACATATTTCTTTGTCTCCTTATTTTGGCAGCCTCCCTGTGTTTGTTTCTATGTATTGGGTAGAGCTGCTATGTCTCCCAGGCTTGGTAGAGTGGCTTAATGTAGTAGGTGTCTTGCAGGGCCCAATGGCACAACCTCCCCAGTCACTCAAGCTAGACACTCCAGGCACACCCCACCCTATGGGGCTATGTGCATCCTCCTAAGTAGTTGAATCTTGATTGTTGTTGACTCATCAATGGCAGGGATTTACCCTCAGGTTAATCAGCTGAGAGGACTGGCCAAGACCACTGTGAAGGATCTGCTGTGCAAGGGCTGACCCCACAGAACAGGATTCACTTTAGCATGGTTCTGATACACAGCATGCCCACCCCTGGAGTGTGTTGCTTATGGAAGCACTTTGATACTGTCTGAAGCTGTCCATTGGGTGCACTAGCTTTGGTCCCTTCTGGGAGGTGCAGGCCAAGGTCAGCTGCCACCTGCACTCCTCCCAAGGCCACCTGAGCATGAGGTACAGAGGAGCTGCTACCAATGCTGGGCTTAGAGGTGCCTGGAACAAGCCAAATTGTGACCCAAGGCCAGCTGCCACTAGTGCCAATCCTGGGGCCACTTAGCAAAAGGTACAGTGCATACCAAGGCCAGATGCTATTTATCTGAGGGATTTTAGGAAATTCTGAAGCATGCCCCTAGACAGACCATTTTTATGGAAAGCCACTGGAAACATCTTAAGTGGGCTCACAAACTGGATAGGTCAGAGTCTCAGTCACCAGGGCAAGGCAAATAGTGTTATCCAAGTTTATGAAGACTCAGAAATGGCACCCACCTGTGTCTGCAGGGGTGATCTCAGCAAAGGGACAATGGCTTCTGCCACCACTTCTGTCTGGGAGAAATCTACCCCTCCAGCCCTCATCCTGATGCCAGACAATTCAGTTCCTCCACGTATGTTCCCAGAATCTTTCAAGCTGCTGCTCCAGCTCTGAAACTTACAGAGAATGAGTCTGAGTAAGTCTGTGTGTGAGCTTTTGGAGGAATACCTGGTTCTTCAGTAGCTCTCTGTCTCAGCCGCAGTCTCTGCTGGTTTTCACTGCCAGAAGTTATGAAGACTTATTTTTCAGGTGCTGGAAGCCTTGGCTAGCGGACCTGGTGTGGGGCTAGGACCCCTTGTTCCTCAGGGGTTATCTCAATCACTGATGTATCCCTCCCAATATTTAACCACCACACATGGGTGTTTGACCAGCCTGGTCCGCAGCACCACCTCTCCTACCAGTCTCCATGTGGCTTCTTCTTTTTTCTTTAATTACAAGACTTCTGTTCAGCTAGATTTCAGACAGTTCTCAATGATATATATATATATATATATATATATATATATATATATATATATATATATATATATATATATATATATATATAGCTGTATGTCTACTCATTTTAATTCCCTTATTACCTTACATGGGCTTGGAGAGTAGCAACTTTTTACTTACCTGCCTTTCATTTCTTTCCTTCCTGCCTTTCTTCCTTCCTTCCTTCCTTCCTTCCTCCCTCCCTCCATTGCTTCCTTCTTTTTACACCTTTTCTTTGTTTTCTATATTTCTTTCCTGTGTCTATCAAGGTGCCTTTCTATGAACAAGCAATTTTCTGAACTTATCTGAGAAGAGCAATGGGATAATGGGGAAAGGGAGAAAAAAGTGGAGAGATAAGATGAACATGGGGAAAGTTGCAAGAAAATCACTTCTGTCCACATTCCTAAAATTGTTATTATAATCAGAGATCCCCACCTTCAAAAAGACTGTTTTGTAGTCATTCTCCTGAGAGCCCCTTTGACATCCTTGTTCCTCAGACTATAAATGATGGGATTCAGCATGGGTGTCACCGTTGAGTAGAACACGGAGATCATTTTATCTCTTTCATTCATTATCTTGGAGTTTGGCCTCATGTAGGCAAATATTGCTGAGCCATAAAAGAGGACAACGACAATGAGGTGGGAGCCACAGGTAGAAAAGGCCTTGAGTCGACCCTCCTCAGACTGCATCTGGATCACAGTGGAGATAATATTACAGTAGGAGACAAGGATCAAGGAGACCGGAGCTAAGAGGATGACCACACCCATGGCAAAGATGGCCATTTCAGTGCTATAGGTATCTGCTGAAGCCAGCTTCAGGAGTGCAGGAGGTTCACAAAAAAAATGGTTAATGATATTGTTCCCTTGGTAGGGCAGATGCAATGTGAATATGGTATCCACCAGAGACACAAATGCTCCACTAGCCCAGGACCCTGTAGCCAGCTGGACACATACCCAATGTGTCATGATGGTGGAATAGTGCAGGGGCTTGCAGACAGCCACATATCGGTCATAGGACATCACCGCCAGTAGTGCACACTCTGTACAGCCAACCAGAAGTAAAACAACTATCTGTGTTGAGCATCCAGCAAAGGAAATGGTTTTTTTCTTTACCAGGAAGTGGACTAGCATCTGAGGGACTGTAGTAGTAGAAAAACAGAGATCAGCAAAAGACAAGTTTCTAAGGAAAAAGTACATGGGTGTATGGAGTCTGGAGTCTATGTGAATGAGAATAATGATAAGCAGATTTCCCAGCACGGTCAGCAAGTAGATAATCAGAAAAAGGAAGAAGAGCAGGACTTCTGTCTGTGGATCCTGTGAAAGGCCCAGGAAGATAAATTCAGTCACACAGGTTTGGTTTTCTTCTCCCATGAATATTTATATTACTGTTCATAGGCAGCACCAAGAAAAGAAATATATGTCAGTCAGTTACTTTTAAAAATCTGAGTAACCTGGACATTTTATTAAACAGTATCCAAAACAGCTATTGATTTTCAATTTTAACAGCTTCCATATGTCAGAAAACAGTGTCTTCTTTTTGCTCAGTAGGTCTGGCAATTGAAACACATTTCTGATTTTCTCTCTTCTTGAATCTTTGATTAGCACCAGATAGGCATAAATCATCCTGAATATGCTACATGACCAAGCCTTGGTGAACCCCAGATAGTCCTCAGAAGACTATAGTGTTGCTCACAGGGCATCTTCTCTTTTATGCAGGTTTGAGCCAGTTAGATTTTTATGCTGTAAACTGCCTGATAACATTTATGAAGCCTGATTTTTTACCATATTTACAAATAATCCTAAAGAAACACTCTGAGCAAGGAATGGGAATTTAAAGGAAGATGTAGTAGTCTGTGATCTTGGTCCTTAAGCAAATTCCTCTGATATTTGTTTTCAGTGGGAAGTGGGTACTAAGAAATGTCAATAAAAATAGCTGCTTCATCAGATTTTGCATTTAGTAGCATCTTTTAAATATGCCCTCATCTATTTTTTCACACTTTTATCTCTTTGCACAAAGTCTTGGCAATGAAAGTACTCATTATCATGTGTTGGGCATTCTCATGGAGCCCATCATTATTAATAGTATTTTTTATATATTTTACTTTTTATTTTAAATCCTCTCTATGTTCATGAGGAAGTTATTATTATCCCCAGTCTACACATAGTGAAAGGAACACTCAAAGAAGTTTTCAAATGGGTTCCTCTAAGGCTTCCTCACTTGTTCTGTCTCCTGCAATTCTTTTTCTTTCTTAGTCAAAAACTGGTTGGAGATGAGGTTAAACTTTCACCCACTTCTCTCTGCCTATTCCCCACACACACTCCTTGAAGACAAGCCCACATCCACACACATTCTCTATTTTCATGATTTTAAAGCTAATCTACTCTAGCAGAGCTCTCTGTAGGCACAAAAATAACAGCCAGGCATATTTTAACAGATATTTTAAAACATTTTAGGGGTTCTCACCCACATGACAAGAGAAGGAATTAAAGGAACAAATACTAAGAAAAGTGATAAAGATTATTTGAAGATAATTTGATTATATATCTTTTGGAAATTAAAGAGCCAAGTCAACCCTATGATAACTGGTAAGAAAAGTAGTCTAGTACAAGATGAAGTAATTGAACATTCTTTTTTTTTGTCTAGAATTAGTTAAGCTTATTATTAATCAAAGACATTTTTCATGCATTCAGGTATTCCACAAGTGATTACAGACCTAACCTATGGTGGATTTTCAGCTCCATTTATCAGGAACTATAGCTAATTAGTTGTTATACATAACCCTATATGTGGTGACCAGTCTGTAATTACTCACTTTACATTAAGTTACATAAACTTTAACATCCTGTTTTATAATTCTTTATCAATGCTTCCTATAGTTGCTCCTGATAGTGCATCCATTGACAGTAAACATGGTCAGTCACATTATTCAACATTCCTTAGAAAGGTTAGATTACATTCAGCTTCCCACAGACTCTTTTAATGTATTATAGTCCACCACATTTATTTAATACTACTGACTTGATTATAGAACATTCTTGTATTACATTTACACACTAAAAATAACTAAGTAGAAATTTTAGTAAAAAAAATGTTTTGCAGAGATTAAGGTATATACTTAAAGCAGCATTTAAGATCTATTTGAAGAAAATGATGAAATATGGTGTCTGAATAAATGACTAGACAAACTGACTTTATGACTAGAACAACACAGTTTTATAAATATATTCATCTCATATGAATCAGTCCATAAGTTCACTGAAATCCCCAGTTCATAGAAGATTTTTTGAAGGGAATTTAATAAGCTTATTCTAAATTTCCCTAGAAGAGCAATTTTATGATAGAAAGTGATGAGGGAGTAAAGGAAATATATTTTAATTGATATAAAATATATAGTAAATTGCCCCTCCCTTGTTGTTATAATGTATACTGAGCAGGCATAAAACAGTTGGCCAATAACATATTACAGAACTGAAACAGATGCTAGTATGAATGAAACTTTAATATATGACAATGATGGCATCTTAAATAAGTATATTACTTTACAAAAAGTATGGGACAATTACACATTTTAAAACACGTATATCTATATATAATTATACATATAGTTATATTACATTTATATTTAAGAATACTTACATATACAGATAATATAAGATTAAGCAATAATTAATTCCAAATGAATTAATGATGTAATTTTTAAAAACATTTAAGTTTTCTGTGAAATTAGATAATCTATCTATCCATATATCTTTATCAACCTATCTATCCAATCTTTGGGTGATAAAAATTTTCTTAAACATACACATAAAAAATCATAAAGTAAAATGCTGACAAACTTGACAAATAAAAAAATCCAACTTCTATGTAGTGGATATCACTATAAACAAAATTTAAAAATAAAATAAATCTGAAGAAATATTTGCAAAAATCTTAACAGAAAAATTTTCATTATTCCTAAAATACAAAGAGCTCTTTAAATCAATAATAAAAGACATATAATCCATTCCAAAAACTGGGCCAAGGATTTAGATGTCAAATGCACAAGAAACATTAAGTAAAATGGAACAATAAACATGAAACAAAACATGCACATTAAAATAACAAATGAGATATACAGGGTCTAGCACAAATAATGCCCCCTTTTTATTACTAAATCTTTTACTAGAAATCATAAGCATATAATCCTGTGACATAACAATATCACACTCAAGTACACCATGTAACATTTTAGGTGAAATGTTCAAATTGCTGTTCATCTCATGCAAGACATTCCCGTACTCTGCCAACCACACTCAAGCAAGCTTTACTTCTGCCAGACCCTGTATTTCCCTTCTAGGTAAAAGTTAAAAGGCTATTATATCCACATTTAATGACTTAGCAAGGTGACTATGACAAGTTATTAAATGAAAAGCAAGCCATCAGACTCTATGTGTGATATGTCATTTTAATCTTTTTACAGGAGTGTGAATGGGTATGTGTGTTTATGAGTGCATATGTGTTTGCAGTGTCTGTGTGCATTTCCACAGACATTTCCCCTGCAGTGAGAGTCCACTGATCATGAACTGCCCTCATTTATAAAGGGAGAGCATAGCTCACTGATTGGCAGTTGGGACTCTGAAGCTAAATGGAAAGACTTGAATCTTAGCTTTTCTAGTTAATGGATGACCAACAGCAAATTACTTAGTTTTCTTTTGTGTGCCAGCTTTGCTCATCTGTAAAATGGTGACATAAGTAATATATATTTTATAGTGCTTATACAGAGAGTAAACAAAATGTAAACCATTAAAAAAATTTAGGCCCTGGCTGGCATTGCTCAGTGGATTGAGCACGGGCTGCAAACCAAAGCATCACAGGTTCAATTCCCAGTCAGGGCACATGCCTGGGTTGCAGGTCATGGCCCCCAGCAACTGCACATTGATGTTTTTCTCTCTCTCTCTTTCTCCCTCCCTTCCCTCTCTAAAAATAAATAAATAAAATCTTTTTAAAAAGGAGTAAGAAAACTTTAAAAAAATTTTAGGACAATAAAGTCTAGTTCATAATATATAGTATTTCAATATTATGGGATTGTGATCCAGAAATAACTGCAAGATAAGAAAATAGTTGTTAAGGACAAAGGACAGTAACACATGACTGCTGTGTTTCATTAAAGAAAATGCTTGTTCTATTTTTACCCCTTGCATTCTTTTGCTCTTTGTTCATTCTTTGGTACTAGCACTGTGTTGCTAGCAAAATCCAATATGAAGGCCAAATGTGATAGGTATTAGATTGTCTTTTAAATATATGATTAAATACTTTTCTCCCTGGACTGAGTTGCTCCTTCAAGGTAGCAAAATGTGTGTCACTCATCTCTGTTATGTGTATATCAATGTCACCTGGTACATAGTAGGGGTTTTAAAGTGAGTTGAATAAATAGACTCAGGCTGACACTTCACACCAATACATTCACTTTCTCAAGGGAAATGTTAAGTGACAAGAGGGTACTATGTTAGCTATTGAGATAAGAATTCTGGGGAGGGGTTGGAAGGATCTTGGCTTAGAAAGTCCCAAAATGGAACACCAGATTAAAGAGAGTGAATGAACTGTCAGCTGCATCCAAATGAAAAAGGGTGAGTGAGTTCAGTGTGACAGGGGACAAGACACCAGGACCTGTGTATGCCTACACACAGAGATTGGCATACCCACACAGCCTTGTCTGGCCGTCCAGGGATGTCTGACCATAAGAAGATCCTGCCTGTGTCCCCTGGGTCACAAAGGTCAGGTTTTATCCATTCCTGCCTACTTCCAGTGTCCAAACCCAAGTTGCTAACAGGAATGCAGAAGGCATCCATGAATAGAGAGCACTGAGACAGCAAGAGGCAAAAATTAATCTGGCAGATTAGCTTTAAGGGCAAAATTAGAAGCACTAGGCTTCACAGCCCTTGCAATCACTCATCCCTGATAAGTACCCTAACCCTCCTCAGAGGAGTTGCAGAGCCGGATTCATGAGTCTATTACTCAGGAGAAAGAGAAGAAAAGTAAAAAGATGATGAAGAAGAAGAGCACATATTCCTGTTAGAAGTCAAGTGGAAAAGAGAGGAGGAGGACAATGAAAGGCAAATCCCACCCCAGTGAACAGAATCAAGATCTCAGACTCTCTAAAAGGGTTACATTCCCCTAACAATCCTACCCACTCTCACCTGGAGGACAGGAGTGGGGTCAGTGATGAAGAGGTAAGGTAGTAGATGAAAAAAGGTGTGGTTTTGCAGTCTGCTAATTCATATCCTATTGAGCAAACTCTACTGCAGTTTACCAAATCTTCTTAGTAAAGGTTAGGTCATGATCTGGGCTGAGTCTTACTCTATGCCAAGCCAAGGAGCACCATTTTATTAAAATCCCAAATTCACCTAGGAACCAGGATGGTGAATTTTCCTGGAAAGAAGTCTTTAAGCCTGAGATCCTAAGAGCCATTGTAGTAAACAGTGCATTCCCTGGAGCAACAATCAGTGCTGCAAACTTTTTAAAACCTTTCTGCAATGAGAGATACCCTGGGGATTCTTTAAAAAATTGTAATCACAAGCTAATATACCTGAACTTTATCTGATGTCAGATACTACACTACTTTTTCTCAAACTAGTCTAAGGACCTCTAGAGTCTCTAGGTATCCTGTCAGAATTTTAATGTTTTCAGTAATGATAGGAACACAAAACGTAGCTGACATCACCATACTCTACGTTGATTGGATTAGAGCCAGGGGATTCCAGAATGCTTGTCTGCAATAATATTCAAAATGCTTTCACTACTAATGGGGAAAGTCAAACAAAAAAATAACAGTTATGCAGTGCTGTTCAAGATGCCCTGACTGTTTAAATGTGAGCTTCATTGTAGTATTGAAATACGGAAGTTTTCTTAGAACTAAGTAGATATGTAACACAGGGACACATGAACACGTCCAAAAGAGAATTCTTGATCCGCCCCCCAAATCTTACTGAGAAGAAGAGGAGAAGACACAGAGAAAAAGAAAAGAAGACATTGTGAAGAAAAAGGCTGACATTGGAGTTATGCTGCCAGAAGCCAAGGAACACCCAGAGCACAAAAGCTGAAGGTGCAAGGAAGTCTCCTGTCCTAGAGCCTCCTGAGGGAGGGTAGTCTGCAGATACCTAGATTTTAGACATTTGACCTGTAGAAATATGAATTTCTGTTGTTCTAGGCCACAGAGTTTGTGATAATTTGTTATGGCAGCCCTCAGGAACTAACACAAGTTCCTACTGTTATGGGAGAACCTCGTTCCTTCTTGCCAACAAAGTAAAGAATTACAGATCAGCAAGTCTATTAGCATGCAAGCAAAGTTTACTAGTGCTAAGTCCTAATGGGAGAGCAAAAACAAAGGTGGCAAAACCAGGGGTGGCAAGAGAAGGGTGGCCAGAGGCCAGGTGGCCAAAAAAGGGAGAGGGGAGGCCAGGGCCCCACCATGTGGCAAAAGAGCCAATAGCCAAGAGAGTGGCTAGGGTCAGGTGGCCAGAGGACCCCTGGCTAGGGACCCCTTGTGTGGTAAAAGGACCAAGAATCCTTTCTTATGAGGACTTATATAGTTGGTAAGATGGAGGTGAAGGAGTTACATATCAATTGACAGGTAAAAGTGGTGCCAGCTCTCCTCCGGGGAGATGTGACTACCCAAATGTAGGTATGTGTGGGGGTCTGTTAGCCCAACTCCTTATCTTGCTCCAGATTCCATTTGTTCATTTTGCATATGTGACAGGAGGCAGGCACTTACACCAAAGTTGTTTTAAGGGCTTTTTCTTTGGGCACTGTGGACTTCTTCCCATTCCCCTTCTGGGCCTTGGGAGGAATACATAGTCTCAAGGTTTTCCTTTTCCTAGCTAGTGGAGATGATGCACTCAGACTTTCAAGGGCTCCCCCTCTCCTGCACTATCATAGTTTTCCTTGTTGTTTGAAATGCCTTGTAGCCTTATCAAACAGCCTCAGGACTACTGGGTCAATGGGTGAGATATGTCTTCCTTTGCTTTGAACCTCCTGTATTAGTTCTTTGTTAGATTGCAGTGGTGAGGGCCCTGCCTTTATTTCCCTTCTGGTCACTCATTCCTAGCTGCCATGTAACATTCCACCCTCAAATAATAAGAACCCAAATCTTGGAGACTTTGGGCTCAGGACTGCTGGGTCAATGGGTGAGACAAGTCTCCCTCCTCCTCCCTGCCTTGGTTTGCTGTCTATCCTATCTAACACTACCACATTGGTCTCTGCCTGTTTCTATGATCTCATTTCTTGCCACTCTCCCTGTCTCTCATCAGCCTCCAAACACTCTGACCTTGTTCTGTCCTGATCCTCAGAAAACTCATTCCCTATCCAAACCATATAGATTCTGTTCCTTCTGTCTGAACTCCCTTTCCCCAAATCTCTCCCTGGTTGGTTCTTTCTTTTCAACTTTCTTGTCACAGGATAAACATTGATTTCTCTAAGATGTAAGATGTCTTCTTAAACCGAAATGTCACCTTCCTAGAAATGCCTTTTCTGACCACGTGCTTAAAAGTGCAACCCACCCTCCCTTGCTTTTGTTTTCTCATAGCACTTATTACCATCAGACATTATTATATGTTTGTTTACTCATTTATATCACCTTCCTCTGAAATATAAGTCTATGGGGATAGGAATTTTGAATTTCATTCACTGTCATATACATTCAGCATCTACCAGAGTTCTCAGTAAGTATTTAGTTAATAAAGTAGATATTCATTCAATAGGTGAACTCAAATTATGCTACTGAAATCAATGTCATATGAGTAGATGTAATACAAACAGTCATACAACTTGTGGCATAAGTAAAGTTTATTTTCTTCAAAAATTGAACAACTCTTTGCCTTAGAAAACATGGGTAGTTTGCAGAATGTGGTGACTTTATTAGCTTATTAGTTTCTTATTTGATGTTACTTAAGTGCTGCACAGTCATTAATATAGCCTGACATCCAGTCAGAGGCTGGTGTTTTCATTCAAAAATTATGTCAGTATCTGTGATTTCTCACTCTGTTTAGTAAGAAAAGTTCAGTTGTATTGTTTTTATATAAATCAAAGATCATTCCAATTATGTGAAATGACTTCCTTGTTACTTAATGGCAAGCAAAGAAGACATGGAAGGTGAACTTTTGGATGGTCATGATGAGGCAGCATAGGTAGATGTCAGGAGAAGTTTTGACAAGTGGGAAGAGGGGAAACTGTCACAGATGGTTAGACAAATGGGGCCAAAAAATTCAAGCTATTGACACCTATCTAGTGACTCAGAAGACCTTGTCTTCCCTAACCAAGGACACTAGAGAGCAAATGGTTTACACCTCTCCTCCCTAACCAGAGAATAAATAGCTTACATCAACCTAGTCAGAGAGATAGATAACAGAGACTCAGTGCAATTAGTGTCAGCCAAACCCAAGGACAAATGAAGTCAGGGAAAAATACAACAAAACATGCAAGAACCAAACAGATCCAAGATACAGGTAAAGCTGACCAAGAAATGACCCTGATCCCCCATGTGCTTGCTCCTTTTGGTACATCAACATATTAAAGGTCACACTTGGAAAGCTGATGAACATTCTGCTGAAAGCCTCCCCTGAAACATTTTCTGGGGTTCCCACCCACAAAAGAGAGTTTAAAAAGTCTCGAGACAAAGGAACCAGCAGGCTCTCTCAGGAGCATGCCCATGTCTCTTCTTTCTCAGGTGTAAACTTTCCCTTGAAATCCAAGGCTTCTCATGAAATTTGCAACCAGGGAAGAGTTGTAGACAAAGTTGTCACTTACACTCTCTTCTATGCTTTCTGCATTTTTAAAATATTCAAGAGTAAAATATTTGCAACATTAAGATAAAGACATATAGAAACAAAACCTATAACAATAAAAGGAGAAAGGGTAGTGTTACAGAAACAATAAAATAGCTCTCTCAGAAATCCAGTTGATCAAGTAAAATAGAAGATTGGTAGGGACAGAGAAGATTTGTGTAACAAGTGATCTAATAGCTATATAGGAAACTTTAAAAATCAGATGGTTTAGACCAGAAAAATAATGTCAGGTTATAATACAGATGATAGTTGAATTATAATTATAATGACCCCAGGACAGCTTAACTAACCTTCAAAAGCATTTCTTTTTTATTTTTTAAAGTGATTATTGTATTTTTCCCACTACCATTTATCCCCTCATACACTCTTCCACCTCCATCCACCCACCACTTGCAATCACCACACTGTTTTCTGTGTCCATCTTTTTTTCCTTTCTTGCTCTAATTAAAAAGCATCTTAAGACTAAAACTTATCTTGTAACATTTCAGAATAGCAATAACTGTCCATTAATGATTAATTAAGTATTTAAACATATATATGTATACTGCATAACACTATTTTTTACAGAAAGACTAGGGAATTCTAGCATTGGGATAAGACATTATATGATTCAAGGTATACCATGTCTATTATTTCTAGTGTCTGTGTGAGTCATGATCCATAGCAGTACCTTTTGACTAAAGAAAAATGCTACATATCATTAGGAACATACAATGCTTAGGCTAAAAGTAGTGAAGGCCAGGAGAATATACAATGGGTTCAGATAAGTTGGAAACTACCAGTTTGTAAATCATCTTAATCTATACAAAACCAAATTAAGGCCACCTTATCTGGCTTACATAAAAACTTAATACAAAGTGAAAAGACATGTACTCATAAGGTAAATTAAATCAAAACAAAGGAAATATGGTATATAAATGAATAACCCAATTAAACCTTATGAAATGTGTTTTCCAAAGTGTTGGGGTAAATTAATATGTCTGTTATCTTTAAGCTCTTGGCAGGCCATATTTCTTTAATTGACTCATCCAGAGTTGTTGCTGAGCCAGATAGGATCCATCACTCATCTATCATTTTATAATGCCTAACGGAAAGCATTCTACTTCTTAGGATATTGCATCACCTTTCCAAACTAAAATAAAAACAAATGAGAAGGAGGATTTTCTGGGAAACCTGGGAAAAATCCTACACATTCAAGCTAAGTAGCATCCAAGAACAAGCATTTGGCACTTTACATAAAAAAAAAAAAACGGGCTTTAATGAATTGCCACTAGCTTTACTTAAGGTCCAGCCTCTGACTGTCATATCCAAAAAAAGAAATTGTGTATATAGGAATCTCAACAAAGGAAAAGAATGAAAGCATAACATTTTATATATATTGTTATATGTATAAACACACATGCTTTCATGATTTATCTTCCTTCTTCTGTTGGAAATTTTAAATTCTATGTATATATTATATTATATATAATTATATAGATAGACATATATATACAAATATACATAATGTTTTTTTCCTTTCTATCATGACAAGTTATGCATAAACAAGACTGCAAAGAAGTTTATCTCTCATATTTTCCTATGCTTCCAAAAGATAATTAAAATGAGATATCAACAAAGTGAATTGATTAGAAAAGGAGCCAGTCCTCTAACCCCCATGGAAGCAATAAACAGGCCATAGGCATGAAGTCAACTACAGTGGAAACTCTCTGTGTTCTCTTGGACAGAGAGGACTTTAAAAACAAAGCAAAGTCAAAATGGAAAATTCTCCCAAATAGAACTCTTAAAAGCTAGTTGGATAATAAGTGATAATTGCTCTAATAAAATCTTCATTAAGGAATAAAAATTATATTTCAACTCTTACCAATATACAAGGAGGAACCAAAACAAACCTGGAATTTATTTGTAAAAAATTGTGAATTTACGTTAACAGGTTTTAACTTCAGAGACCTTCGAAGTATTCTCCATTTTCTGCAATACACCTATTAAGATGTTTTTCCCACTACTCAAAACAGTTTTTGAAGTCATTGATTTCAAGGCCTTTTAGTACTTTTGACATTTTTTGTTTCACCACTTCCACATCCAGGGAAACAAAAGAAGTTGTTGAAGTGACATCAGGAGAATAGGGAGGAGGGACACAAGGGTCATGCCATTTTTTAGTCAAAAACTGAATACTCAGCATGGTGGAGGCAGGTGCGCTCACAACTCACCCATCATGAAATGAGCAAATGCGTTGAAAGAGTCTTCAAAAAAAAATTCATGCAGCCTCTCACAACAATGCCACCTGGTACACTGATACAGATTGGTTCCTAGAACACTCACCTAATGGGAGAAATATGTATAACAAGGGGCCCTACCTCTAGAGATAATTTACATTTTCAGTGGTGTTTTTTTTTGGTCTCTCCTCATATGTCTCTTAGAGTTCTGATTATTCCACTTACTGTGTTATAAAAAGAAACACAAAATAAGGCCTAACAGAAAAGAGGATTGTTTTGGTATCTGGCTACTTTTCCTTAAATTATTGTACTATGTCAGTATTTTTATAACGGCAGATTTTCACCAAATGAAGGTGTTTTTTGATGTTCAGTCAAATGATGAAAAAGAGAAGAAATGTATAAGTTTCTTCAGGAAAGAGAATCTCTCAAGAAAAGGGCTCTACCACTTGCCATGGTTTTCCTGATGGCATCTTTGACCTCCTTGTTCCTCAAGCAGTAGATGATAGGGTTGAGCATGGGAGTGAAGACTGCATATATGACTGAGATCAATTTATTATAATCAAATGAAGCAATGGCCCGAGGTCGAACATATATGAAGATAGCAGCTGAGTAGAAGATGACCACCACTGTAAGGTGTGAGGCACAGGTGGAGAAGGCCTTCTGCTGCCCAGTGGCTGAGGGAATGTGCAGGATGGTAGATACAATGAAGCCATAAGAAATGACAGTGGCTGAGAGAGGAAAGAGAAGGATGACGATGGCTAGTGCAAAGTCTACCGTCTCAGCCAGAGCAAAGTCCATGCAGGCCAGTTTGAGGATGGGAGACACATCACAGAAAAAGTGGTTCATGATATTATTGCCACAGAAGGAAACTTGGGAGATGAAGTATACTTTTGCCATGGAAATGGTGAAGCCACTTACCCAAGAACTGATGGTCAGCTGAATGCAAAATTCAGTGGTCATCATGAGTGGATATTGGAGAGGCCAACATATAGCCACATAGCGGTCATAGGCCATGGCAGCCAACAGCACACATTCAGTACAGGCAAGTGAGAGGAAGAAATAGAGTTGGATCATGCACCCCAGGAAGGAGATTGTATTGGGGCGAAGTAGGAACCCAGCCAACATCTTGGGGACTGTGACAGATATATACCAGGCCTCCAGAAAGGACATGGTGCCCAGAAAATAGTACATGGGCTTGTGCAGGGGTCCAGTGACCCATACAGTGAGAATGATGACTAAATTCTCCAACAGCACAAACAAGTAGGTGATGAGGAAGAAGAAGAAGAGCAGAACTTGAAGCCAAGGGGAAGTGGGGAAACCCACCAGGATGAACTCACTAATGTGAGTGATATTTTTCTTCCACATGGTTAGAACACCAAAATGCAAAGTGTTTAATAATGGTAGCACCAAATTGAAGAGTGAGATCAACATTAGCTACAAGGAGCCATTAGGCAACAGGAATTTTATCATTAAATTAAACCTTAGTGCCATACTGTGGTCCTATAATATGACTTTGGAGTCACAAGAGGCCATAAGATCCTCTCTGGAAAATCAAGTGTCAGAACAGGAACTGAAAAACAAAATCCACCACAGACACAAAGTTAAGAATGACTATGTTGTATACCTGAAACCAATGTGCAGAGTGGGACAAAAGTGGTTTACAGTTGTGAATACATAAAACAGAATTTATTCCTATATTAATATTTCTTAATTATTACATTAATTTCCATAGGAATGCCTGTAAACCTCCTTCTCCCCACCCCTGGATTATATGTCAACTGTAATTGATTTTTAAAAGAATCTTAATACAGGGTCATGAGGTAGGGTTCAGGATTGAGGCCTCTGGATCTGGGTCAGAAAGAGGTCTTCAGTAGTACTAGGAGGAAATACTTGCCTTACTGGCACATACCCAGATATCGGGGGCACCTATATGGACAGGAGGTCATGATGACTGGGATAAGTGCCAAGGATGGTCCAGGAAGCAATGCAGGGAAGTAGGAAAGTTGAAGATCTGGAAAGATAAAAGCAGAACATTAACCGGAAAGACCCTTCTGGCCAGGAGAATTGCCGACTCTAGCCTAATTTTCAGCTATGTTGTCTCTTGAAAAATATGGCAAAGTTGGTTAATAATTCTCTGCCTATTTTTAGGACAATGGCTTAAAAAATTGAATAAAGGAATGTTTACACTCTTAGAATCATTAAATACATTTTAAGTTTTTCAATGGCTCTTGATGATAATAATAATAATGTTATATATATATATCTATTACTATTCTATAAATTACTAATAATTACATAAATAACTATTATATATTGCTCCTCCTGTATGCATAATGTATATGTACACAAAAGTTCATATTTGGTCCCAAATTAATTTATGCAATCATCTGCATCTTCTTTAGGGATATTTCACTGCAAGAAGAAGTGTTACCTGATTAGTGCCATCTATTCCTTGAATTTGAAATTCTTCCTTATTATGGACATTGCTTAAAGACAATGAACTGCCTTGGAAGTGGGGAGTATGGACACTTGGCAACTCATAAGGATGCTGGGCTTCCTAGGGCTCAATATGATCTGAGGAGAGGATTGAAATTTTGAAACAAAATTTCTTCATAAGTGAGTATAGAAGAAAGAAAAAAGTAGAGATAAAAGTTAGCTTGTTAGTATAAATAAAATTAATCTACAATTAATCTACTTTTCAAGGAGTCCAAGAGATGATCTGGAAAGGGAAAAGCAGAATTAAGGAATGGGAGGGAAGAATAAGATGTGGAATGTCCTCAATGTTTAGTTATTATTTCTGATTTACATGCACTTCATGGCCTAAACTCCCAGATCTACAACTAAACAGTTGGTCATATGAGTTGGAATAATGGCCACAGTAAAATAGAACTCAAGTTGACTTCTTTCTCCAACTCAACAGAATTATCACTTCATTAATTTTCACACATCTCTTTAGCCAAGTCATTTGTGACCGACAAGTGTGAGGCAGTGTGGAAGCATATAGCCTAAACCCGAACAATTACATAGCAAGTTTATGAAGGAATCTTTACATGTGAACATACACTCATTCATGTCTGAGTTTTCAGGAATCATAGAAAACCAAAGAGTAACATAATAAGAGACTCAACATGGGCAAAAGGAATCATAATATTCAAAATGTCCTTAAACATTAAAAAAAAATTCAGACCACAGGGAAAAATGATTGAAAGACCTAAGTGCTAGTGCCTCATTTATCTCTTACTGACTTTACAATATGAAGCAAACCTCAACTTATCTAAACCTCAATTCCCTTAAGTTAAAAAAAAAAGAAATTTCCAACAAATTATGAATGCAGATATAGCACCATTTGTTGTTAAGATAAAAATCTCTTGAATATGTCTGGGGGACCAGGTGTCACACTGCCAATTGAAAATATAAAGATCAAAGTCAGATGTCCACATTCATAGTAGTGAGGAAGTAAAACAAGTAAACAAGTCATTATAGTCCTATGAGGTAGAGCCATAAGAAAGATGCATTTTAGGAAGGTCCTAGAACTTCCTTCTGAGGTGGCTTTTAAAAGCCACACCTAGTTAGCTGAGCCCAGATTTTGTTGGAGGAAAAATCACAAAAGAGACAGGTGATATCACCATAAATTTTGGTCAAATGGGTCACAAACAATGTCTAGCTACCCCACATAAAAACAGTTCGCTCTCCACTTTTCCCAAAGATTCATGCCTCTGCTCTCCAATTCACCATCCTACTCCTTCCTCCAAATCTCAGCAATTTCACCCCTTTATTACAAAGGCAAAGCAGACTCAGATGTGTATTCATTCAGCTTCCCACAACCAAATCATTATGTGTACCTGCTCACATATCTTCTCATTTCCTCCTTACTTCTTATCTAAGACCATTCCCTCTATCTGTTTTACATCTTATTTCTCCTGAAACTCAAATCCCCAAAACCTCATCTCTTTCTGTACATTGATTTCATTTTTCATAAATATTCACTGAGCACCTACTGTGGGACAGGCGTTATTCTAGATGCTTGAATAGTTCACTTAACAAAACAGACAAAAACAGATCAAAGGTCCTGATCTTAAGAAGTTACAACCCAGTAGAGGGATAGAAGCTGTAAATACAACCCTTGTCAAGACTTCGAATAAATAATAGAGATATAAATGTAGAAATTGATAAGTTCAATGGAGAAAATAGAGTCAGTCAAGGAAAATCAGCAGAGCATGCAGTAGTGGCAAGTTCATATTTTAAATAGCTGATTGAGATAAACTTCGTCAAGGAGAATAATGAAGAAGGCATTAGCCATCTGGATTTTGCATGGAAAAGCTTTCCACACAAAGGGAATAGGTAATGCAAAGACCCTAAGGTGAGGTACAGTGTGAGGAACAGCAAGGAGTCCAGTGTGGTTGGAGCAGGGTAAATGGAAGGAAGAAATGAAGTGGGAGAAGGAAGGGGTGGGGGAGCTGATGATGAGCATATTACCATGTCCTTTAAAGCAGCTGTAATCATGTTGGCTTTTACTCTAAGTGGATTGGAAGGTTTTGAGCTGTTGAGAAACCTGATCTTATTACCGTTTTAAGAATTCTTCTAGCAGATTGTTCTTATTCCAGCAGATTCTTCAGAGTCATTTTCTATAACTTTTAAAGATGGTCAATCAATTTATCTCTCTTCCTAAAAATGATTTTTCTTTACTGGTCACGGTTTTTGTATCTGCTTTAGAACACGGTACAGTCCATTGATCCCTTCCTTTTCTTACGATTGACTGCTCACTTTCCACTGCTGCTACCCTTCTGGTAATATACAGACCTTTCTCATTTTTAAAATGTTAGTTTTAGTTTCCCACTCCCTCAGCCCTCCCCTCACAACAGCCCCCACACCTTGACCCCTACCAGGAAAACATCACAACAAGTAGACATTGGAACTATCTAGTAAAGGAGGCAGAGAAGGGAACACAGAATTAGTATATAATGTAATAAGCATCACAATAGAATATTGAGTACTAGGAGCCCAGGGTAGAGAATAATTCTTTCTGCCCAAGGGGCCCAGATTGCTTTCACCAAGGCAGGGCCATTTAAACTGAAGTGAAGCATTGCATTTTTTGGAGGGAGGAGAAATATCACGAACGGAAAATAGCAAAGGCAAAAGCACAGAGTAAAGACATAAAAAGTTAATAATGGAATGACTGGCATTTTGATTAGGAAGAATTGATAGTGTGAATGGAGCAAGACAGGGTTGAAGGATGAAGTTATATAATCAGCCCTCTTCACACTTTTTTCCTGTAACTCTTTACTAATTCTCTCGATCTCCAGCACAATGAGTCCTGCAACATCTGACAATATCTCTTGTCACACTGACCACCTGCAGGAAAGAAGATGAGTCTCACATACAGCTTATCTAATATTACCAGAGCTTCCTTGGTTTTTAAGATTCATGTTATATTCTTGAATACTTGAGTAAGTTGTTAGTACTTCATTAGTTCAGGCATGACCTAGATCTGTGCACACACCCCACCATTGGTGGTACATAATTGAGAGCCACATAGGAGCTAGTGTCCCACACTTTTCCCCTCTCAAACACTCACCCAGTTTTCCTACCTGGCTTTCATCATCTTTCACTCTTCACCTCTGCCTCTACCTATATAATCTGTCTAATAATAAACATATTTTTCATCATTTATTGGGAACCTGTATTATGGCACAATTTGTACAGGTTCTTTTCATACTTTATCTCATTTAATTCTCACAATAATCAAATAAAGCCGATATTAATCCCACATTACAGATAATGAGGTAAATAATTTTGTTCTATTTATATCAGTAAAAACTGGCAGAATGATACTATAACCTAAGACTGTCACTCTCCAAAGTCTACATATACTGTCTACTATGCTATACTCCTCATTTAAGCATTGCTTCCCACCTCTTTGTGCTCATTGCCACCATGAATTCACATCTGCTCTTTCCCTATTTCTTTACCATCTTGCCCACTATCCTGATCCCTGGCTCTGATCCCCATACTGAAATTAGTTTCCTCTTACTTCCAGTCTTTTATGTCCAAACTTACTTCTGAATTTCACCTTTACACCAAATCTGAGCCTTTGTGAATAACTGAATATTCCAAAACTTGATTTTTCTAGTTGTTTTCCTTAAGCAAACTTGCTCCCCAAGTCTACACAAGATTCAAGACCCTCTAATATTTGTGATTTTTTACCTGAACCCCCACATATGTCTAAATCAGAATCTACATGCCCTCCTCCAAGATACATTGACCTCTGATTCAAACACTGACCTGTATTCCACCCAGTTGCTGCCTACTTTCTTACTCTGAAGGTCTTCATTATGATGAACGTGTTGATTCAGTCAAAGGAGGGGCTCAGTCAGAGAAGGGACAGAATTGATGTGTATTATTTGGAAGATATTACAGGAGGGAAATAGGTTTTCTGCAGAAGAAAGAGTTGGTTGCAAGAGAACAAGGAGAGTACTGCTAACAATGGGAAAGGTTTTCTAAAATTACAGTGGAATGTAAAATGGAAAAGAAACTCAAAAGTCCAAGTTTCAGTGAAGATAAAGTAGGCATGGACTGCACAGGGCTGGGACCTGATAGAGAGTGACAAAAGGTCTACTGTCCATGAAGATAATAGAGATAGATACTAAATAGTATTCTTCTCTCCAGACTGAGTGATCTTGCTAAAATATAAAGATAAACATTGACTCCCAGTGCAAGTCCTTTAGAGGCAACTGTTCATCAAAACTCCTTACTTACATTGCATAGCTGGTGCCTCATGATCTGAACAACACCTTCCTTATACCCTAATAGTCTTCTCTTGCCAGATACTCAGCCCAAGCACAAGTCACACTAAAGAACCTGAAGTTCTTCAATACAACATTCTCCCTCAAGACTCTATGTGTGCAGTTGAACATACTCCGTCTTCTGCCTGAAATTTTTTCCAACTCTTGCAACCTGGAAAATGCCTACTCATACTCATCTTCACTATTAACCCATCCCTAATGATCTCCACTATCAACCACTTCCTGCCCATCACACCAGCTATCTGGTTTTGCTATATTTTAGACATCAGAGCATCATTTCATGGTAACATGTATCATATACTTCCTGTCACCACTACTAGATTTGTGGATTTCTTAAAAAATACCAATTGTATTCTATTTTCTGCATGTCTATCTTATCTATAGTATCTAACACAATTAATAATGAGTGATTGGCACATATCAAGCAAATTATTTGTGACATTAAACACCAAATGACTCACCATAGTGCTTTCTATTTATTTTTCTTTAGCAACCTAGGTGAAGTAGGACATCTTGTCTGAATCTTGTCTTAGAGGTCTTGTTTGAGTTGTCCAGCGGTCAGATCTGTGGGGAGATGTTGCAGAGAATATGGCCATGAGTCCTTGCTTCCGAACCTAAAAGGAGTTGCAAATAAATGGCATGAAACAAAAGCAAAAAGAAAAAAAAATAGAGACATTAACATAGCCTACTCTAAATCTTGGAAAATTTCTTTTCTGTCAAACTCAAGAATTGCATGATTTTGCTATTCTCATCACCTAGGAAGGACTCTGGGGTCCAGATGGCTTAGAGGGAAATGAAAAATTATTCTGCTATTGATTAAAGGAAAATACAACATCACCTCAAATCAAATCTATGGTTAGACTTTTAAACTGAGATTTCAAAGTTTACTTTTTGGCTTGTTTGGTCCCCTGCAAGATGATAAGAGCCCAAAATGGGAAATTTTTTGTTTTATATAGTTTTTCCCCTCTGTATTAATTCAATGTTATCCTTTCCCAGTCCCCTCTCTCTCTCTCTCTCTCTCTCTCTCTCCCTCCCCCTCTCCCTCTCCCTCTCCCTCTCCGTCTCCCTCTCCCTCTCCCTCTCTCTCTCTCTCTCTCTCTCTCTCTCTCTCTCTCTCCCCCCACTCTCTCTTTCTCTTTCCTGTCATTCCCTATTTCCCTGCCACTGAACATAGGTTGGTATTGTATGTTGACTCCTCCCACAGTCCTCATCCAGGCACAACCTACAGCTGAAGAGATCCAGAGGCAATGAGCCCACTGCTCAGTAGAGACAAATACTATTTTTTAAAACACATATATCCTTGGGGATCTGATTCACAAATGCTCTAGGATTTTGAAGAGCAACAATGGCAAAGAAGTTAGAGAAATTTCCCTAGTGATCCCCAATGCTCAACAGAGATAATACTAAATCATTATTATATAGGGAAACAGAACAGAAACAGTTTTACAGCAAATCACCTTTGTTAGGTTAGGTTAGTATTAGGATCAAATAGGTTATTGATCCTAATACTAGTCTCAAATCTTGATTTTCCTTCTTCTTTCTGATTGTCTGGGAAGCAATTACCACTCATCACCTATGACTTTAAACCATTACTGTTATGAGAAGGAATTTCTGGTGAGAGGATTAAATACAAAAGACATGAGTTGACAGTGTCGATGGTACAAACAAAGCTCTAAGGAGGAGCACAAGTTTCTCTCCACTCCCTCCACTCAAGAGAACAGTACTCCTAAGCAGCAAAAATATACAGCTGCCCATAGGGCTAGGAAATCACAATTTGGTGGATAAAGAAAGTTTAACAATAGTCAATCTGAGCGATTTTATCTTTTAAGGAAACTTGTCTTGGCTCTTTCCTGTGGGTCATTTTGCACTGCTCTTCTCTTTTGTGTCTTGTGTGAATGGAAGTGGTTTAGAAGGAGGAATGCCCACTCTTAGCAATCCAAGAAGAAACCAAGTGAGGATTCAAAGCCCAGGTGGGCAGAAGACTGTTGCGTGGGTCTCTGGCCAGCAGTGACTACGGAACGCTGCAGATGGCTCGCCGAAAAACACGCGAGAAAAAACACATGCACAGAGACAGACCAGTTTCTGTGGGGAAGTAGGGACGAAATGGCCACCCCCCTAGTGGGGAGCACACCGATTTACAGTCCATACCTGCTTTTATTGGTCTCATTTTGCATAATAATTCAGGTTAAGTGTAGTACTCATTAGGGGGAAATAAGGAACCATAGAAAACAAGGAACCCTGCCGGTCTGTTGAGTCAGGGTCAAATTGCTGTAAGACTTTGAGGAACAAACTGACTTCCTCCTAAGACTCTTCTCATTCAACTGAGAGCATTCTAAACAAAGGTTTCACAGTAATTTACATGTTCTTTCTTAGGCCTGATCACCCGGGGAATCCGCCTTTTTCAGCACAGAGCTGCACCACCCTGTCATTGTTTCAGGCTAGCATGGGAACTAAGGCAACCAGGAGACAAGGAGGTTTTCTCCCAGATGCTGAGAACTCAGGCTATGTCAAAGCCGAGGAGCGAGGGTCCATCACCCCCTTTTGCTGCAGCCCCCCAAGTCCTTCTTCTGGGGGGCCTCCCAAAGTGATCGTGCCTGTCTTAGGTCATTCCCCCGTGGGGAATCTTACCTGTCTTTGGCTAACCGACCAAGCTTTTTGGGGTTCAGTTATGAATAAAGCAGCAGAAGCAGCATTCCTGCCAGGGAGATAAGCTTTTGTCTCCTTGCTGGCTTACGATTCCAAGGGTATTCCCCTAGCCTTAGCCTAGGCAGGGGTTTCAGCTTCTGATACCAGTCAGGGCGGTTCCCAACAGAAGACAAGGCACAGGACACATGGAGCAGATGGCTAATGGCATCTTTACACTAAGCATGAGATTGAAACCTTCTCTTTCCTCTAATTTTATCTTTCCAGGTCTCCTGTCAAGAGTTTTATTATCAGAGTGGTGAGACTTTGAAGGCCATGTTTAAGGGGAAAGTATAGAGAGATTGCTCAAACTTTACAAAGCCTAAGAGTTTGGCTAGTGGAACAAGAAATGACCTGTTTCTTAGATTAGGTCCAGGCTACTCACCCATTAGGAGACTGAGGACACAGATCTAATGTGTGATGGAATGCATCTTTGCCTATAACATCCCCTTTGCATATCTCTCTCTCTGAAAAGAGCTGGTATGGTGACAGTAAAGTTATTGTCCCATATATGGAGATTTTCTTAGTTCCTTCTTAAATACCTTTCTGTTAGAGATAAGACAGCAAACATTAGTATGTTTACAGGCATAGTGCTTTAAAGCATTTATGTGAACTTCTTTTCTGGACTAAAATTAATAAACAAGAAAAAAGATAATTTTTTATTTCTGAATTTATTTTTATAAAACAACAGAGCTATAAACAGTATATCAATTTACTCACTCAATTAGTATGTTATTAAAATGAAATTAGATGAAATAATTATAAAATTCAACAGGAAAATAGTTATTATTATATTTACCTGGTTATTTTCATCATCCATCTAACATAGGAGTTTATATGGTATTTTCCATGTACACTAATAAAGAACTCTGTTTCTCAGTAATCATAAAATTTACTGATTTGATTAATTTTATTATCAGGAGCTGAAACATGGGAATTCTAGGTCAATTCCAGATGCTTTAGGGACTAGTTAAATTATACATTCTGTCTCTTATGCCTGAAACCTTTTCAGACAGCCACATACCAGTCACAGGACATCACTGCCAATAGTACACACTCTGTACAGCCAACCAGAAGTAAAACAACTGTCCGTGTTGAGCATCCAGCAAAGGAAATGTTTTTTTTTCTTTACCAGGAAGTGGACTAGCATCTGAGGGACTGTAGTAGCAGAAAAACAGAGATCAGCAAAAGACAAGTTTCTAAGGAAAAAGTACATGGGTGTATGGGGTCTGGAGTCTATCTGAATGAGAATAATGATAAGCAGATTTCCCACCCAGAACAGTCAGCAGGTGGATGATCAGAAAAAGGAAGAAGAGCAGGACTTGTGTCTATGGATCCTGTGAAAGGCCCAGGAAGATAAATTCAGTCACACAGGTTTGGTTTTCTTCTCCCATGAATATTTATATTACTGTTCATAGGCAGCACCAAGAAAAGAAATATATGTCAGTCAGTTACTTTTAAAAATCTGAGTAACCTGGACATTTTATTAAACAGTATCCAAAACAGCTATTGATTTTCAATTTTAACAGCTTCCATATGTCAGAAAACAGTGTCTTCTTTTTGCTCAGTAGGTCTGGCAATTGAAACACATTTCTGATTTTCTCTCTTCTTGAATCTTTGATTAGCACCAGATAGGCATAAATCATCCTGAATATGCTACATGACCAAGCCTTGGTGAACCCCAGATAGTCCTCAGAAGACTATAGTGTTGCTCACAGGGCATCTTCTCTTTTATGCAGGTTTGAGCCAGTTAGATTTTTATGCTGTAAACTGCCTGATAACATTTATGAAGCCTGATTTTTTACCATATTTACAAATAATCCTAAAGAAACACTCTGAGCAAGGAATGGGAATTTAAAGGAAGATGTAGTAGTCTGTGATCTTGGTTCTTAAACAAATTCTTCTGACATTTCAGTGGGAAGTGGGTACTGAGAAATGTCAATAAAAATAGCTGCTTCATCGGATTTTGCATTTAGTAGCATCTTTTAAATATGCCCTCATCTATTTTTTCACACTTTTATCTCTTTGCACAAGGTCTTGGCAATAATGATATTCATCATGTATTGGGCATTCTCATGGAGCCCATCATTATTAATGTTTTTTTATATATTCTACTTTTTATTTTAAATCTTCTCTAAGTTCATGAAGAAGTTATTATTATCCCCAGTCTACACATGGTGAAACAAAGACTCAAAGAAGTTTTCAAGTGGGTTCCTCTAGCCCTTCTTCACTTCTGTCTCCTGCAATTCTTTTTCTTTCTTAGTCAAAAACTGGTTGGAGATGAGGTTAAACTTTCACCCACTTCTCTCTGCATATTCCCCACACACACTCCTTGAAGACAAGCCCACATCCACACACATTCTCTATTTTCATGGTTTTAAAGCTAATCTGCTCTAGCAGAGCTCTCTGTAGGCACAAAAATAACAGTCAGGCATATTTTAACAGATATTTTAAAACATTTTAGGGGTTCTTGCCCACATGACAAGAGAAGGAATTAAAGGAACAAATGCTAAGAAAAGTGATAAAGATTATTTGAAGATAATTTGATTATATATCTTTTGGAAATTAAAGAGCCAAGTCAACCCTATGATAACTGGTAAGAAAAGTAGTCTAGTACAAGATGAAGTAATTGAACATTCTTTTTTGTCTAGAATTAGCTAAGCTTATTACTAATCAAAGAAATTTTTCATGCATTCAGGTATTCCACAAGTGATTACAGACCTAACCTATGGTGGATTTTCAGCTCCATTTATCAGGAACTATAGCTAATTAGTTGTTATACATCATCCTATGAGGGGTGACCAGTATGTAGTTACTTTACGTTAAGTTACATGAACTTTATTTTAATGTCCTGTTTTATAATCCTTTTTTTAAAATATAGTTTATTGATTATGCTATTAGTTATCCCATTTCCCCCCTTTATTTCCCTACACCCTGCACACCCTCTCCCATCCACATTCACCCCCCTTTAGTTCATGTCCATGTGTCATACATTCTTTAGCTTCTACATTTCCCATACTATCTTGCCTTCCCCTATTTTTCACCTATCACCTATGCTACTTATTTTCTGTACCTTTTCCCCTTCTCTCCTCCTCCCACTCCCCTGTTGCTAAGCCTCCATGTGATCTCTATTTCTGTGGTTCTGTTCCTGTTCTAGTTGTTTGCTTAGTTTGTTTTTAGTTTTGTTTTAGGTATGGTTGTTAATAATTGTGAGTTTGCTGTCATTTTATTGTTCATATTTTTTTGTCTTCTTTTTCTTAGATCAGTCCTCTTAACATTTCAGATAATAAGGGCTTGGTGATGCTGAATTCCTTTAACTTGACCTTATCTGAGAAGCACTTTATCTGCCCTTCCATTCTAAATGAAAGCTTTGTTGGACAGAGCAATCTTGGATATTGGTCCTTGCCTTTCATGACTTGGAATATTTCTTTCCAGCCCTTTCTTGCCTGTAAGGTCTCTTTAGAGAAATCAGCTAACAGTCTAATGAGAACTCCTCTGTAAGTTACTGTCTCCTTATCTCTTGCTGCTTCTAGGATTCTCTCCTTCAATTTTATCTTGGGTAATGTAATTATGATGTACCTTGGTGTGTTCCTCCTGGGGTCTAACTTCTTTGGGACTCTCTGAGCTTCCTGGACTTCCTGGAAATCTATTTCCTTTGCCAGATTGGGGAAGTTCTCCTTTATTATTTGTTCAAATAACTTTTCCACTTGTTGCTCTTCCTCTTTCCTTCTGGAACCCCTATAATTCGGATGTTGGAACATTTAGATATGTCCTAGAGGTTCCTAAGCCTCTCCTTATTTTTTTGAATTCTTGTTTCTTCATTCTTTTCTGTTTGATTATTTCTTTCTTCCTTCTGTTCCACTCCATTGATTTGAGTCCCAGTTTTCTTCCCATCACTATTGATTCCCTATGCATTTTCCTTCATTTCACTTAGCATAGCCTTAATTTTTTCATCTAATTTGTTACCAAATTCAACCAATTCTGTAAGCACCTGATCACCAGTGCTTTGAACTGTGCATCTGATAGGTTGGCTATCTCTTTGTTGCTTAGTTGTATTTGCTGTGGAACTTTGATCTGTTCTTCCATTTGGGCCATTTTTTTTTTGGTCTGTCATGCCTGTTACATATGAGGGATAGAGTCTTGGGTGTTCACCAGGGCTGGGCAACCCAGTTGCTGAGTTGTGACTCTATATGTGGGGGTGGGGTCCAAGAGGAACAATGGCACTTCCTCCACTCTCTGTCTGATATCAGTCCCTTCTGCCACTTCCCCCAAGCAAACTGGGCCTTTCTGGTGCTGATTCCCATGTGGGTGGGCTTGTGTACTCCTAGGACCCTGTGGACCTCTCCAAGGAACTCTCCTGTGAGGCTGGGAGTCTCTCCCTGAGCCTCAACCCCCACACATGTTTCAATCAGTGTTTGAGGCTTTATTTCCTGGTGCTGGCACCCTGGGTTGCTTGGTGTGTCTCACTTCCCAGCTTCTCCTGGCTTATCTGTGTGTGAATGTGGGACTTCCTGGTCAGCCAGCCACCTTACACACTGTGCCTCGCTCCACAATTGCCACCTTGCTGGGTCTGCCCACTGCCACCTTGTGCACCTGGTGCCACTGCTTTTTGTGCCTTGACCCCTCTCCACCCAGCCGCCCGACTCTTCATACCGATCTAGATGGATGTGTCCATTTTAACTTCTTGGTTGTCTGACTTCCATACAGTTCAATTTTCTTTCAGTTCTGGTTATTATTTTGTTTCTAAATTGTTTTTGTCCTTATTTAGGTTGTGCAAGGAGACACAGTGTGTCTACCTATGCCTTCATCTTGGCCAGAAGTCCCTGTTTTATCATTCTTCATCACTGCTTCCTATAGTTGTTCCTGATAGTGCATTCATTGACAGTAAACATGGTCAGTCACATTGTTCAACATTCCTTACAAAGGTTAGGATACATTCAGCTTCCCACAGACTCCTTTAATGTATTATAGTCCACCACATTTATTTAATACTACTGACTTGATTACAGAACATTCTTATATTATATATACATACCAAAAATAACTAAGTAGAAATTTTAGTAAAAAAATGTTTTGTAAAAATTAAAGTATATACTTAAAGAAGCATTCAAGATCTATTTGAAGAAAATGATGAAATATGGTGTCTGAATAAATGACTAGACAAACTGATTTTATGACTAGAACAACACAGTTCTTTAAAGATGTTCATTTCATATGAATCAGTCCATAAGTTCACTGAAATCCCAAGTTCATAGAAGATTTTTTGAAGGGAATTTAATAAGCTTATTCTAAATTTACCTAGAAGAGTAAAGGAAATATACCTTACCAGATATAAAATATATAGTAAATTGCCCCTCCCTTGTTGCTATAGTGTATACTGAGGTGGCATAAAACAGTTAGCCAATAAATATATTATAGAACTGAAACAGATGCTAGTATGAATGAAACTTTAATATATAACAATGATGGCATCTTAAATAAGTATATTACATTACAAAAAGTATAGGACAATTACTTACACATTTTAGAACTTATGTATATCTATATATTGTGGGGGAGCTTTGCCCAGAGGGGCCCCCCCCGGATGACCACAGATGAGAATAAGTCTATCAAGACATGATCTGTTTGGGGAGGAAAGGTGGCCGATCTCTCACAGGGGAAGGATCAAGAGCCTTTTCCTCAATGGCTTTTATTGGGTTGTTTACACAGGAATTCAGGTAAAGCTCATTACTCATTGCCGGGAAGTAAGGATCAAATAACAAGGAACTCTGTAGGCCTATTTTGGGTCAGGGTCAGATAGCTAAAGAGCTGTAAAAAACTTTAAGGAACAAATTTACTTCTTGTTTGGACCCTTATTATTTAATTGAGAGCATTCTAAACAAAGCACGTTTCACAGAATTTTACATATTCTATCTTAGGCCTGATCACCTGGGGAACCCGCGCTTTCCAGCACAGGGCTGCACCACCCTCCATCATTGTTTCAGGCTTAGGTGGAGCAAGAGAAGTAAGGCAGCCAAGAGATTAGGAGATTTCCCCACAGACAAGGAGGAATCAGGCTATGTCAAAGCCGAGGAGCGAGGGTTCATCAACCCCTTTTGCTGTAGCCCCAAAAGTCCTTCCTTGGGGGGCCTCCCACATGATCATGTCTGTCTTAAGTTATTCTCACCTTGAGGAATCTTACCCGTCATTGGCTAACCGACCAAGCATTTGGGGCCAGGCAGGGTGAGGTAAAAAGAGCAGAAGGAGCACTCCTGCCAGGGATATAAGCTTTTGTCTCCTTGCTGGCTTACAGTCCAAGGTCATTCCCTCAGCCTTAGCCTTGATGGGGGTTACAGCTTCTGATACCAGGCAGGGCAGGTCCCAACAATATATAATTATACACATAATTATATTACTTTTATATTTAAGGATATTTACACATACATGTAATATAAGTATAAGCAATAATTAATTCCACATGAATTAGCGATCTAATTTTTAGAAACATTTAAGTTTTCTATGAAATTAGATAGTCTATCCATATATCTCTATCAACCTATCTATCCAATCTTTGGGTAATAAAAGTTTTCTTTTTTAAAATTTTTATTTTAATTGTTGTTCAAGTACAGTTTTCTGTCTTTTACTCCCATCCCAGCCCACCGCCCCAAGGCCTCCCCACCTCCCTCCCACTTCCGCTCCCTGCTAAATTTTCTCCATGTGTCTTTTATACTTGTTCCTGTAAACCCTTCCTCTTTTCCCCTGAAATTACCTCCCCTCTTCCCTCTGGTCACTGTCAGCCTGTTCTCTATTTCAGTGTCTTTGGTTGTATTTTGCTTGTGTCTTTGTTTTGTTGTTTAGGTTCTTGTTAAAAGTGAGATCATATGGTATTTGTCCTTCACTGCCTGGCTTATTTTGCTTAGCATAATGCTTTTCCAGTTCCATCCATGCTGTTGAAAAGGGTAAGAGCTCCTTCTCTCTTTTGGCTGCATAGAATTTCATTCTGTAAATATACCATAGTTTTTTGATCCATTCATTTCCTGATGGGCATCTAGGTTGCTTCCAACACTTGGCTATTATAAATTATGCTGCTATGAACATTCGGGTGCATAGGTTCTTTTGCATTGGTGTTTCAGGGTTCATAGATTATAATACTAGCAGTGGAATTGCTGGGTCAAAAGGCAGATCCATTTTTAGTTTTCTTAGAAAATTCCATACTGTTTTCCATAGTGGTTGTACCAATCTGCAATCCCACCAACAGTGCACTAGGGTCCCCTTTTCTCCACAACCTCTCCAACACTTGTTGTTTGTTGCTTTGTTTATCATGGCCATTCTGACTGGTGTGAAGTGGTATCTCATTGTGGTTTTAATTTGCATCTCTCTGATAGCTAGTGATACTGAGCATCTTTTCATGTGTCTCTGGATCCTCTGTATGTCCTCCTTGGAGAAGTGTCTGTTCAAGTCCTTTGCCCATTTTTTAATTGGGTTGCTTATCTTCTTAGAGTGGAGCAATGTAGGTTCTTTATATATTTTGGAGATTAAACCCTTGTCTGAGGTATCATTGGCAAATATGTTTTCCCATGTAGTTGGTTCTCTTTTTATTTTAATGCTGTTTTATTTAGCTGTACAGAGGCTTTTTATTTGGATGAGATCCCATTTGTTTATTCTTTCCTTTATGTCCCTTGCTCTAGGGGACATGTCAGTAAAAAAGTTTCTGCGTGAAATATCTGAGATTTTCCTGCCTATGTTCTCCTCTAGGACTTTAATGGTGTCATGACTTATATTTAAATCTCTTATCTACCTTGAATTGATTCTTGTGTATAGTCTAAGTTGGTGCTCGAGTTCAATTTCTTGCACATAGCTTTCCAGTTCTCCCAACACCATTTGTTGTAGAGGCTATTTTTACTCCACTTTATGTTGCTGCCCCTTTTGCTGATCAATTGACCATAGAGATGTAGGTTAATTTCTGGGCTGTCTACTCTGTTCCATTGATCCATTTGACTTTTTTTTTATGCCAGTACCAGGCTGTTTTCATTACAGTGGCCTTGTAATACAGTTTGGTATCAGGTCTGGTGACCCCTCCTACTTTGCTCTTCTTTCTCAAAATTGCAGCAGCTATTTAGGGTTGTTTATGGTTCCATATAAATTTTTGAAACGTTTGTTCTATATCTTTGAAACATGCCATTGATACTTTAGTAGGCATTGCATTGAATCTGTACATTGCTTTGGGTAGTACTGACATTTTGATGATGTTAATTCTTCCGATCCATGAATGCGGTGTATGTTTCCATTTGTTTGTTCCTTCCTTAATTGCTTTCTTCAGTGTTGTGTAGTTTTCTGCATACAGGTCTTTTACCTCCTTGATTAGATTTATTCCTAGGTATTTTATTTGTCTTTTTGCTATATTGAATGGGATTTTTTTCTTGATTTCTGCTTCTGCTGTTTCACTATTGGTATACAAAAATGCCTTTGATTTCTGGATATTGACTTTGTATCTCACTTTTTTGCCAAATTCATTTATTAGGTCACTCAGTTTTTTGGCCGGATCTATAGGATTTTGTATATACACTATCATATCATCTGCAAACAATGACAGTTTTATTTCCTCCATTCTGATTTGGATGCCTTTTATTTCCTTTTCTTGTCTGATCACTGTGGCTAAAACTTCCAATAATATATTGAATAGAAGTGGTGAAAGTGGACAACCTTGTCTTAGTGGAAAAGATTTTAGTTTTTGCCCATTGAGTATGATGTTGGCTGTAGGTCTCTCATATATGGCACTTATTCTGTTGAGGAATGACCCTTCTATTCCCACTTTGCTAAGTGTTTTTATCAGAAATGGGTGCTGTACCTTATCAGAAAAAGCAGAAAAATGTTTTTTCTGCATCTATTGATATGACCATGTGGTTTTTGTCTTTGCTTTGTTTATGTGATGTATTACCTTTATTGATTTGCAAATATTGAACCATCCTTGCCTTCCTGGGATGAATCCTACTTGGTCACACTGTATGATCTTTTTAATGTATTGTTGGATGTGGTTTGCCAATATTTTGTTGAGGATTTTAGCGTCTATGTTCATGAGTGATATTGGCCTGAAGTTTTCTTTCTTTATTGTGTTTTTATCTGGTTTAGGGATTAGGATGATACTGGCTTCATAAAAAAAGTTTGGGAGTCTTCCATCATTTTGGAATTTTGAAATAGTCTATGAAGGACAGGGGTTAGCTATCCTTTAAATGCCTTGTAGAATTCTCCTGTGAAACCATTATGTCCAGGCTTTTGTGTGTTGGGAGATTTTTTATTACTGCTTCAATTTCATCTGCTGTTATTGCTCTGTTCAGGTTTCTGCTTCTTCTTCACTGAGTTTTGGAAGATTATGTTTTTCTAGAAATTTGTCCATTTCACCTACGTTTACAAATTTCTTGGCATACAATTCTTCAGAGTAATTTCTTACAATCCTTTGTATTTCTGTGGTGTCAGTTATAATCCCTCCTCTTTCATTTCTGATTGTGTTTATTTGGGTCCTCTCTTTTTTTCTTGATGAGCCTGTTTAAAGGCTTGTTGATTTTGTTTATCTTTTCAAACAACCAACTCCTGGATTCATTGATCCTTAGAATTGTGCTTTTAGTCTCCATGTCATTTAATTCTATTCTGATCTTGGTTATTTCCTTCCTTGTACTTGCTCTAGGCTGTCTTTGTTCTTGTTCCTTGAATTCTTATAAATGTAAGGTTAGGTTATTTGTTTGAAATGTTTCTATATTTTTAGGTATGCCTGTATCGCTATGAACTTCCCTCTCAGGACTGCCTTTGCTGTGTCCCATAAGTTTTGGGTTATTGTGAGTTCATTTTCATTTGTTTCCAGAAACTTTTTTATTTCTTCCCTAATTTCATTCTTGACCTATTCATTGATTAATAGCATGCTATTCAATCTCCATGATTTTGAGTGTTTTGTTTTTTTTCCCTTGGGGTTCATTTCTAGGTTCAGACCCTTGTGGTCAGAGAAAATGTTTGGTATGATTTCAATGTTCTTGAATTTGTTGAGGCTTGTTTTGTGTCCTATCATGTGATCTATCTTTGAAAATGTTCCATGTGTATTTGAAAAGAATGTGCATTTTGCTTCTTTGGGATGAAGGGCCCTATATGTATCAGTTAAGTCCATTTCCTCTAGTGCGTTGTTCAATACCACAACATCTTTGTTGATATTTTGTTTGAAAGATTTCTCCATTTTTGACAGTGAGGTGTTAAAATCCCCTACTATAATTGTGTTGCTGTCAATATTTTTCTTGAAATCCTCCAAGATTTTCTTCATGTATTTGGGTGCTCCTATGTTGGGTGCATATACATTTAGAATGTTTATTTCTTCTTGGTGGATTCTTCCTTTGAGTATTATGAAGTGACCTTCTGGGTCTCTCTTTATGTCCCTTTTTTGGAAGTCTATTTTGTCTGATATGAGTATTCCTACCCCTGATATGAGTATTTTTCCTGTTTGCTTGGAATATTTGTTTCCTGCACTTCATTTTCAGTCTGTGTAGGTCTTTTGTTCTGAGGTGGGTCTCTTGTAGGCAACATATGCGTGGGTCATGCTTTCTTATCCATTCAGCTATTCTATGTCTTTTGATAGAAGTATTTAATCCACTTACGTTTAAGGTTATTATTGATAGGTACTTATTCATTGTCATTTTTGTACCCGTGCCTCTCTCTCTCTCTCTCTCTCTCTCTCTCTCTCTCTCTCTCTCTCTCTCTCTCTCTCTCTCTTCCTTCCTTTCCTTAAAGCAGTCCCTTTAGCATTTCTTGCAGAACTGGTTTGGTGGAGATGTATTCTTTTAGACTTCTTTTGTCTGAGAAGCTCCTTATTTGGTCTTCTTTCTTGATTGAGAGCCTTGCTGGGTAAAGTAGCCTTGGTTGCAAGCCTCTGGATCTCATTACTTGGAATATTTCTTGCCATTCTCTTCTGGCTTGGAATGTTTCCATTGAGAAGTCAGCTGGTAACCTTATTGGGGTGCCCTTGTATGTTACTTCTTTTTTTTCCCTTGCTGCCTTTAAGATTCTCTCTTTGTCTTGGTATTTTGCCATTTTAATTATGCTATGTCTTGAAGCAGGCCTCTTTGGGTTCCTCTTGATTGGGACTCTCTGTGTTAACTGTATTTGTGTGACTTTTTCTCTCATCAAATTAGGGAAGCTTTCCATCAATACTTTTTCAGATAGGTTTCCTATCACCTGTTCTTCTCCTTCTCCTTCTGGTATCCCTATTATATGGATATTATTAGGTTTTATAGTATCTTGCATTTCTCTTAATCCCTCTCCATTCTTTCTAAGCCTCTTTTCCTTTTCTTGCTCTTTCTGGGTATTTTTCTTCTACTTTGTCCTCTAGCTCACTGATCCGATCTTCTGCTTAATTGATCCTGCTTTTGATTCTTTTTACTGTGTTCTTCAGTTCAGAAATTGCATTCTTCATTTCTTCCTGGCCCTTGTTGATAGTTTCTATTTCCTTTATCATGTTGATATAGTTTTCAGTGAGTTCATTGTAGCTTCCCTGTAGTTTCTGGTAGCTCATTGTGAGGTCATTGAGCTTCCTGACGATCATTGCCTTGAACTCAATATCTGATAGTTGAATTGCCTCTATTTCATTTAGCATTCTTTCTGAGGCTTCCTCCTTTTCCTTCATTTGGGGATTGTTTCTTTGTCTTCCCATTGTTTGTGAGACTCTTCTTGTTAGCCTCAGCTTCTTAAATTGATCTGTTCTGGCTCCCTGGGTTTATGGTGTGAACTTCTGTGGTAGAATACCTGTGAGATTCAGTGGTGCCGTTTCCTTGATCTCCCGAGCTCACTGGTCTTGGGCTGTTATTTAAGTTGGCTCTGCATTTGTCTTTGGGTTTTGATTGTTGTTGGGTCTTTCTTTGGTGGTTCCTTCCCAACAGCTGGTTAACTGAAGGTCACTCTGTCCACTACTTCTAGTATTTTGCTGTGCTGGTGATGGAAGGTTGTGTTTAAGCTAATTCTTCTGTATGTACAAGGTTTTGAGGATTCTCTCTTGCTCTTGTTCAGTTGTTTTTACTGGGTAGTTTCTCCACTATTTAGCTGTATTTCCAGATAGGTCCTGGATTGAGGTTTGTGTGGTTTCTACTCCCTCCTCCTCCTTCTGCTATCTGTTGGTGGTTTCTTTGTTGTTGGGTTTCCTCTTCCAGTGGGTATCCTGGTGTTCACTGCTTCCACCTACTCTCTTTTGCAATCAGTTGGAGAGGGCAGGCAAAATGGTTTAAAACAGCAAGAAAATATTCTATGATATTTATAGTAGCAGCCAGTAGAGAAGAGATAGGAGATCCTTTGGCTATGTATAGTGTTAACCGTGATCTTCTACCCAACTAGCCAATTTTTAGAAAGGATTGAAAGTAGATAAGACTCTTGTTGGGGAGGGAAGGATTGTGAGTTGGATCACTGCTGGAAAGCAGTGAGGTTGTGGGGGGTGAGATTCTAAGGTAAGGTGAGAATAAAGTATAGTAAATAGGTATAGTGTGTGTGAGAGAATACAATTAACCACCACAGTAATAGAGTTCAGGAAACTGTGAAGTGGGCTAAGATCTGGGAGGGGTGTTGTGTAGTATTTACAATCTTATGGAACAGCTATTATTTAAAATAATAATGAAGCAACAATCATATGACAGAATCTATATGATCTGGATAACAAGAATAGGGAATATGGGACCTTGAGTAGTGTGCTAATGGGACACAAGTGAAGTATAGGATAGTAAATTAGCAATATACTATGGAAGAGAGATCAGGGGAAACCTGTCAAATGATACATTATAACCAGCCAAGCAAAGCAGCATATACTGAAAGAAGAGGAACACAAAAATACTATTAAAATATAAGCTGTAAGAATAATGCAAAAAATACTAATAATACAAATATGCAATAACTTGCAGATTCTCTGTAATAGCAAAGTGAAATTTGTCTCATTGTCTCAATTGTTGTGATGCCCCTTCTTTGGGTTCAACTCTGGTCTTTTCACAGTTCCAGGTTTTTTTATTTTTTTGTCTCACTTGTAGGTGTTAAAAAATAAAATAAAAAAGGCAGAACAAGGAAGAAAGAAAGAAGAGATATAACTGGAAAGAAAATAAGAAGGAATAAAACAAGAAAAAAGGAAAGAGAGAGAAAAGGAATTGAAAGATAAAAATAATAAAAATTAAAAAAATTAAAAAATTAATAAAAAAATAAAAATAGAAAAAAAATTTAAAAAGCCTCTTGGTTTCAAAGTGGCCAAACCGGTTTTTCTGGTCTTGCTGGCTGCAGCAGGCTGAGCAGGGGTGTCTGGTACGGCCTTTCTTCCTTCCTGATTTGCACTCAGCCTTGAGCACTTTCCCTGGAGCTATCCTGGTGCCTCTCCCTGGCATCTTGGGTGTGGGATCCAGGCCTTTCCCTGTGGTTACCACTGTGGGCTGCGGTGCGGGAAAGTGTGTGCTGGGCCAGGATGCCTCAGACCCGCAGGTGTACACCCTTCCCAGTGTTATGGGGGTTCACAGGGTCTTCTGCACAGCCTTCCATGCAACCTCAGGATTGCTGCCTGGCTGGGTGGTGGAGAGGCTGGAATGATTGCTGCAGGAGAATTCCCCAAAAAGTGTCTGTCTTTTCACTTTTTCTTTTTGAAAAATTCCTTCTACTCAAGCCTGCTGCTCCATACAATGGCCTGGCCTCTTCCACAGCCCAGTTCTCCAGCAAGACTGGTGACTACCAAGGTCAGGGCCCACCACTGCATGACTCTCAACTCTGCTGGCATCCACAGACTTGGCTGGTGCTCACAGCCCCTGTGTGTTTGCCACTTAGACCTTATTCCCCTCTCTGCAACTTCAAACAACCACATCTCTCGTGGTGCTGCTCAGACCTTGTTTGGCCAGGGAGGGAGCAGTTGCCCTGGCTCTCTCCCAAGGATTCTATGGCAGACCCAGCTTGCGCCGGGGGTGGGGCTTCAGCCACCCTGATCCCCACACTGGCCCCTGGAACCTTATTGTCCTGAAGCACTATCCTTACAATCTGGTTTTTTGATGTCCGCTACGGTTTTTTGGTGCTTTATTTTCATATATGCTGAGGTATTGTTGGTTGTTTGCTCTTTTACTCCATAGATTGGCTAGGATTTTCTCCCATGTGTAGGGAGAAGTGGAATCTGCTCCCTCCTATCCCGATGCCATCTTCCAAAGTTTTCTTAACATGCATATAAAAAACCATAAAGGAAAATGCTGACAAGGTTAACAAATAAAAAAAAAATCAGACTTCTATGTAGTGGATATCACTATAAACAAAATTTAAAAATAAAATACATCTGAAGAAATATTTGCAAAAATCTTAGCATCCAGCAAACGTGAGAACAAATATCGGAGACTTTCAGGGTATCAAAGATGTTACTTTATTGGCCAAGTTTAACCTGCTCAGGGGCGAACTCTCAAAGTGTCCAGCGACACAGTGCCCACAAGGAGCTGCAAATGAGAGCTGCGCCAAGCACTTACAACTACATTCTTATATTTGGGTGGGCAAGCAAGCGTTATACAGAAGCAGACGTGGCAGTTAGTAATTCGCTTACAAAGACCGCACGGGGATTTCAAACCAAGCATTCTTTCATAAGGCAGGAAGGCAGGATGTTTGTTCATTAACCTAGTAATCTCCTGGCTCTAGCTAGCTAGGTTCTTATTTTCTGATTAAAACTACAAAGCATTGCTTATCTAGCCTACCCAGGGGAGAGCATCTGCTAGACACAGGATGTTTGCTTAACTGTACTCTGGCTCTTTTATCATTTCTTTTTAGCTACAATGTGGTTCTTGTCTATTAAGGTTAAATTTAGTTCTTAATTTCCTTGTTCCCAACAGGCTTCACTGTAGTATTGAAATACTGAAGTTGCCTTAGAACTAAATAGACATATAACACAGGGACACATGAACATGTCCAAAAGAGAATTCTTTTTTTTATTTTAATCAATGTTCAAGTACAGTTTTCTACCTTTCACTACCATTCCAGCCCGCCCACCCATCCCTCCCGACTTCCCTCCCATTACCACCCTCCCCCTAGTTTTTGTCCATGTGTCCTTTAAATTTGTTCCTGTAAACCTTTCCTATTCTCCCTCGAAATTCCCTCCCTTCTTCCCTCTTGTCACTGTCAGCCTGTCCTCTATTTCAGTGTCTTTGACTATATTTTGCGTGTTTGTTTGTTTTGTTGTTTAGGTTCCTGTTAAATGTGAGATCATATGGTATTTGTCTTTCACCACCTGGCTTATTTCACTTACCATAATGCTTTCAGGCTCCATCCATGCTGTGGCAAAGTGTAGGAACTCCTTCTTTCTTTCTGCTGCATAGAATTACATTCTGTGAATGTACCATAGTTTTCTGATCCATTCATTTCCTGATGGGCATCTAGGTTGCTTCCAGCACTTAGCTACTGTAAATTGTGCTGCTATGAACATTGGGCTGCAAAAGTTCTTTTGTATTGGTGTTTCAGTAGGATATAATACTAGCAGTGAAATTGCTGGGTCAAATGGCAGATCCATTTTTAGTTTTCTTAGAAAATTCCATACTGTTTTCCATAGTGGTTGTACCAATCTGCAATCCCACCAACAGTGCACTAGGGTCCCCTTTTCTCCACAACCTCTCCAACACTTGTTGTTTGTTGCTTTGTTTATCATGGCCATTCTGACTGGTGTGAAGTGGTATCTCATTGTGGTTTTAATTTGCATCTCTCTGATAGCTAGTGATACTGAGCATCTTTTCATGTGTCTCTGGATCCTCTGTATGTCCTCCTTGGAGAAGTGTCTGTTCAAGTCCTTTGCCCATTTTTTAATTGGGTTGCTTATCTTCTTAGAGTGGAGCAATGTAGGTTCTTTATATATTTTGGAGATTAAACCCTTGTCTGAGGTATCATTGGCAAATATGTTTTCCCATGTAGTTGGTTCTCTTTTTTATTTTAATGCTGTTTTTATTTAGCTGTACAGAGGCTTTTTATTTGGATGAGATCCCATTTGTTTATTCTTTCCTTTATGTCCCTTGCTCTAGGGGACATGTCAGTAAAAAAGTTTCTGCGTGAAATATCTGAGATTTTCCTGCCTATGTTCTCCTCTAGGACTTTCATGGTGTCACAGTTTATATTTAAGTCTTTTATCCACCTTGAATTGATTTTTGTGTGTAGTGTAAGTTGGTGCTCTAGTTTCATTTTTTTTTTCACGTACCTGTCCAGTTCTCCCAACACCATTGTTTGAAGAGCCTATTTTTACTTCATTTTATGTTGCTGCCTCCTTTGTCAAATATTCATTGACCGTACAGACTTGGGTTTATTTCTGGGCTCATTGTTCTGTTCCATTGGTCCTTGTGCCTGTTTTTATGCTAGTACCCAGCTGTTTTGATTAGAGTGGCCTTGTAATATAGTTTAGTGTCAAAAGAGAATTCTTGATCCACCCCCCAAATCTTCCCCTTTTTGAGCCTTTCCCATTATCCACAGAATATCTCAGATCAAACACTTAGCAGGAATATTTCATTTTTCTCTCTTTTCATCTTGTACACCCTATCTACCCAGATGTCTTGCCATCATCTCACTTCTCCAGTTCCATAACCTAGTAAAGACCATAATCTCTCGCCTGAGCTATGGCAATAGAGCTCAGTTTTTGAGATTGCTTTTCTTGCTTCCATGCTTTTGTACCTATATTCCATTCTCCACACAAAACTCAAAGTGACCTTTTAAAAGCATAATATCAGGATGGCTTTCAGTTGAACATAAAATAAAACCAATCATCTTTTCAGGATTTTCAAGGCTGTCGTGGGTTGTATGGTATCATCCAAAAAGATGTGTTCACTTGGAGTCTCAGAAAGTGACCTTTTTTGGCATAAAGCTCAGTGAAACTGTAATTAAGGGAAATCTCAAGATAAGATCATCCTGCATGAGGGTGGACCTTAAAACCAATGACAGGTGTCCTTTTAGGAAGAGGATAGGACACAGAGACAAAGAAAAGAAGACATTGTGAAGAAAAAGGCTGACATTGGAGTTATGCTGCCAGAAGCCAAGGAACACCCAGAGCACAAAAGCTGAAGGTGCAAGGAAGTCTCCTGTCCTAGAGCCTCCTGAGGGAGGGTAGTCTGCAGATACCTAGATTTTAGACATTTGACCTGTAGAAATATGAATTTCTGTTGTTCTAGGCCACAGAGTTTGTGATAATTTGTTATGGCAGCCCTCAGGAACTAACACAAGTTCCTACTGTTATGGGAGAACCTCGTTCCTTCTTGCCAACAAAGTAAAGAATTACAGATCAGCAAGTCTATTAGCATGCAAGCAAAGTTTACTAGTGCTAAGTCCTAATGGGAGAGCAAAAACAAAGGTGGCAAAACCAGGGGTGGCAAGAGAAGGGTGGCCAGAGGCCAGGTGGCCAAAAAAGGGAGAGGGGAGGCCAGGGCCCCACCATGTGGCAAAAGAGCCAATAGCCAAGAGAGTGGCTAGGGTCAGGTGGCCAGAGGACCCCTGGCTAGGGACCCCTTGTGTGGTAAAAGGACCAAGAATCCTTTCTTATGAGGACTTATATAGTTGGCAAGATGGAGGTGAAGGAGTTACATATCAATTGACAGGTAAAAGTGGTGCCAGCTCTCCTCCGGGGAGATGTGACTACCCAAATGTAGGTATGTGTGGGGGTCTGTTAGCCCAACTCCTTATCTTGCTCCAGATTCCATTTGTTCATTTTGCATATGTGACAGGAGGCAGGCACTTACACCAAAGTTGTTTTAAGGGCTTTTTCTTTGGGCACTGTGGACTTCTTCCCATTCCCCCTTCTGGGCCTTGGGAGGAATACATAGTCTCAAGGTTTTCCTTTTCCTAGCTAGTGGAGATGATGCACTCAGACTTTCAAGGGCTCCCCCTCTCCTGCACTATCATAGTTTTCCTTGTTGTTTGAAATGCCTTGTAGCCTTATCAAACAGCCTCAGGACTACTGGGTCAATGGGTGAGATATGTCTTCCTTTGCTTTGAACCTCCTGTATTAGTTCTTTGTTAGATTGCAGTGGTGAGGGCCCTGCCTTTATTTCCCTTCTGGTCACTCATTCCTAGCTGCCATGTAACATTCCACCCTCAAATAATAAGAACCCAAATCTTGGAGACTTTGGGCTCAGGACTGCTGGGTCAATGGGTGAGACAAGTCTCCCTCCTCCTCCCTGCCTTGGTTTGCTGTCTATCCTATCTAACACTACCACATTGGTCTCTGCCTGTTTCTATGATCTCATTTCTTGCCACTCTCCCTGTCTCTCATCAGCCTCCAAACACTCTGACCTTGTTCTGTCCTGATCCTCAGAAAACTCATTCCCATCCAAACCATATAGATTCTGTTCCTTCTGTCTGAACTCCCTTTCCCCAAATCTCTCCCTGGTTGGTTCTTTCTTTTCAACTTTCTTGTCACAGGATAAACATTGATTTCTCTAAGATGTAAGATGTCTTCTTAAACCGAAATGTCACCTTCCTAGAAATGCCTTTTCTGACCACGTGCTTAAAAAGTGCAACCCACCCTCCCTTGCTTTTGTTTTCTCATAGCACTTATTACCATCAGACATTATTATATGTTTGTTTACTCATTTATATCACCTTCCTCTGAAATATAAGTCTATGGGGATAGGAATTTTGAATTTCATTCACTGTCATATACATTCAGCATCTACCAGAGTTCTCAGTAAGTATTTAGTTAATAAAGTAGATATTCATTCAATAGGTGAACTCAAATTATGCTACTGAAATCAATGTCATATGAGTAGATGTAATACAAACAGTCATACAACTTGTGGCATAAGTAAAGTTTATTTTCTTCAAAAATTGAACAACTCTTTGCCTTAGAAAACATGGGTAGTTTGCAGAATGTGGTGACTTTATTAGCTTATTAGTTTCTTATTTGATGTTACCTAAGTGCTGCACAGTCATTAATATAGCCTGACATCCAGTCAGAGGCTGGTGTTTTCATTCAAAAATTATGTCAGTATCTGTGATTTCTCACTCTGTTTAGTAAGAAAAGTTCAGTTGTATTGTTTTTATATAAATCAAAGATCATTCCAATTATGTGAAATGACTTCCTTGTTACTTAATGGCAAGCAAAGAAGACATGGAAGGTGAACTTTTGGATGGTCATGATGAGGCAGCATAGGTAGATGTCAGGAGAAGTTTTGACAAGTGGGAAGAGGGGAAACTGTCACAGATGGTTAGACAAATGGGGCCAAAAAATTCAAGCTATTGACACCTATCTAGTGACTCAGAAGACCTTGTCTTCCCTAACCAAGGACACTAGAGAGCAAATGGTTTACACCTCTCCTCCCTAACCAGAGAATAAATAGCTTACATCAACCTAGTCAGAGAGATAGATAACAGAGACTCAGTGCAATTAGTGTCAGCCAAACCCAAGGACAAATGAAGTCAGGGAAAAATACAACAAAACATGCAAGAACCAAACAGATCCAAGATACAGGTAAAGCTGACCAAGAAATGACCCTGATCCCCCATGTGCTTGCTCCTTTTGGTACATCAACATATTAAAGGTCACACTTGGAAAGCTGATGAACATTCTGCTGAAAGCCTCCCCTGAAACATTTTCTGGGGTTCCCACCCACAAAAGAGAGTTTAAAAAGTCTCGAGACAAAGGAACCAGCAGGCTCTCTCAGGAGCATGCCCATGTCTCTTCTTTCTCAGGTGTAAACTTTCCCTTGAAATCCAAGGCTTCTCATGAAATTTGCAACCAGGGAAGAGTTGTAGACAAAGTTGTCACTTACACTCTCTTCTATGCTTTCTGCATTTTTAAAATATTCAAGAGTAAAATATTTGCAACATTAAGATAAAGACATATAGAAACAAAACCTATAACAATAAAAGGAGAAAGGGTAGTGTTACAGAAACAATAAAATAGCTCTCTCAGAAATCCAGTTGATCAAGTAAAATAGAAGATTGGTAGGGACAGAGAAGATTTGTGTAACAAGTGATCTAATAGCTATATAGGAAACTTTAAAAATCAGATGGTTTAGACCAGAAAAATAATGTCAGGTTATAATACAGATGATAGTTGAATTATAATTATAATGACCCCAGGACAGCTTAACTAACTTTCAAAAGCATTTCTTTTTATTTTTAAAGTGATTATTGTATTTTTCCCACTACCATTTATCCCCTCATACACTCTTCCACCTCCATCCACCCACCACTTGCAATCACCACACTGTTTTCTGTGTCCATCTTTTTTTCCCTTTCTTGCTCTAATTAAAAAGCATCTTAAGACTAAAACTTATCTTGTAACATTTCAGAATAGCAATAACTGTCCATTAATGATTAATTAAGTATTTAAACATATATATGTATACTGCATAACACTATTTTTTACAGAAAGACTAGGGAATTCTAGCATTGGGATAAGACATTATATGATTCAAGGTATACCATGTCTATTATTTCTAGTGTCTGTGTGAGTCATGATCCATAGCAGTACCTTTTGACTAAAGAAAAATGCTACATATCATTAGGAACATACAATGCTTAGGCTAAAAGTAGTGAAGGCCAGGAGAATATACAATGGGTTCAGATAAGTTGGAAACTACCAGTTTGTAAATCATCTTAATCTATACAAAACCAAATTAAGGCCACCTTATCTGGCTTACATAAAAACTTAATACAAAGTGAAAAGACATGTACTCATAAGGTAAATTAAATCAAAACAAAGGAAATATGGTATATAAATGAATAACCCAATTAAACCTTATGAAATGTGTTTTCCAAAGTGTTGGGGTAAATTAATATGTCTGTTATCTTTAAGCTCTTGGCAGGCCATATTTCTTTAATTGACTCATCCAGAGTTGTTGCTGAGCCAGACAGAATCTATCACTCATCTGTCATTTTATAATGCCTAACGGAAAGCATTTTACTTCTTAGGATATTGCATCACCTTTCCAAACTAAAATAAAAACAAATGAGAAGGAGGATTTTCTGGGAAACCTGGGAAAATCCTACACATTCAAGCTAAGTGGCATCCAAGAACAAGCATTTGGTCTCTTTACCTAAAAAGGAACAGGCTTTAATGAATTGCCACTAGCTCTGCTTAGGGTCCAGCCTCTGACTATTGCACCCCCAAAACAAAATTGTGTATATAGGAATCTCAACAAAGGAAAAGAATGAAAGCATAACATTTTATATATATTGTTATATGTGTAAACATACATGATTTCATGCTTTATCTTCCTGCTTCTGTTGGAATTTTTAAGTTCTATGTATATATTATGTATAATTATATAGACAGACATATATATACAAATGTACATAGTGGGTTTTCCTTTCTACCATGACAAGTTATGCATAAGCAAGACTGCAAAGAAATTTATCTCTCATATTTTCCTATGCTTCCAAAAGATAATTAAAATGAGATATCAACAAAGTGAATTGATTGGAAAAGGAACCAGCCTTATAACCCCCATGGAAGCAATAAACAGGTCATACCCATGAAGTCAACTACAGTGGAACCTCTCTGTGTTCTATTGAACAGAGGGGACTTTTAAAACAAAGCAAAGTCAAAATGGTAAATTCTTCCAAACATAACTCTTAGAAGCTAGTTGGAGAATAAGTGATAATTTCTTAATAAAATCTTCACTAAGGAATAAATTATTTTTCAACTCTTACCAATATACAAGAAGGAACCAAAACAAGCCTGGAATTTACTTGTAAAAAATTATGAATTTACACTAACAGGTTTTAACTTCAGAGACCTTCAAAGTATTCTCCATTCTTTGCAATACACCTATTGAGATGTTTTTCTGAGTGCTCAAAACAGTTCTTTATTTCATTAATTTCAAGGCCTTGTAGTACTTCTGACATTTTTTGTTTCACCACTTCCACATCTAGGGAAACAAAAACAAGTTTCTGTAGTGAGACCAGGTTAATAGGAGGATGGGACACAAGAGTCATGCCATTTTTAGTCAAAAACTGAGTACTCAGCATGATGTGGGCAGGTGCACTCACAAATCACCCATCATGAAATGAGCAAATGTGTTGAAAGAGTCTTCAAAAAAAATTCATGAAGCCAAACGCAGTCTCTCACAACATGCCAGCTGGTACACTGACACAGATTTGTTCCTAGAACACTCATATAGTGGGAGAAACCTGTATGACAAGGGGCCCTCCCTCTAGAGATAATTACATTTTCCAGTGGTGTTTTTTTTTTTGGTCTCTCCTCATATGTCCCGTAGAGTTCTGATTATTCTACTCACTGTGTTATTTAAAACACACACACACACACACACACACACACACACAAAATAAAGCCTAACAGAAAAGGGGATTTCTTTGGTACCTGGCTACTATTCTTTAAAATATTGTACTATGCCTGTATATTTACAACTTCAGATTTTCACCAAATTAAGGTGTTGTTTTTTTTGGAGGTTCAGTTAAATGATGAAAAAGAGAAGGAATTCCTGAGTTTCTTCAGCAAAGAGAATCTCAAGAAAAGGGCTCTAGCACTTGCCATGGTTTTCCTGATGGCATCTTTGACCTCCTTGTTCCTCAGGCAGTAGATGATAGGGTTGAGCATGGGAGTGAAGACTGCATATATGACTGAGATCAATTTATTATAATCAAATGAAGCAATGGCCCGAGGTCGAACATATATGAAGATCACAGCTGAGTAGAAGATGACCACCACTGTAAGGTGTGAGGCACAGGTGGAGAAGGCCTTCTGCTGCCCAGTGGCTGAGGGAATGTGCAGGATGGTAGATACAATGAAGCCATAAGAAATGACAGTGGCTGTGAAAGGAAACAAAAGGATGACAATGGCTAGTGCAAAGTCTACCGTCTCAGCCAGAGCAAAGTCCATGCAGGCCAGTTTGAGGATGGGAGACACATCACAGAAAAAGTGGTTCATGATATTATTGCCACAGAAGGAAACTTGGGAGATGAAGTATACTTTTACCATGGAAATGGAGAAGCCACTAACCCAAGAACAGATGGTCAGCTGAACACAAAATTCAGTGGTCATCATGAGTGGATATTGGAGAGGCCAACATATAGCCACATAGCGGTCATAGGCCATGGCAGCCAATAGCACACATTCAGTACAGGCAAATGACATGAAGAAGTAGAGCTGGGTCATGCACCCCAGGAAGGAGATTGTATTGGGGCGAAGTAGGAACCCAGCCAACATCTTGGGGACTGTGACAGATATATACCAGGTCTCCAGAAAGGACATGGTGCCCAGAAAATAGTACATAGGCTTGTGCAGGGATCCAGTGACCCATACAGTGAGAATGATGACTAAATTCTCCAACAGCACAAACAGGTAGGTGATGAGAAAGAAGAAGAAGAGCAAATCCTGAAGCCAAGGTGGAGCAGGGAAACCCACCAGGATGAACTCACTAATGTGAGTAGCATTTTTCTTCCACATGATAAGGACACCAAAATACAAAGTGTTTAATGATAGTAGCATCAAATTGAAGAATGATATTAACATTAGCTACAAGGAGCCATTAGGCAACAGGAATTTTATCATTAAATTAAACCTTAGTGCCATACTGTGGTCCTATAATATGACTTTGGAGTCACAAGAGGCCATAAGATCCTCTCTGGAAAATCAAGTGTCAGAACAGGAACTGAAAAACAAAATCCACCACAGACACAAAGTTAAGAATGACTATGTTGTATACCTGAAACCAATGTGCAGAGTGGGACAAAAGTGGTTTACAGTTGTGAATACATAAAACAGAATTTATTTCTATATTAATATTTCTTAATTATTACATTAATTTCCATAGGAATGCCTGTAAACCTCCTTCTCCCCACCCCTGGATTGTATGTCAACTGTAATTGATTTATAAAAGAATCTTAATGCAGGATCATGAGGTCGGGTTCAGGGTTCAGGCCTCTGGATCTGGGTCAGAAAGAGGTCTTCGGTAGTACTAGGAAGAAATACTTGCCTTATTGGCACATGCCCAGATTTTGGGGCCAGCTATATGGGCAGGAGGTCATGATGACTGGGGTAAGTGTCAAGGACAGTACAGGAAGCAATGCAGGGAAGCAGGAAAGTTCTAGATCTGGAGAAAATAAAAGCAGAATATTAACTGGAAAAGATCCTTCTGGCCAGGAGAATTGCCAGCTCTAGCCAACTTTTCAGCTATGTTCTCTTTTAAAAAATATGGCAAAGTTGGTAAATAATTTTCTGCCTATTTTCAGGACCATGGCTTAAAAAATTGAATAAAGAAATGTCTGTGCCCTTAGAATAATTAAGTATATTTCAACTTTTTCAATGGCTCCTGATAATAATAATAATGATGATGATGATGTTATATATGCATCTATAACAATTCTATAAATTACTAATAATTACATAAATAACTATTATATATTGCTCTCCTCTTCTATACATACTGCATATAAAAGTTCACGTTTGATCCCACAATAATTTGTGCATTCATCTGCATCTTCTTCAAAGGTGTTTCACTGCAAGAAGAAGTGTTACTTGATTAATGCCATCTAGTCCTTGAATTTGAAACTCTTCTTTATTATGGACATTGCTTAAAGACAAGTTGCATTTAAGGAACTGCCTTGGAAGCGGGGATTCTGGACACTTGGCAACTCATAAGGATGCTGGGCTTCCTAGGGCACAATATGATCTGAGGAGAGGATTGAAATTTTGAAACAAAATTTCTTCACAAGTGAGGATAGAAGAAAGAGAAAAGTAGAGATAAAAGTTAGCTTGTTGTTATCAATAAAATTAATCTACAATTAATCTACTTTTCAAGGAGTCCAATAGAGATGATCTGGAAAGGGAAATGCAGAATTAGGGAATAGGAAGGAATAAGATGTGGAATGTCCTCAATGTTTCATTATTATTTCTGATTTACATGTACTTCATGGCCTAAACTCCCAGACCTACCATAAAGCAGTTGGTCATATGAGTTGGAATAATGGCCACAGTAAAATAGAACTCAAATTGACTTCTTTCTCCACTCAACAGAATTCTCATTTCATTAATCTTTACACATCTCTTTAGCCCAGTCATTTGTGACCAACAAGGGTGAGGCGGTATAGAAGCATATAGCCTAAACCCAAACAATTACATAGCAATTTTATGAAGGAATGTTTACATGTGAACATACACTCATTCATGTCTGAGTTTTCAGTAATCATAGAAAACAAAAGAGTAACATAATAAGAGACTCAACATGGACAAAAGGACTCCTGATATTCAAAATGTCCTTAAACATTAAAAAAAAATTCAGACCACAGGGACAAAAGATTGAAAGACCTAAGTGCTAGTGCCTCATTTATCTCTTACTGACTTTACAATATGAAACAAACCTCATCTTATCTAAGCTTCAATTCCCTTAAATTAAAAAAAAAAAGTTAGAAAACTCCAACAAATTATGTGTTGGGGTCCGCCCTGCAGTTTCAGGGAGCTGTAACCCCCCATGGCTAAGGCTGAGTGAGAGACCTCCGAGCCAGGAGACACTAAAGAGACAAGCTTATCTCCCGGGCTTGAGCGCTGCCTGCTCTATGTCTGGCTCCCATTGCTTGGTCGGTTAGTCAATGACAGGTAACAATTCTCAGGAGAGAATGAATCTAAGACAGGCATGATCACGTGGAAAGGCCCCCCAGGGAAGAGACTCAGGAGGCTGTTGAAATGAGGGGGTGATTGACCCCTGCCCCCTCGGCTTTCACAAAGCCTGAGTCCTTGTTCTGGCTGTGAGAAATCCAAATCCCCCAGCTGCCTTTGTCTCCTCTGCTCAACTTAGGCCTGCAGAAATAGCAGGGGAAGTGCAGTCCAGACCAGAGTCTGTGGACCCCCGGAGTAATTAGACCTGGGGCATAGAATATACAAGATCCTGTGAAACCTGTTTGCTGAGGATGCTCTTGAATTAGAATATGAAGGCACAGACAGAAAATGAAACTAGCTTTTAGGTCCTATAGATTTTAGGTGATAAAACCCCAAACTCAGTGTGAGCCCTTTCAGCTGTTTGAAAGCTACCTACTCGTTTGATCTTCCCTGCCAGAATGTAATCAACAAACTGTATCTGTATTCTTAATAAAAGCCTGCTTGGGCGAGAAGTCGTGGTGCTCCCCCCTTGAGAGAGTGGCCATTCCATTCCTGTTTCTCCACAGAACTCAGTAGTCTGCGTGTATGTTTCTCCTGTCCCGAGCATCTGCAGCGTTTGCAGTCACTGAGGCCGGTAACTGCTTCAATTATGAATGTAGATTTATAGCACCATTTGTTGTTAATAAAAAGATCTATTGAATACATTGTTGGGGGCCTAATGCCACACTGGACATTGCAAATATAAAAATGAAAAATTCAGATGTCCACATTCACAGTAGTGAGGAGATAAAAGAAGTAAACAAGTCATTATAGTCCTATGAGGTAGAACCATAAGAAAGATGCATTTTAGGAAGTTCCTAGCACTTCCTTCTGAGGTGGCTTTTAAAAGCCACACCTAGTTAGCTGAGCCCAGATTTTGTTGGAGGAAAAATCACAAAAGAGACAGGTGATATCACCATAAATTTTGGTCAAATGGGTCACAATGTCTGGTTATCCCACATAAAAACAGTTCGCTCTCCACTTTTCCCAAAGATTCATGCCTCTGCTCTCCAATCACCATCCTACTCCTTCCTCCAAATCTCAGCAATTTCACCCCTTTTTATAAAGGCAAAGCAGACTCAGATGTGTATTCATTCAGCTTCCCACAACCAAATCATTATGTGTACCTGCTCACATATCTTCTCATTTCCTCCTTACTTCTTATCTAAGACCATTCCCTCTATCTGCTTTACATCTCATTTCTCCTGAAACTCAAATCTCCAAAACCTCATCTCTTTCTGTACATTGATTTCATTTTTCATAAATATTCACTGAGCACCTACTGTGGAACAGGCATTATTCTAGATGCTTGAATAGTTCACTGAACAAAACAGGCAAAAACAGCTCAAAAGTCCTGATCATAAGAAGTTACAACCCTTGTTGTAGGGTTAGAGGGATAGAAGCTGTAAATACAACCCTTGTCAAGACTTCGAATAAATAATAGAGATATAAGTGTAGAAATTGATAAGTTCAATGGAGAAAATAGAGTCAGTCAAGGAAAATCAGCAGAGCATGCAGTAGTGGCAAGTTCATATTTTAAATAGCTGATTGAGATAAACTTCGTCAAGGAGAATCATGAAGAAGGCATTAGCCATCTGGATTTTGCATGGAAAAGCTTTCCACACAAAGGGAATAGGTAATGCAAAGACCCTAAGGTGAGGTACAGTGTGAGGAACAGCAAGGAGTCCAGTGTGGTTGGAGCAGGGTAAATGGAAGGAAGAAATGAAGTGGGAGAAGGAAGGGGTGGGGGAGCTGATGATGAGCATATTACCATGTCCTTTAAAGCAGCTGTAATCATGTTGGCTTTTACTCTAAGTGGATTGGAAGGTTTTGAGCTGTTGAGAAACCTGATCTTATTACCGTTTTAAGAATTCTTCTAGCAGATTGTTCTTATTCCAGCAGATTCTTCAGAGTCATTTTCTATAACTTTTAAAGATGGTCAATCAATTTATCTCTCTTCCTAAAAATGATTTTTCTTTACTGGTCACGTTTTTGTATCTGCTTTAGAACACGGTACAGTCCATTGATCCCTTCCTTTTCTTACGATTGACTGCTCACTTTCCACTGCTGCTACCCTTCTGGTAATATACAGACCTTTCTCATTTTTAAAATGTTAGTTTTAGTTTCCCACTCCCTCAGCCCTCCCCTCACAACAGCCCCCACACCTTGACCCCTACCAGGAAAACATCACAACAAGTAGACATTGGAACTATCTAGTAAAGGAGGCAGAGAAGGGAACACAGAATTAGTATATAATGTAATAAGCATCACAATAGAATATTGAGTACTAGGAGCCCAGGGTAGAGAATAATTCTTTCTGCCCAAGGGGCCCAGATTGCTTTCACCAAGGCAGGGCCATTTAAACTGAAGTGAAGCATTGCATTTTTGGAGGGAGGAGAAATATCACGAACGGAAAATAGCAAAGGCAAAAGCACAGAGTAAAGACATAAAAAGTTAATAATGGAATGACTGGCATTTTGATTAGGAAGAATTGATAGTGTGAATGGAGCAAGACAGGGTTGAAGGATGAAGTTATATAATCAGCCCTCTTCACACTTTTTCCTGTAACTCTTTACTAATTCTCTCGATCTCCAGCACAATGAGTCCTGCAACATCTGACAATATCTCTTGTCACACTGACCACCTGCAGGAAAGAAGATGAGTCTCACATACAGCTTATCTAATATTACCAGAGCTTCCTTGGTTTTTAAGATTCATGTTATATTCTTGAATACTTGAGTAAGTTGTTAGTACTTCATTAGTTCAGGCATGACCTAGATCTGTGCACACACCCCCACCATTGGTGGTACATAATTGAGAGCCACATAGGAGCTAGTGTCCCACACTTTTCCCCCTCTCAAACACTCACCCAGTTTTCCTACCTGGCTTTCATCATCTTTCACTCTTCACCTCTGCCTCTACCTATATAATCTGTCTAATAATAAACATATTTTTCATCATTTATTGGGAACCTGTATTATGGCACAATTTGTACAGGTTCTTTTCATACTTTATCTCATTTAATTCTCACAATAATCAAATAAAGCCAATATTATTAATCCTACATTACAGATAATGAGGTAAATAATTTTGTTCTATTTATATCAGTAAAAACTGGCAGAATGGTACTATAACCTAAGACTGTCACTCTCCAAAGTCTACATATACTGTCTACTATGTTATACTCCTCCTTCTTTAGGAGTTGCTTCCCACCTCTCTGTGCTCATTGCCACCATGAATTCACATCTGCTCTTTCCCTATTTCTTTACCATCTTGCCCACTATCCTGATCCCTGGCTGTAATCTTCACAGGGAAATTAGTTCTCCTTTTACTTCCAGTCTTTTATGTCCAAACTTGCTTCTAATTTCACCTTTACACCAAATATGAGCCTTTGTGATTAGTCTAACCTTCCAAAACCTGATATGTCTAGTTGTTTTCCATAAGTAACTTGCTTCCCAACTCTATGTCAGAGTCAAGACATTCTAATATTTGTGATTTTTTTACCTCAACCCTCATATATGTCTAAAGTCAGAATCTACATGACCACCCCCACCATACATTGACCTCTGATCCAGCCACTGACCTCTATTCTACCCAGTTGCTGCCTACTTCCCTACTCTGAAGGTCTTCATTATGATGAAAGTGTTGATTCAGTCAAAGAAGGGGCTCAGTCAGAGAAGGGACAGAGTTGATGTGTATTATTTGGAAGATATTACAGGAGGGAAATAGGTTTTCTGCAGAAGAAAGAGTTGGTTGCAAGAGAACAAGGAGAGTAGTGCAAAAAATGGGAGAGGTTTTCTGTAATTAGAGTGGATTGTAAAATGGAAAAGAAACTCAAAAGTCCAAGTTTCAGTGAAGATAAAGTAGGCATGGACTGCACAGGGCTGGGTCCTGATAGAGAGTAACAAAAGGTCTACTGTCCATTGAAGATAATAGGGAAAGATACTAAATAGTATTCTTCTCTCCAGACTGAGTGATCTTGCTAAAATATAAAGATAAACATTGACTCCCATTGCAAGTCCTTTAGTGGCCATTGTGCTTCAAAAATCCTTACTTACATTGCATAGCTGGTGCCTCATGACCTGAACTCCACATTCCTAATACCCTAATAGTCTTCTCTTGCTAGATACTCAGCCAATCACAAGTCACACCAAAGAACCTGAAGTTCTTCAATACAACATTCTCCCTCAAGACTCTATGTGTGCAGTTGAACATACTCTGTCTTCTGCCTGAAATTCTTTCCAACTCTTGCAACCTGAAAAATGCCTACTCATACTCATCTTCACTATTAAACCATCCCTAATGACCCCCACTATCAACCACTTCCTGACTATCACACCAGCTATCTGGTTTTGCAATACTTTGAATCTCAGAGCCTCATTTCATGATAACATGTACTATTTATTTACCTGTCACCACTACTAGATTTGTGAATTTCTTTAAAAATACCAATTATATTCTATTTTCTGCATGTCTGTCTTATCTCTAATATCTAGCACAATTCCTAATGAGTGATTGGCACATTTCAGGCAAATTGTTTGTGACATTTAATACCAAATGACTCACCATGGTGCTTTTTATTTATTTTTCTTTAGGGAGCTGGGTAAAGTAGGTCATCTTGTCTGAATCTTGGCTTAGAGGTCTTGTTTGAGTTGTCCAGTGGTCAGATCTGTGGGGAGGTGTTCCAGAGAGTATGAGCATGAGTCCTTGCTTCTAAATCTAAAAGGAATTGCAGATAAATGGCATGAAACAAAAGTGAAAAGAAAAAAAAAAGAGACATTAACATAGCCTACTCTAAATCTTGGAAAATTTCTTCTCTGTCAAACTCAAGAATTGCATGATTTTGCTATTCTCATCACCTAGGAAAGACTCTGGGGCCCAGATGGCTTAGAAGGAAATGGAAAATTATTCTGCTATTGATTAAAAGAAAAAGGAATATCACCTCAACTCATATCTATGGTTAGACTTCTAAACAGATTTCAAAATTTACTTTTTGGCTTGTTTGGTGCCCTGCAAGATGATAAGAGCCTAAAATGGGAAAAAAATGTTCTGTTTTATATAGTTTTTTCCCCTCTGTATTAATTCAATGTTATCCTTTCCCAGTCCTCCCTCTCCCTCTCCCTCTCCCTCTCCCTCTCTCTCCTTCTTGTCATTCCCTATTTCTCTGCCACTGAATGTGGGTTGGTATTGTATGTGGATTCCTCCCACAGTCCTCATCCAGGCACAACCTACAGCTGAAGAGATCCAGAGGCAATGAGCCCACTGCTCAGTAGAGACAAATACTATTTTTTAAAAGATATCCTTGGGGATCCGATTCACAAATGCTCTCGGATTTTGAAGAGCAACAATGACAAAGAAGTTAGAGAAATTTCCCTAGTGATCCCCAATGCTCAACAGAGATAATACTAAATCATTATTATATAGGGAAACAGAACAGAAACAGTTTTATAGCAAATCACCTTGGTTACTGATCCTAATACTAGTCTCAAGTCTTGGTTTTCCTTCTTCTTTCTGATTGTCTGGGAAGCAATTACCATTCATCACCTATTACTTTAAACCATTACTGTTATGAAAAGGGATTTCTGGTGAGAAGATTAAAGTACAAAAAACATGAGTTGACAGTGTCAATGGTACAAACAAAGCTCTAGGGAGGAGCACAAGTTTCTCTCCACTCCCTCCACTCAAGAGAACAGTACTCCTAAGCAGCAAAAATATACAGCTGCCATAGGGCTAGGAAATCACAATTTGGTGGATAAAGAAAGTTTAACAATAGTCAATCTGAGCGATTTTATCTTTTAAGGAAACTTGTCTTGGCTCTTTCCTGTGGGTCATTTTGCACTGCTCTTCTCTTTTGTGTCTTGTGTGAATAGTTATTGAGAATAACTTGACGAAGTGGTTTAGAAAAAGGAATGCCCACTCTTAGCAATCCATAAAGAAACCAAGTGAGGATTCAAAGCCCAGGTGGGCAGAAGACAAGGCACAGGACACATGGAGCAGATGGCTAATGGCATCTCTACACTAAGCATGAGATTGAAACCTCCTCTTTCCTCTAATTTAATCTTTCCAGGTCTCCTGTCAAGAGTTTTATTATCAGAGTGGTGAGACTTTGAAGGCCATGTTTAAGGGGAAAGTATAGAGAGATTGCTCAGACTTTTTAAAGCCTAAGAGTTTGGCTAGTGGAACAAGAAATGACCTGTTTCTTAGATTTGGTCCAGGGCTACTCACCCATTAGGAGATTGAGGACATAGATCTAATGTGTGATGGGATGCGTCTTTGCCTATAACATCCCCTCTGCATAGCTCTGTCTCTGAATAGAGCAAGTGTAGTGACAGCAGCTGCAGGTTATTGTCCCATATTTGGAGATTTTCTTAGTTCCCTCTTAAATACCTTTCTGTTAGAGATAAGGCAACAAAGATAAGTATATTTATAGGTAGAATGCTTTAAAGAATTTATGTGAACTTCTTTTCCATACTAAAATTTGTAAGCAAGAAAAAAGATATTTTTTATTTCTCAACTTATTTTTATTAAAAGCAGAGTTATAAATAGCATATTAATTTTCATTCAATTAGTTCTTTATTAAAAATGAAATTTTTATTTTTAAAATTAAAATTCAGGTGAAGTGATTATAAAATTCAACAGAAAAATAGTTATTATTGTATTTACCTTGTTATTTTCATCATCCATCTAGTGTAGGGGTTTATGTGATATTTTCCATGTACCCTAAGAAAGAACTCTGTTTCTCAGTAGTCATAAAATTTACTGATTTGATTAATTTTATTATCACGGGCTGAAACACTGGACTTTTAGATTAATTCCAGATGCTTTGGGGACTAGTTAAACTATCCATTCAATTTCTCATGCCTGAAAACTTTGAATGACTGTAAACTTTAATTTTTTACCCAAAAACTCCAGTCAATCAAATAACTAAGGTCAGCTCTATTTTAAAAAATATGAAGATTGGCATCAGTAGAGCCATAAAGACATCTGTGAATACATAAGAGTAATTCTTTGCAGAAAAGAGGGAATAACATTATCAGTTTTGTACCTGCTCAATGAGAAAGACTTTACATGTTACCTAATTTAATGCTTGTAACAATTCTATAAATTTTATAAACATTCACAGATTTTAAACAAGAAAAACAACATTCGGGTTAAGTAATAATTTTCCCAGGATGATTGTGTCAGTCAGTGTTCTGCTACAGATAATAGAATTCACCTTAGTTTAAGCATAAAGAGATTTGATTTTGGTAAAATCATAAAGATGGCTGGAGTAGGCACCTGTATTTAGACAGAACCCCAGGAACAACCCCCAACCTCCCTTGTCTCAACCATAATAGAGACAGCAGCTATGGCTGCTGCTTCATATTCAGAAATGAAGAACCAGAGTCTGTTGGCTCCCAAACTTTGTCCATAATCCCCATCAATTAAATGAATGCACCAAAGTCTGCCTTCCTCTGTATGTGATTTATGTGTGAATGAAAGTCTCACATATGTGCATCAAACAAGAATCTAAACATAAATGAAAACATAAGAACTGTAGTGTTCACCTCTCCAGACTCAGCATGTTAAAAAAGTATTGAAATGGATATGAAGAACTCATCCATGATATTTGCCTCAGACTAAAATTTGGAAGAATTATAGAAAACCAAATATTTAAAATCAGAAATATGCCAAAAAATGGGACAGTGTGGGTACTGTGCCTCTCAGTTGAAAATATGGCATACATCAGACAGGGATTTATTCATTAAATATTTATTGGCCATTGAATATATAGTAAGTCAAAACAGTTTTTAGTAACTGTTATAAAGAGACACCTATGATATGAGAAACTTAAAATCTAGTATGAGAAATACTATGTGTATTTGAATAATTACCAATATAAGGCAAAGTCTGGAAGAGTGTTAAAACTAAGACGTTGTCACAATAAACAGGAGGTAGACACAACTGGAGATCATTTCTCCCTGATAGGTGTGGGGTAAAGCAGCACCAGCTGGAAGCTGGAAAACAGAAAATGTCATGAATGACTTGAAACTGCAGCTGACTTTTAAAAATCTTACAATCAATTCTGTTTATCTTGTATTTTGTTGAATAATTTAGAATAGTATATGTCAGACACTGTGCCAGATATGTTCACACATATTCATTTTCATTTGATCTTCATAATAACTTTCAAAGATAGATATTTCACAGATGTGCAAACTGAAGCTCAAAAAATTAAAGTTCTAATAACCTCTGAAAAACACAAATTAACAGATGGTAATGCCATGTTCTTAAGTTAAATATTTGTCTCCCAAGACCATCTACTCTCCCATTATTTTCCCACTTACCCAGTTGCCAGTGAAGCTGTTTTAAAAGTCTGATTATAGTATTTATTAGAAGATGGTAAACTAAGTGAGTGAATTGGAACTACCTGGGAAAATAAATTGGGGAAATTCTTCTATAGATCTTAAAATATAGTCTGCTTTACACTGATAAGAGAAGTGCAACCTAAAAGGGAAAAAGTAAAGGAATAGTTCTATGCGGTAAATTTACACTGGTTCTGTGAGGAGCTAAGTGCTTCTTAGTGGCATACAGAGTCTTATAATAAATTGCAGAAAAGCTAGGTGTGATGTAAATATTCAACACCTGAGTTTAAATTTGCTGAATGTGTTAGCTCAGACATCTCATAATCTATTCAAATTGGCAGTGGTATGTGGATGGAAGATTAGTAGAAATTATTTATTGACAAATGCTTGAAAATTAAATGTAGAGCAAATAGCCTTACATTTTAATTCAAGTTCTGTCATACATCATACTTAAGTAGAAAATGAGGTTTACTTAGGTTATGTTCCTTATTTTAAAATCTAAACCCATGTAAGTGTTTAAAGTGGCATATTTATTCCAAGCACTTCCACTGAAGTTTATTTCAATTTGACTAATACTTATTAAATGTCATGTACAGTCAGAATCCTAGTAAGAAACAGAAAGCAATTTCTGTTGAAACTTTGGAGTAGAGTTAAACGTCACAACTGTCCACCAAGGTTGGGTGAGGTGAAGACAACCGGCAAGGATGTCAAACCACAGAAGGACTAGCAGTGCAGACACCCATTGACAGTGGTAGCCTTGGAAGGGGAACCCCTGTTGCAGGAGTTGTAGCCATTGGCAGAGTCATAGAACCCAGGGAATCATTCCTTGTCATCTCTTTCCTGGCATCCTTCAGTTTCCTGCTGATGCCTCTCATTGACCCAACCAAATTGGAAGCCAGAAGCCAACAGAGCCAGACTATTACTGTCCATAGGATCAACTGCTCTTACCCCCTGGGAGATGGGGTACAAGAGTGCAGAGAATAGGTAACTGGGGAGTGAGAAGTAGCAGTTAACTTGTAACAGGTACCTACAGTGTCAGGGACTATGGCCAATGTTATAGATTCAAGAGGAATAAGGTTAGTTTCTCATCTAAAAGAACTCACAGTCTAGGAGGAAGTCAAACACTAACGTCAGTTATTCAGAAAAAAAATGGCTGTAGTCAAGGCTCAATACACAAAGTGAACTCACCTTGTTCTTGCTTCACTCTATCAGTGACTGCCATTCATGTGATAGAAACACTACAAACTGAAGATCTAGTACTTGCAGAAACTGAAAATGCTTCTGTGGAACTTATTATGTATCCATAAACCTATATAATAAGAGAAAATTCACATATTGGTTAGATTTGGATTGGTAAACACGAATATTCTTCCTCATGTACCCCTTACTTCTTATGTCACTTTGTGCTAATCGTCTTTTAGGTCTGTGAGTGTGCCATTATCTCTCTATTGATTCTTGGCTTTTCTTATCTCTATAACCCTGACATTCACTACTGTCCACAATTTAACATCTATCGAATTCCCTCATGTTAGCCTAGATGCTCCTTCTGTTGGAACATTCTCTCTGCTTACCCTAGATCTACCTACCATATGCTTCCATACTACCCTGTACTTTCATCATTACACTTATACCTTTAAAGGAAATTGTGCCTTTATTTTCCCTATTCATTATAGCTATTTGAAAGAAGAATCTGTATCTATTTTTGTTGTTGAGTATTATATTCTCACAGGCTATTAGAGTGCTTGACAAGGAATAAGGGCACAAAATGTTAAATGAATGAACAACTGAATGAATTAAGCAAGATAAGAATTAGAATCATGTAATTATTGAGTACATTAATATGACCGATGGCAGAATGGATGTTTCATATTGAGGATCAGTAAAAAGGCAAGTTGAAATGGTGTAGATGGGATTCTTGAATGCTAGAATAATTCCCAAAAAATAACTTTAAAATTCTCTTCAAATTGAGAATTCTTAAATAGTAAAGTAACATTATAAGAGCAATGTATAAGAAAGATTAGCCAGGGAATGTTAAATGATGTTGAAAGTAGCTTAGGTAAAAAATGGGAGACAAAAAGTAGGAGACTCCCATTCAAAATGGGCAGGATATAGTCAAGGTGGCCCTTTTTGATTATTTCTTTCACATTTTAGCCTCAGTTTGGTCAATTTTATAGAACTCTCCCTGGTACACTACATTTCCTTATCTGGGCAGCAGGTCCCCCAATGATATCTAACACTCACATTTGTCCTAGAAAATTTTGGATTTGGTTTTTACCTAGTTTGTATATAGCACATGTTGATGTGTTGAGGATTTCAGATCAGACATATACTGATATAATAATGTTCAGTTAGTTTGCTGATAATAGTCACAATATATCATGGAAGGCTATAAGAGCCCAAAAGAGAGTATCTCAAAGGACACATATTAACTGCAAAATTTGCAGTAATATTGATTCTTTCATCTCTTGTAAAACTATTGAGAAATAGTTTCCCATCCCACCCCTTTAATGAGAAATGAGTTTGAGATTAAAGCAATACATACTGTCATGTTTCAACTTTTAATTTTTTTCTCCCTTCCTGTGCTGTAACTTTAAGAATCCAGACCTATAGAGCAAACTAATATGCAGATTTCTGATAAGTGTCATGGGAATGTCATCCTTGCTGGGATACTGTTTCCTCCTCAAGGCAGCAGGTCTCAGCAGGAAGCACTGACCAACCCCCACAGTTTTTTATATAGCATTTTTGATTCCTGGTTCCTAAGATGGTAGAAGAAGGGATTTAGCATGTGAGTGAGAACTGCATATACAGCTGAACTTAGGTTGTTGGAACTAAATGATGCAATTGCTCTGGATTGAACATACATGACAACCATGGCTGTGTAATAAAGTATGACTACAGTGAGGTGGGATGCACAGGTGAAGAAGGCTTTCTCCCATCCCTGGGTGGAGGGTACCTGCAGAACGGTGGAGACAATGTAGACAGGAGAAGATGGTGATGGTGAGAGGGAAGACAAGACTAACAACAGCCAAAAGCAAAGCCCACTAGTTCAGCTGTGGACATGTGTTTGCAGGCCACTTTAAGGATTTATGAGATGTCCCAGTATGAGTGGTTCATGATACTGGAGCCACAGAAGGTGACATGTGAAATGAAATAGACTTTGATCACAGTGATCATGAAACCAGTCATATAGGAGAAAGCCAACTGCACACATTAACCTGTGGCCGTGATGACTGGGTATCAATGAGGACATGTCAGTGCATTTCATTTATAGCAACAAAAACACAGAAATATGATAAACCTGTACAAATAAAGAGTTGCTTAAATAATTTACACCTTATATATTATATGACTATTTATATAAATCTTTCTGAATCACGATATTTTCAATATTTTTAGTGTTCATGATACAAACTGACAAATTTCCTTCCAGCAAGGCTACGCCAATTTGTACCTTCCCATATTCTAGTGACATATGAGGGTTTAGTTTCTACACCTGCCGATCCTATCTGTAGGTGTGACACACATGCCTTGCCTACGTGGCTCCAAATTGTATTCATTATTTGTGTTTCTTCATAGCCACATGTGCTAGAACACTGTCCTGGGTCATGGTAATAAATGATGGATAAGAAAATGTGATCCTTGCCTCCATGGAGTTTGCCATCTAATTAGAGACACGAAATTAAATCAACATCTACACTAAGCCACTAGTTCAGTGTGTACACTGACTGCAGTAAATCAGGAAATGAAGCTAAAACCCCTGCAGCCCAGGAGGCAATATGTTGCCAACACAAACATTAGTTTCCCATCTCCTTGCCTTGTAACTCACACCAGAATGATTACTTCCTGGTCTCTGTTACCTCATGGGCTGTAGCTGGTGGCCTGTGGCTAGAAGAGATCTCATCCAGAGTCTTCTGATGCTTTTCCACGATGAAGCCTGAGCTTCTCTGAATGGCTTCCTCCTTCTGCTTCTTTTTTCTACACCTGCTTCAGAACTAACATCAAGAGCAAGCCCAGGAAAGGCCATGCAGAGAGATGCCAGTTCTGCATTTGTTTGTTTGTTTAAATATCAAAGTTTAGTCATGCCTTCTGCTCAGTCAGCCTTTTCTACCCGACCAGGATGCATGACGCATAAACGCTTTCTATGTAAATTCAATAGAAATCCAGCTGCTAGCTACTAGCTTTCAATCCCTCTTCCTCCTCTTGGACTAGTTCCTTGGTGTTGCCTTTGAAATTCTACTCCCTAATTTAGGCCCTAAAAGCTCCTCTGGACTTCATAGAAGACATGGATCCTAAGCTTAGGAACATTTCTAAGACTTAAACATCTCCCTTCTACCCATCTCTCTTAGCTTTCCCAGGCTTAGTATCCTGGCCCTGATAAAAGTGTAGAGTATGGTGTAGAGCTCTCTTGACCTCTTGGTTGCGTAAGCAGTAAATTATGGGGTTGAGCAATGGTACAATGACAGCATAGAGTACTGAGACAAGCTTGTTAGTGTCAAAAGCTGAAAGTGCTTTTGGCCGGGCGTAGATGAAAATACTGGCTGCATAGAAGATGACCACCACAGTCAGATGAGAGGCACAGGTGGAAAAGGCTTTATGGTGCCCAGCAGCTGAGGGAATGCGCATCACAGCACCAGTGATGGCAATGTAGGAGGCCCCAGTGACAGAAAGTGGTCCCAGCAGGATGAAGATGGCCAGGACAAAGTCTGTAAGTTCTGCTGTGGACATGTCAGTGCATGAAAGGTTGAGCAATGGGGAGACATCACAGAAGAAGTGGTTGATGATGTTGGGGCCACAGTAAGAGAGGCGAGAAATGAGAAAAACTTTAACCATGGAAATGCCAAAACCTCCAGCCCAGGAGCCAGCTGCCAGCTGTACACACAGTTGGCCACTGACAATGACAGGGTAGTGGAGGGGGTGGCAGATGGCCACATAGCGGTCATAGGCCATAACAGCAAGAAGGACACACTCAGTGCAGCCCAGACCCAGGAAAAAGTAGAGCTGTGTCATACAGCCTTCAAAGGAGATTCGTTGTCCATGGCTCTGTTTGGACCCAACAAAGCCAGCTAGCATCTTGGGAATAGTGACGGTAACATACCAGATCTCCAGGAAGGACATATTAGCCAGAAAGAAGTACATGGGTTTGTGAAGGGCAGGGTGGCTCCTAATTGCCAAAATGATGAGTGTGTTCTCAGTTAGCACCAACACATAGGCCAACAGAGAAAGGGCAAATAACAGTGCCCGCAGTGGCTCAGGAGCTGGAAAGCCTAACAACACAAACTCAGTGACTCTCTCACTCTGGTTCCTCTGTTCCATGGGGTTGTTCTTGCACACTGTTCTTCAGGAGGTGGAATAGGGTGTCTTCAGGAGGCATCAGTGTTTTTATTGTTAAAATGCAATGTATGTGTCACACATAATTTATTACTGAGCTGAGGAATCTGTTCTGACCTTTGGAGAAGCATATATTGATAAGCATCAGGTAAAGATGATGCTAGTTGGTCATCTGTTGGTCATCTGGAGAACACAGATAAAAAATAAAAGTAGTAAGAGAATCTGGGATGCCCTAATATGAAAGTTTGTCTGCAAGCTGGATTACAGCCCTATTTTGAGGAAATAAGGTACATATTGGAGGAAAAACAACACATAACACAGTCAGGTATTTGCTCTGTAGTATTAGTACAGTCATCACTCTAAAAATTTTGCAGATATTCATTTCATCTCTAAAGAACCTTCAGTTGTACCCCACTTAACACCTGAGGAAATGAAGACATAATTAAGTGACTTACTTCAGGTCACACAGATAGTAAGAGGTAAAACCAGGAACTCAGGACCTCAGAGCTTCCAAAATATTCAGGCAACTGAAGGAGGAACTGTAAGATACATCCTGGATTTACATCCAAGAAAGAGAATCTTTGAGGCTCAGCTAGGGAAGCGGATCATCTCCTGCAAGGGAACAAGGTAAAACCCCCAGAGGTCAGCACCTGTAGGGTGCAGTCTTAAATAACCTGGTACTTAAAAGGAGTATCTGGGACCCACCTGAAAGTCATATTAAGAAGAGGATTCTGGATGGAAAAAGAACTGAGATTCCCAATGATTCTCAAATTTTATACCCTGTAGCTCAGTCAAACTGGGGCACATTAAAATTGTCAAGAATTTATTGGAACAAACATCAGTTCAAATCAAGCAGTGCCAAACTGGAGGTCATCAGGTGCCCTCCCCTGACAGAAGCTAGGGGCAAGTCTTTTATAGAGCAGATGTAATGGAAGTAAAACAAGGACATTATTTGACTGGTCATAGCTTAAGTGATAGCCTTGGATGGGAAAACCTAGTTGGCTGTTTGTGATTGATTCTTATTTGTTTTCTCAGATATGAGTGCCTTTACAATGGCCCCTGGGTTAAGTTTTATTTTGCTTACCTATGCAGGATACCAAGGCATTAAAGTCACCTAGTCTAATGGCATCCTTGGCTAATTATTTTGACAGTATTGAGGCCAATACAAAAGCATGCATGTAGTACAGTGCTCTTTGTTTACCTTGGTATCAAAAATAAAATTTGCCTTTTTCAAACAGCAAGCCTCTGGATCTAATGCTGATATTTCCACATGGCAGTTTATATGAAGAAAAGGTTATTGTATCCCTATTGCCTCTGTATGGTAGTAGCTTTGGAAGGGAGTACAGAGATTATAAAGGAGAATGGGGGGAAGAACAACTGAACATTTGGGTGCAATCTCCCATCAGGAGATTCTTCACTTTTTTAGTCTCAGGCCTGTTTGCAGGCCTAACCTCTATGAGGTTAGCAGGGGCCAGATGTGCTCACACATCAGACTTCAACCTGAAAATTATTTTTTCAGCTTTATTGATATATAATTGGCATATAACATTGTATAAATTTAAGTTGTACAGTGTAATGATTTGATACAAGTGTATATTGTGAAATGTGTACCCCAGAAGTTATTCATCCTATAACTAATGCATGTTATATATACGTATATATATGTATCTATATCATAGTATTATTTACTCATATAAAGGAAGAAAATTCTGTCATTTGTAATGACATAGATGAACCTTAAGGGCATTCTACTAAGTGATGAAGGACAAAGAAAGACAAATACTATATATCTCATATATATATGGAAAATAAGACATCAAATCTGCTAATGCTTTATACCTGAATTTTTCTCTTCTTTATGCTCTGTGATTAACACTTGAGTATTACTCAGTACTTGAGCACTTGGCATATCCCTTAATACTAGAGTACTTCAATGCAACTACAAAATACCCTATCCCTAGCTTATATTTGCCATCACTCCCATCCTTTCCATCCACACCCACAATTTATTTCAAAATTTATGGTGGATCAACTATATTCCAGACCACAGGCTAAGAGTTACGGTACATAAAATGTAAATAAGACATATGCTCAGTCTTCAGGAAGCTCATAAGCTAGTGGTAAGGACACACCTTCACCGCTTTATCCCTGAAAGGTTAACCTGGCATACCTATCCCTACATTATATACTAGCTTCAAAAATGGGCATTTTCAAAGTGCAAACATCATTCATAACCTTAGCCTTAGTTTCTTCTCCTCAATACCTGCCTCATATTCCATTCATCATGCACTGGACCCTCTTAGCCCCAAACCTTTCTGCCTACCTTTGATCTGTCCTATCTTCACATTTGATGCTCTGCATACTTGAACAAAAGATTAGCCTCTCACACGTTGATTGTTGATTGCTAACTGGTCTCACTGCCTATAGTCTCTCCTTTAAAAATCAAATCTGATTATTTTAATCCCCTACTTAATACCCTTTCATTGTAACCCATCATTTACACAATAATGTTCAAGTTATTTAACATGTATAAGTACTTTATGACCTGTCACTGATATCACCAAACCCTTAACTGTTGCCACAGCCTTCAGTGTATTTTATATCCTGTAGCTCTTGCCAGACAGCATGTGTGTTACCTCTGTAGCTTTACTCATGCTGCATGGCTAAGTCCTAGTGGGCCTTCAAGTTTTGGCTCATGTGACATCTCCTCCTGGAGACACTAGCATCCCTTTTCTCCTTTCCTCTTCACTGTTGTTGAGTTCCTCTCATTACTGTTCCCATTCTATATTTTAACAAATATAATTACCAGTATTTTTGTCTCTCCCTTTGACAATAGTTCCTATTATAGTGTCTGCTTTAGTAACTGATTACTAAAGTTATTATAATGATTGTATGGATGCATGGATAGATGGAAAATGGAGAAAAGCATGTAATGGGCAGAATAGATGAATAGATTATAGGAATGGAATATAAAGAAGGCAGAATGTAAAAAGGAGTTGTGTGGAAATGATCAGGAGTAAAGAATTTAAATGCATTACCAAAATGCTTGACAGAGTTGGAATAATGTGTAAGGAAAACAGGCATCAAGTGTAGAAGAGTAAATAGATCCACAAGGACCAGATAAAACATGAGGAAATTAGATTACATGCACAGTGATTGGATCTTCTGTGGATAAGATAAATGATATTGGTAGACTAAATTTTCTATATAGACAGTAGATCCAATAAGAGAAGATTAGGTAAAGATAACTATAATACAGAAAGGACAGACTAAGAGTAGGAGATAATAAAAGGTGTAGGGAGGACATACAGAGTATGAATAAATAAAGAGACCAGCTATAAGTCAAAAGATGAAGAAAGCAATATTGATCTACATATCAATAAAATAGATCAGTTATGAAAAATGTTCAGCCCTAGCCGATGTGGTTCAATTAGTTGGAGCATCATCCCATAACCAAAAGGTTGCACGTTCCATCTCCAGTCAGGGCACATACCTAGGCTGTGGGTTTGATCCCCAATCCCAGCACATACAATACTGCCTTGGGCAACCAGTCGATGTTTCTCTTTTATATCGATGTTTCTCTCTCTCCCTTCCTCTCTCTCTAAAAAAGCAATGACAAAATGCCCTCAGGTTAGTATAAAAAGAAAAAAGAAAAATGTTGATAGGCTGTAGAGAGTAATAATAATATGAATGTATTGGACAGAAAGTAAACATGAGAGAACTGACCACTTTATAAGGCATATACCCAATAACAGAATCCACTCACTTTATTCTGACGTCTTTGACTCAGGATCCTTCTAAGTGACCAGGTCGGTTAGAAAAAAGACTTAGGGAATGTATATCAAAGAAAGTTGAAGCATCAGGACAAAGAAAGGTGCTGCAGAGACTCTACCTCCTGTTCTTGTCATGATCAGAGAATGCTGCCAAGCAGGAGGTTCTTTTATCTTGCCTCTTCCTCCTATAGTCCCTATTTTTCTCTCCTTCTTTCTGATGCTTTGGGATGGCTCTGAAGCTGGAGCCCAGGAGACCAAAAGAGATACAACAGAAAAAAAAAACTAGGGCAAACAGAGTCTTTGGGAAAGGGTATGTTTGGCAAACTTAGGGAATAGAAGTTTACTAGGTAAGTTACCTGAAAGAGAGGGGGCCACAAAAACCTCATTACCTCCCTTGCCTTCTCCTTCCTTGTTAGTCCACATTTCTTTCCCTTGTGCCACATTCCTGCTCAAAAGAAAACTTTTGGCTTTGGATCAAGCTAATCTGTGTTTGTATCCTAGCTCTGTCATTTAATCTTAGGCAATTTATTTAACCTCTTTGAACCTTAAATTCATAGTCTATCAAATGGGATAAATACACCTAGCAGAGTTGTTGAGAGGAATATATAAGATATATGAAGTGCTTGGAACATGATGACAGTTCAACAATACTAGACTGTTCCTTCCTTTATCTTCTGAATCCATGTGGGTAACATCCCTCACTTCCATGATGTCACAGAAGGAGCACTGAATTTAGAGTTAGGTTTTCTGGGTTTTAGCTTCATGTTTGTAATTTATATTTTGTTTAATCTAGGGTTTTGTTACATATCAGTTTATTTTCCATAAAATAACATATATTACAGGTGTTCTGAGGATTAAATAAAACACAGTTTGTGAAAGGTTTGGCACAGTACTCAGTCCATAGCAAGCAGCTGAAGTAGAGGTTAATATTGTGGGCTTCACAGTCACACTGTTCATGTTCAACTACGTTGCCTTGAGAAAAGTATTTAAAATCTGTGTGCCTCCCTCTTCTTATCTGTAAAATGGAAATAATTCTAATATGCACCTCACAGTGTTGTGAAGAGTAAATGAATATCTGGATGAGAGTTTCTTAGATCAGCATCTGCAACAGAGTATTTCTCAATAAATGTTCACTGGTACTTAAGAAATTTTTGTTGAATCTGAATCTGTTGAGACTGGAGAGGCATTATTTGTGGGAATATTTGAAGATGTAAGAGAAGGGTCTTTGATATTCTGAAATTTACAAGGGATTCTCATAAGTAATTAGGAGAAAATAGTTCTCATTTTAAATAATCAGAACAAAGTAAGTGTGATTGGGCAGTTACCATTGTCTGGATCATTGTGCTTGATAGCCTCACATCGCATGGTAGGAACTTACTGCTTCAGGCATGGAAAATATACTCAGAAAGTCATGGGGAAGTAACCACTCCAGAGAAAATGATGCAGCAGTAAGGAGGGATAAAGCTTAAAACAATATCTGCAAAAGCCTTAAAATAAAAACCTACTTTTGAGTAAGATCATGTACCAAAGACACTGTAGTAAACCCAATATGAAATAAAATAATATATGTATAGACATACATATTACTGATATACTATATTGTTAGTTGTAAAACTACCAAAACAAGCAGCTGGTTGAATTAGCATTGATTGGTTGATATTGATATGGTAGTACTGTTTAAATAAGGAATGTTTGCAGAAGTTGAGATTTATTGAGGTTGATGTCAGTTTGCTTTTGGTGATTATTACTAGTCAACACATCACATCAACAGGCTAAATAAAATGAGCTATAATCAGGGCAGAGGAGAATAAAGGGGGGAAATGGGACAACTGTAATAGCATAATCAATAAAATATATTTAAAAAATAAATTTAAAAAATGACCCATAATCATTTCTATACATACTGTTTAATCATTTGATAAATACCCTTGAGGACAGAGGGAATAAATAGGTAAATAAGTAAGTAATAAATACATATATTTATTAATAAATAAGTAAATTAATTAAATTAAATACAAGTCCAAATTCTTTTATCCAAAACACATTAGACACTTGGAATTTTTAGATTTTAGAAAGGTGATCCACTGCATGCACCATGGTTTCCTAACACCTCCAAAGAGTTTGGAAGCAGAATTCTATAATCTAACATGTGAATGTCTCTACTGCAAAACCTATGATTATTTTTACAATGTGGAATAATTAAAAGTAATAAATAATCTCATATCAGTTCATAACAGATTTTGTCATCCAGTGAGTTTAAGCCCCAAACTTAAGAAAAAATGATTAATTTCCAAAGTTACTTGGATTTTGGAATTGTAGATAAAGACTTGTAGAATCAATATTTGCTTAAAATCAAATGTATATAAAATGGGGAAATACTAGATATTTTCTTATTAACACAGAGATGGCAAAAATATTCTCTATCCTAGTTATCCCATGTTGCTTAGGAAGTTTTTTGTGAATACATGAAAGAAATGAATAATAAATATTGAACAGATAGGTGCAAAAATATTATTTGCATACATGATTATGCTCATGAAAAAAATAAGAGAACTAAACTAAAAGCTGCTAGATAATTATAAGAAATACTACAGAAAAATCCCATGTACTTTGTGGTTTCCTCCAGTGTCACACAACTATGGTCTATTATCACAAACTGGATATGGGCAGGACAGAGAATCCTCATTGTGCCCTTTTATAGACAGACCCATTTCTATTCTGCCCTGGTTCTTTCATTAAACCATGGAGACTACCACCTGTTCTTTAGTTCTATAGTTTGTCATTTCAGAAATACTATACAAATGAAATCATTTGCAGTAGGCTTTCTTCACATAGCATAGTTTTCTGGAGATGTATTCAGGGTGTTGTGTGTATCAATAGTTCATTTTTGTATTGCTGAATAGTATGACACACTATGGGTGTACCTCAGTTTGTTTAAATGTGCACCAGTTGAATCAGAACATCTGAATTGTTTCCAGTGTAGGCTATTATGAATAAAGCTGTTATAAACATTAGTTTACTGGTTTTCATGTGAACACGAGTTTTCATTTCTCTGGAATAAATACACAGGAGTGCAATTGTTGAGTCATATGTCAATTTCATGCTTAATTTTTAAATGAAACTTCCAAACTCTTTCCAAGAGTGGATAGAACATTTTACATTACTAACACAACAAATACATGTGGTATAGTTTCTCATATCCTTGCCATCATTTTGGTGTTGTCACTATTTCTTATTTTATTTTATATATTTATTTATTTATTTTTAGATTTTATTTACTTATTTTAGAGAGATGAGGAAGCGAGTGAGAAAGAGAAGGAGTGAATGTCTGTTTTTGCCCATTTTATACTTGGGTTATTGTTGCTTTAATTATACTTTATTGATTATCCTATTACAGTTGTCCCAATTTTCCCCCTTTACCCCACTTCACCCCAAACCCCCCATTCCCTCAGGCAATCCCCCACAATTGTTCATAACCATAGGTCATGCAAATAAGTTATTTGGCTACTCCGTCTCCTATACTGTATGTTACATCCCCATGGCTATTCTGTAACTATCTATTTGTACTCTTTAATCTCCTCACCTCTTCACCCACTCCCTCACACCTCTCTCCCATCTGACAACCATCAAAATGTTCTCTATATCCATGATTTTGTCTCTGTTCTTCTTGTTTGCTTAGTGTTTTTTAGATTCAATTGTTGATAGATATGTATTTTTTTTTTGCCATTTTATTGTTCATAGTTTTGATATTCTTCTTCTCCTTAAATAAGTCCCTTTAATGTTTCATATAATAACGGTTTGGTGATGATGAACTCCTTTAATTTGTCCTAGTCTGGGAAGCTCTTTATCTGCCCTTCAATTCCAAATGATATCTTTGCTGGGTAGAACAATCTTGCCTGTAAGTTCCTCCTTTTCATGATTTTGAATATTTCTTGCCAATCCCTTCTAGCCTATAAAGTTTCTTTTGAGAAATTAGCTGACAGTCTTATAGAGACTCCTTTGCAGGTAACTAACTTCTTTTCTCTTGCTGCTTTTAAGGTTCTCTCTTTATCTTTAACCTTTGACATTTTAATTATGATGTGTCTTGAGTGGGCCTCTTTTATCCATCTTGTTTGGGACTCTGTGCTCCCTGGACTTGCATGTCTATTTCCTTCACCAAATTAGGAGAGTTTTCTTTCATTATTTTTTTCAAATAGATTCCCAATTTCTTGCTCTTTCTCTTCTCCTTCTGGCACCTGTATGATGTAAACAATGGGTCTCTTGAAGTTATCCCAGAGGCTGCTTATTCTATCCTCATTTTTTGGATTCTTTTTTCTTCTTGTTCTGATTGGTTGTTTTATGGTTCCTTGTGTTCCAAATTGTTGATTTGATTCTCAGGTTCATCCACAATACTATTGTTGACCTGTAAATTTTTCTTTATTTCAATTAGTGTGTCCTTCATTTCTGACTGGATCATCTTTTTTATGCTGCTGAGGTCCTCATTAAGTTCCTTGAGTATCCTTATAACCAGTGTTTTGAACTCTGCATCTGATAGATTGTTTATCTCCATTTCATTTAGTTCTTTTTCCAGAGTTTTGATTGGTTCTTTCATTTGGGCCATATTTCATTTTCTCTTCATTTTGGCAGCCTCCCTGTGTTTGTTTCTATGTATTAAGTAGAGCTGCTTTGATTCCATGTCTTGGTAGTGTGGCCTAATGTAGTAGGTGTCCTGTATAGTGCAGTGGCACAGCCTCTTCTATCAACCAAACTGGGTACTCAAGCTGTGCCCTTTGTTTGGGCTAAGTACACCCTCCTCTTATAGTTGAGCCTTGATTGCTGTTGGCTGGTCAATGGGAAGGATTTTTCTAGGCCAGTCAGATGCATGGACTGGCTGTGACAACTGACCACCAACCTCTGCCCTTTGTGGAGGATCATCTGTGTAGGGGCAGGGTGGTGGTGATATGACATAGTCTGCAGCTTCCCATTGGGTGCACAGGCTCTGGGGTTTCCTGGGTGGTCAGGGCATGGTCAGCCCCAACCTGTGTTTCCCCAGAGCCACCCTGCCTGAGCTATAAAGCAATGTGAGATGACTGCTATTTGTGCTAGGCTTGGAGATTCCCAGGTGAAGCCAAGTTGTGAATCTACGCTGGTTGCTGCCGGGTCCTGGGGCTCAGTGAGGCCAGTTGTTGCTTGTTTGAGAGGATTAGGAAGTTGTGAAGCAGGAGCCAAGACAAGCCATTCACATGTAAAAGCAACTTTAGGTTGGGTGGGGTGGAGTCTCTGGGGATCTCCAAGGCAGGGCAAATAATATTAGCCAGGTTGATGGAATCTCAGACATGACACAATCTTGCCAACTTTGTGGCTTTGTGGGAGGAAAGTTCAAAATAGGGACAATGGCCTCTGCTCACCTTGATGCCAGACACTTCAGTTTCTCTCTGTGTGCCATTGGTGTCTTTCAAGCTGCTATCCCAGTGCTGGAGCTCAAAGAGAGTGAGTCTGCATAGGTGAGTCCATGTGTGGGTTCTTTAAGAGGAACTGCTTGGGGATCCAGAAGTTTCTTCCATGGACTCAATCCCCAGTGGTTTTTGCAGCCAGAAGTTCTGGGGACTTATTGCACTGGAACCCTGAGCTGGGGGGAGTGGTGTTGGGCTGGGACTCCTCACTCCCAAGATATCCCTCACAAATTTTCATCCACCACAAGTGGGTGTGAGACCTGCCTGTTCCACAGCTGCACCCCTCCTACCAGTCTTGATGGATGTGATTTCTTTATTTCCATAGTTGTCAGACTTCCATTCAACTCAATTTCTGATGGTTCTGAGTGATGGTTGTTCTATATTTTAGTTGTAATTTTGATGTGTTTGTGTGAGGAGGCAAGCCATGAGTGCCTACACCACCATCTTGACCAGAAGTCCTCATCATGGTTTTTTAACTGGTGTTTTGAGAGTTTTTTAATATATTCTAGACCCTAGCTCTATATGGCTTGCAAATATGTTACCCCAGTCTGTACTTTCTCTCTTGATCCTTTTGAGTCTTCCACAGAGCAAAAGTTTTCAATTTTGATGAAGTTTAATTTATCAATTTTTTCTTCTATGGATTTTTGGGTGTGAATTATAAGAACTTTTTTTCTAGTCAGAGTTCCAAAAATTTTTCTCTTATGTTTTTCTATCAAAGTTCTATAGTTTTGCATTTTACATATAAGACCATGATTAATCTTGAGTTGATTTTTCTATACGGTGTGAGACTTGGGTCAAGGTTAATTTCTTTTTTCATCCATGGATGCTCAAGTGTTCCAGCACTATTTGCTGAAAATGCTTTCTTTCCTCCATTGAATTACTTTTGCACACTTTTTTCAAAAATCAGTGACCATACATCTATGGGGAGTTTTTAGATTCTCTGTTCTGTTCAAATAACCTATGTGTCTATGCCTCCATAAGTAATACAGTCTTGATTACTGTAGTTTATGTGATGCAATGGAGATGTTAGCTAACCCCATGGTGGTAATTGCATTGCAATATATAAATATATTAAATCAACATGTTGTACACTTTAAACTTACAGAAAGTTATATGTCAATTATATCTACATTTAAAAAAAGAAAAAAAAGAAAAGTCTTTTACAGACCCATGCTTTTGCCTGCTGTGTTTTTCCTTCCTTCCTATTGCTACAAATGTCTTTTATCATTTCCTTTCACTTCAGAGGACTTTCTATAGCCATTCTTTAAGTGTATATCCTCTTCTCTTATTCTCTTTACTGCCCTTCACCTGAGAATAGTTAGGTTCTTCCTCATTCCTGAAAGATATTTTTACTGGGTGAATATTTTACTGGATTCAGAGTAGACTGTTTTTCTTTTGTGCTTGAAAAGTAGTGCACTGGCCCCAACCTCTGTGGCTCAGTTGGTTGGACATTGTCCCACAAGTGAAAAGTCACTGGTTAGATTCTGGGTCAGGGTACATGTGTGCATTGCAGATTTGGTCCCCAGTCTGGGCAACTTTGAGAGGCAACCATTGATGTTTCTCTCCCTTTTTCCCCCACCCTTCTCCTCTCCCTGAAATTAAATAAATAAAGTCATTAAATTTATATTCAATTTTCAGAAATTTGTCTCTGAAATGTCTTGTGCATTTCATTAGGCTCATCCTATTTAGGATCTACTGAGCCTCTTGAATCTATAGATTTGATTTTTGCCAAATTTGGGGATTTTGGCCATTACTTTTCTGAGTACTTTTTTAGCCCCATTATCTTGCTCCTTTCCTTACTGGATTCTGATAACTTGAATGTTAAAATCTTTTGTGACAATCTCACTCTATTCTTTCCTCTTTCCCTCCATTCTGATGTTGACCCCATCCACTCAACATTTTGTATCCTTATTTTGTTTTTTAAGTTCCAAAATTTTCATTTGTATCTTCTTTATATGATCTATTTCTTTACTGAGACCTTCTTTCTATTTCATTTTAAATGTGTTTATATTTTTTCTTTATGATGTCTACTTTAAAACCTTTACCTACAATTCTGACCCTTCTATAATCTCAGTATTGGCATCTCTTGGTTGTTTTTTATCATTCAGCTTGAGATATTCCTGTTTCTTGGTATGATGAGTAATTTTCTGTTGAAATCAGCATATATTGGATATTCTGCTATGAGATTTGGATCTTATTAAACCTTCTGCTTTAGCTGGATTTCTTTGACATTTTTCCTATATGATTAGGAAAGACACAGCCTTGTTACTTCCAGGTGCAGGAAGAAAGCTAGGTTTATTATTCACTCTCCACTGGCAACCAAATGTGGAGCTTCTCATTACTGCTCTGCAGGGATCAATTCCAGCTCGCTGTTGCTCTACTGATACCTTCCTGGGAGAAGTACGAGTTAGTTACTGCTCACCACCACGTGGCCTCCACTAACACCATAATGGGTGGCCTCTTACTGCTGGATGGTGGTGAAAGTCATGACTCTCCTCCAGGCAGATGCACCCTGTTACTGCTGGATGGGGGTGGAAATCCAAGCTCTTTACTGACACCTGGTGGCAGCGGGGAAGTGGTGCTCACCACTTTCCAGAGGAAATAAACTTCTTGGCTCTTTAACCAGCCTGGTAAGGGTGGAAATCTATCTAAAACTCCCCACTCAGGCTATGCTATGTAGGTAGGGAAAGAACCACAATTTTGCTTTTTAAAAAATTTGGTTTGGCTGAAGCACAGGAGTTATGGCCCATTCTGTCTTTTTAGGTTGCCCTTCTTCTGGTCATTTGGCAAGAGAGAACACACTTTGCTTGGAGCTTTTTTGTTTATGTCTGTAGTTAACATATTCAGATTTCTGGCTTCAACACTAGGTCTGAGATATATGAAGCCAAAAGCAAATCCGAGGAAGTCATTATCATTTCACCCCTTGGGCCATGAAGATATGAAGATCCTAGTTCCTAGTTAAATTCTTTCCTTCACCTTTTAGTATGTATGTATGTATGTATTTTCCAGGGTTTAGTTGTGCTTATGGACAGAGTCAGAAAAATGGCCAGTCAATTCTTATAGCAAAAATAATATTATGTCATGAAATTTATAGAATATGCATAAATGAAATGTATGCCAACAGTAATATACAGAGTAAATTTTGCAGACATAAAGGTCACTACATAATGATTCCCTAAGTACATTATAGTAGTTTTTATAAAATTTTGTCAGTTTAAAAATTAACTTCTGTTAAATTTGTGCCTTTGCCATATACATGCTATTTTATAATGTTATAAATTCAAAAATAAAATACCAAGGTATATTTATTTCCAGATGTTAAAAGTAAATTTTATGAAAGTATCAGTGTTTGAAAAAAGAGAAGTCTTTACAGGAAAAATAAAGACAAATTGATTATCAAGTATATTTCTGAAAAAAATAGGTGGAATCTTTAATAAAAAGAAAGGTAAGATTTCCTTATTTTTTATGGCTGAGTAGTATTCATGATATAAACGTACCACAGTTTTATACTCCACTCATCTCCTGATGGGTACTTAGGCTGATTCCAAATCTTGGCTATTATAAATTGTGCTGCAATGAACATAGGGGTACATAGGCCTTTTCAAATCAGTGTTTTGGGTTACAATCACATGGATGGACCTAGAAGGTATTATGCTAAGTGAAATATGTGAGTCAGAGAAAGACAAGTACCATATCATTTCACTTATATGTAGAATCTAATGAACAAATTAAACAAACAAACTGAATAGAGACAGACTCATGGATACAGATAACACACTGACAGCTGTGGTGAGGGAGGGTTGGAGAACTGGGTGAAACAGGTGAAGGGATTGAAGAAAAAACTCATAGACACAGATACCAGTATGATGATTACTAGAGGGAAGTGGAGTAGGGGCAGGGAGAAGAGGGTAAAGGGTGAATAAATGGCGACAGAAGTCGACTAGATGATGGGTGTTGAACACACAGTATAATATACAAATAATTGTACACTGAAACTTATTAAGTTAACCAATGTAACCCTAATAAATTCAATTAAAAATTTTTTTAAAAAGCATTCTAGTATCAACAGAATGTAGCATAAATACATCATTGAAGTAACAATATTTCTACCTTTCTGTAAAACCATAACTGATAAATTTCAATAACAAAAAAATATGGCCAGTGAAATAACCTCAAGAATCTGTTACAAATGAATATATTTTCTGCCAATCTAGCTATGCAGCTATATTATCTGAATATTAAGCAATAGGATATTTGTTGAAAAATATCTCTTTCAATTAAGAAATTTTAACATCCCAGGTGACAATACAGAGAGAGGGACATATTATGTTACTATTTACAGTTCTTTTTTTGGGGGGGAGGGGAGCAATGATATATCCCTGTACTGCTGAGGTCTAACTTGACCACGTGACTTGCCATACCTCTCCTCTGTGAAAGAATTTTATATCTCTTCCTGATAAATTCATATTTAGTCACATAACTTCCTTGGTCTATGAAATGTGGGTGGAAGTGTGTGTCCTCTCTGAACAGAAGCTTTAGCAGCTGTCTTGTGGTTCACATGATAAGGACTAAGTGGAATGGCCCCCTGGCCAGGTAGTTCAGTTGGTTAAACCATCATCCCCATACACAGAAGTTATGGGTTGGATCCCCCATCAGGGCAGAATGAACCAATGAACACATAAATAAGTGGAACAAAAAAAAAAAACTTGGTTTCTCTCTCTCTCTCAAAACTAAAAATCAATTTTAAAAAAAGACTTACTGGAATTTTAATACAACACAATCAGTCTGGAGGGTCTATGGGAGGAGCTCGGGCTTATGAAAGTCTCCTCTGCAGTCACAAGAGTAAACAAGAACTCTACAAGATCTCTAAGCTCATAATAAAGCTTTATAGTTCTACTTTCCTCATCCCTTAACTTCCTCTTCCCTTGGTTAAATATCTCTTCATCTTGGCTTGCCAGGCAGAGTGTGCACATGGCTTGCCATAACTGCATGTGCTGGGTTACAACCCTTTCATCCCGCCCCCACAATAAATCCCTTTTTGTGACAAAATATTTATTCAATATTAATTTTTAGTCAACAACCACCTCTCTATTCTTCCTCAAGCATAAAACATTTGAGATATCAGCTTCTCCAATTGCCAATGTTCTCCAGTGAAGAAAACATGGAGCAACATTGCAGTAAAATGTAGCAGAAGTAAAATATAAACCAATGCAGATGAAAGTCACTAAGATTTTAGTGCTGCTTTTTACTGAATTATGATCTATACTATCCTGACTGATGGTTAGATGTGTTAGTGTAGCTAACTAGACATTGATAAAAGAAGGAAACAAAGGAAGTCAGACATTATTAAGCATAATCAACTAGGGAACATAAGCTTGCTTAACAAGGAAGCTATAGCTTCACACACTCCAGGGAATAGCAGCATTGACCACCAAGGGGATTAACATTCCTCTCTTCCCCTACATAGGTAGAAAGAATCTCCCCAGGGATCAGCTTGCCCTCCCCCTGGATACCAGATTGTCAAAGGTGAGCAGGGAGAGATAAGCACATGTACCACTGGAGCCAGATGGTGTCCACACAGGCCTAGGGATGGGATTGGATAAGAGACACAGAACTTTGAACCATCTAGGAAATGAATTGGTTAGAGGACAGAGCCAGTGCAAATCTATGAAAGTTTTGGAACTTACTTGGTTATTTTGAAAAAGCTCCTGGTGTACCCTGGCCAGATGGCTCAGTTAGTTAGACTTTCATACAGTAGACCAAAAAAGGTTGCAGGTTTAATCTTCAGTCAGGGCTCACATCAGTGTTTCTCTCTCTGTCTGTGTGTGTCTCTCTCCCTCTCTCCCCTTTCCTTTCTCTAAAGTCAATAAACATATATGTCAGGATGGGCAGGGTAGGACAAGTGGGAACCTAATTACAATCATAGCGTTTGGACTACAAATATGGCCCCTGTTTGAACTACAAGTAATATGGCGACTGAACTCTGACCTGAAAGAGGTGGTGACGTCATACCAGGAGCCACCAATGATACGTAGCTTCTTTGTTCACCAAGAACCAATCCTTGGCTCCCATGTGAAGTCAAGTCATATAAAACCCCCCTTTCCCTGCTCTTGGGCAAGGTTTTTGCTGGCCCTGCTGGTGGAGAGAGAGTTCTGCCCGGGAGCATAAACTCCAAAATAAAGCCCTTCTGCTTGATTTCATGGGTGATTGGCATTCATTCCTCGGTGTGTCTAAGGAAACCTTACAATATACCCTTAGGTGAGGATAAAAAGTAAAAAAGAAAAAGCTCCTGATCCTTCTCAAGCCTGAGATAATATAATCCCAGCTAACAGAGCTCTCTCTCATGGAGTAACACATGCTTGCCTCATTTGTTGGCACGTTCTCTCCATAGCAACCATGTGGCCCTACCAGCAATGTGATCAGTAGCTGCAAAGACTACAAGCAGGCTCCAAGCCAAGCCTGGTTACTGGATACACCAGCTCTAGCTGGCCAGAGCACAGCCAGGAACTGGACTAAGCTCTAAAGGACTAAGTTTTAATCTGGTACAGAATCTCTGGACATTGACCTTATTTCTGAGTCTGATTAAGACAAGATTGGGCTTTTTCTATGGCAGCACATACTGAGGTGAGACATTGGGAACCTGGAGAAAGGCTTCTAATCATACCATGCCACAACCTCCCATGTGTGGGCTCTCAGAATGCTTTCCTTGGGACACCATGAAAGAACATGATTTCCACCAGCAAGAGATGAGGGATACTTTTGTAACAAATCTGCAAAATTTCTTTCATTTGAACAAAATAGCCCAGAGAGAAAATAACAGAGATGCTGCTCTTTAATCGATGACCATAGCAATACCTCCAATTGAATCTAAAGAAAGAGAAGCATGGGTGTTCCAGTTCAAGATGGCAACATGGGAAGATCCTAAACTCATGTTCTCCCATATATACAACAAGTCTATAGCTACATATGAAAAATTTCCTCTGAAAGAAACCTAAAAACTAGGTAAGCAACTCCTACACATTGGAAAAATGAGGTAAAAACACACATCAAAGTGGATGAGAGAGGCTGAGACACAATCTCACCATAAACCCCACTCCTAGCATGACAACCCACAGTTGGGAGAAAACAACACTAAGCTTCTTCCTGGGGAGTGAAGGGTTTGAACCCCACATGTGGCATCCCAATTTTAAGATCTGAACCTGAGAGATAAGCCCCCCGCAATAAAATATCTAGCTTTGAAAGTCAGTGGGACTTGTGTCCGCAACACCTGCAAGGATATAGGATCAGAAACACAGTTCTTAAAGTTCCCCTGAAGACTGACCCACTCCAGGGCCCAGCACAGAGGCAGCCTACTGTAAAGTGCTCAGACTTTCTATAAAATGGACCAATTTGCTCATCTTAAAGCATCAGCCTGAGGGACAGGCATCTGATTTAACACACATCTAGGAACCTGCTGAAATACTCTTTAAAGACAGAAGCTGGCAGTCACCATCCTTTTGCTCTTCCTTTGCCTTGCTCAAGGTGACAGCTATCTCCCAGAAAGGAGCTTGTGTATTCAGCTGGCACTGCAACTTATGTGGCTGCCACCCAGGAGATACCTCTTGATCACCAGTCCTGGTGGCCAGTGAGGTTTATGCTGGGTGGCCCCATATGACTATAACAAACAGAGAAATAATTCTTAACTACCTATACCCTGAAACCAGAAAAGTTGATGTTCATGTTGCCTGTCTCTACCAGAACCAGTAAGCAGAGACAGGGATTGAATCTTTATGGCTATTTTATTCAGCTGGCCAGTGATCTGAGAAGACAGCAGGTTGTGTACCCTAACAGATCATCTTAAATTCCATTTTAAACCAACCCTTTTTATAAGGAGAAAAGTGTAGGTAAGGGGTTTGGAATTCAAGGGGGAAAAAAGTATAGGTAAGGGATTTGGAATTCAGGAAAGAGGTTAATCAGATCAAAACTGCAGTCCAGCAATTTCCTTAACATCCTTCCATTCACTGACTGGTGATTTTCTTTAACCATGTCCTATCTATATCCTGTGTCCTGGGTGATTTTCTTTATCTGTGTCCTAGATGGCATACTGTCTCCCCCTAGAACACAATGGCTTGGATATCACCTTGATTCCTTATGGACCTTCTGGAGCACAAAGATCAATTGCTTGTGGTCTCCTGGGGTTAGGGTGGGCTGTATCTCCAGTTCCTGAAACAATAGCTTCTACATGCATTAATTTATTAAGTCTAACATGCATAGGCTTATTACCTATTACCATAAATTAAAATTTTCCAACTCCTGAGTTCCCCATCAACCCCAGAGTGCAGCAGCAAGGCAATAGACCAAGGCACTCAGTCTTTCAGTAAATAAAAAAAAATAAGTCTTTTAGCTTATTTTCATTGCTTCTGTCTTAGGGGCATGTTTCTAGTTAAACACATATCCAAGGGCCAACTATAATCTTCTCCAGAGGTGTGGAAGGCTAATGGGTATCATTTTAGCCTGCTCTCTCTGCTCCACCCCAGGTCATCAGGGTCTCTGATAAAGGAACTTGAGTACTTGTTTGGTGCACCAGCTTTTATGACTGAGAGGACACAACTCTCAATAGCCTGATTCTGGTGGGCAATGGGCTTTTGATTCACAAATTCAACAGGACAGTAGCAAAGAAAAGGTTCTCAACTGGCTATCTCCCCAGGGTACAATGCAAAGAGAGCAGAACAAAATACTCATTTCCTAGTCTCCCCCTAAAAGAGTTGTATTTGCATTTTAAAAAGGTGCTACCTGAGGGTCTGGCTTCCTATCACCATAAGTCTACCAAGACTGAATCATGAAGAAATACAAAATCTGAACAGACTGATTAATAATCAGGGGATTGAATCAGTAATTAAAAATCACTCAAGTAACAAAATCCAGGACCAAATGGCTTCCCTGGGAAATTCTATTAAACATTTAAAAATAATTAATACCTTAATACCAAGTATTCTCAAACCCTTCCAAAAAAATGTAAAAAAGAATACGTCCCAACTCATTCTGTGAGGTCAGCATTGCCCTGATACCAAAACCAGACAAAGATCTATTTGCTTGGAATGAGAACAAAGACAAGAAAAGTAAAAATCAACTATACAGGTAAGAAAAAAAGATCTCAAGCAAATATCCTAATATTTCACCTGAGAAGTTAGAAATACAGGAGAAAAATAAACACAGTGAACAGAAAAAAGGAAAAATAATTTTATAAAATAATTAAAATTTTATAGAAAAATGTATAGACTAATAAAAGAAAACCAACGTAATCAGAGGTCAGTTCTTGGAAAACATCCACCAAATTTACAATCATTTAGCCAAACTGATCAAGAAAAAAGATAAAAGATTCAACTTACTGAAATCAGGAATGAAAGAGTTGTCATAACCACCAATCTTCCCAAAACAAAAAGGATTCTAACAGATGCTATGAATAACTGCATGCCAACAAATTAGATAACCTAGGTGGAAAAAATTGTGGCTAAAACTGGCTTAAAAGAAATAGAAAATCTCAATAGACTGCAACAAGTAAAATATTGGAATAATCAAAAACCTTCCCACAGACAAAAGCCCTTGACTAGATGGCCTCACTGGTCAATTCTATCATATTTTCTTTCAAAAACTCTTTCAAAAAACTGAAGAGGAAGGAACAAGTCCCACCTCTCTCTGTGAGGTCAGTATTACTCTGATCCCAAAACAAGAAAAAAAATTGTTTGATTAAAATGTTGTGAATAAGGACAAGAGAGGTAAATTATTAGGTAAAAAGAGGGAGACCATTCAGAATTTCTTTTTCACCATGTTATAGATTTTAGATATTAATCTAAATGTGATGGACAACCACTGAAGCAGTTTGAACAAAGGGTGTTTAATAAAAAGATTACTATGTCTACTGCATAGATTATATACTATAGATGGCAAGAGCATAAAGAGAAAAAAGTAGTATAAGAATGGTAGTAGACCAGATGAGAACTGATTGTTTAGTTTTGGAGAAGTGTCAAAGACTACAATCGTATTTCTGACATAAGCAATGATGTTGATAGAGGTTTCTTTAATTGAGATGGGAAAATAAGGAGAATGAACATGTATGGCAGTAGAGGCATGGCAGCAAGAGAAAGGTCCAGAATTTAGTTTCTAGTTCTCAAAGAGAATATGGTATTTTGTATGTTTAAACTAACATAATGAAGACTGAGAGATTCAGTAAAACCATAAAAGTATTTACTGAACCCAACTCAATCTGTGATGTACAAGAACTCTCAATCCAGTGGGGAGATATATGTGACAGAAAAACTTTAAGGCCATAGGTGATAATATATGTATAATGATTGGAAGTAGTAGCAAAGCACTTATATGAACACATACATATAAGTGTAAGAAGGAATGGGAGCCAAAGTTTAAGAGACTGGATGTGAGATAGATATCCCAAGACAAATAAATAGTAAATGCAAAAAGTGCAGAAGCTTTACTCTCCATAATTTCTAAGAGCATAAACTCTGAAGCTAAAACTACCTATGTTATAACTCTGGATCCATCTTTTTGAGTAGCTCTAAGATATTGGAAAAGTTTTACTACATCTTGACTCAGTGTCATCTATAAAATGGAGTTAGTCACAGCACCTATTCCATTGTGTCGATGTGAGCTTTAATGAATTAATATATGTAAGACACTACCATATATATAAGAAGCACTATAGAAATGTTAATAATGATGATGATGATAGTAATGGTAATAATGCTAAAAATGGTAATATGAGAGAGAAGTCCAGAGGAGACAACAACAGAAAGAGAAGCAGGGGTCAAATAGTCAAGGGCCTTCTAGGCTAAGGACTTGAATCTTATTGTGTGAACTATTTCTATTAAAAGGCTATAAGGGGAAGAATTTTAATTTTTCTTCTACCTTCTGGCTGGACTAATAAATTAACATGAGACCGATTAACAGGGGGGAATGACCAATTTTTTATATGTATGTACATACAGAGGTTCCATAAGAATCTGAGACCCTAAGACAAATAGGGCAGGTAAGGTTTATATTCCATCTTGAGCTGTGGAAAAGGAGTGTGGTTTGCAACTTCAAAGGGCATAAAGGCAAGTCACATGGAGATAGAAAAACAAATGTTTGCTGAGTAAATGTTTGCTGGTCATCTTTAACAAATGAATACAGACAGGATTTGATCAAATGGGCCTTGCTAGGTTCCTTCCTCTCTATCACTTAGCTCATATTAGCTATAGTTATTTATGATAATAGCTCCCTTCCTGGAGCAGGTCTCCTATCTAAATTCTTTTAGACAGTTTTGGGGGAACATCAAAGGTTCTGAGTCCTTTGTTTCTTAAAAATAACCATCTTAAAATAATATTCTAAAAGGTATATTTTGAGGTGACAAACTCTGCTCCTCTCAGCATGCAGTAACACTTAGCCATGTGTGTGAAGAATGGGGGGCAAAGGGACAAAGCCTGTGGAATAGAGATCAGTCAAAACGTTCATACAATTGTTCATGAGCCACAAACTCAGTGCAATACAAAATTACATCTTAATCTCAGAATTTGAAGTCCTCTAACAAAAGGGGTTGGCATAGCAGGCATTAAACTGAGCTGAGAGCTCAGAGGAAAATTGCTGGTGCTATGAACTACACCCACTCCTGTAAGCCTGCTGGCCAGCAGGGACTTGAGCTTCAAAGATGGCCTGATTGCCAAGATGAGTTCATTCGGAGGTATGGCTCTGCAGCCTGAGTTCATTAGTCCTTGCCCCAGATCTCGTTCTGTCTATACACCTAAGCTCTCCCTCCAGGCCTCAGGATAGGCCACTGGGAGCCTCAGTCAGCTGTGCTCCCTGAACAGCAGTATGTCTCATTAACAACTTTTTAATGAGGTCACAGTCTGTGACTGCTCATTAATAAACTGGTTAGTCTGCAACCCCAGGGGAGGACAAAAGTGAGGATTGAAGTCAGTGAGAACAGAGTTCAACCTATGTATAGCTGCATCAGAGATGGGAAGAACTAACTCCCTTAAGCAGAGACTCCTAGGCTTTTTCTCTGAGGTCTCCAGAGTCCCATTCAGATCTCAGACAATGATTCTGCAGATGGAGATCTGGAGGAACCAGGGCCATTGATAGGAGGAATTATAACAAACAATGTCAGACTTGGACCAGCTCCTGGTCTACAGAGATTATTGAGGAAATCAAATGTTCTTCAAGCTTTCTTTGATGCTTGTATAAATGGAATGTTGAGCTCGTGAAGCTCTTGAAGCTTTGTGTCATCTTGCTTTAATAACAATGAATTCCCTTCTTCCCCCTGCATGTCCAAATGCAGATTTTTTTTTTGTATTAGTTTTTTAAGCCCTTTTAAACTATACTTGTCCTGGGTGGTTCAATGGTTAGCACTCTTCTCTCCTCCTGGTGTACGATCTCTTAAAGATCCCATCTGTTTTAAGCATTTCAACAAATCACCCCTGTGGAGATGTGGGTGTTGATTTATACCCCTCCAGGATGATTGCTAAAGTCTCCTAATTGGTCTCCCAGCCTTCAGTCACATTATAGACTTTCACATACTCCTCATTGCAGTACAATCTCCTTAGCTTCTCCAGAGTTCTTTCTAAATACACATGTGATAATCTATCACTGCCATGCAGAAAATCCTTACAATCACCCTCATCTTTGGAATAAAACTGTTATTTTTCGCATGTCATACAAGCCTCCTTATAGCTCTAGTTTACCTCTCTAATTTCAGTTCTTACCCATACCCCAACCATATATAAATATTCAACTGTTGTCATAGAAACTATTTTTCCCCCTACATCATGCATTCCTAGTTTCTCTAATTATCATCCTTTATATTACCCTCAACAATTTGGAGTGTGAAAAACCTGGGTTCAAATGCTGTATCTGCTATTTATTAGCTACACAAGTTTATTCAAATTACTCTGAATTTCTACCCCTCAGTTTCCTCATCTGTGAATGAGATGGTTATACCTGCTTCATGAGTTGATGACTTTATGATTCTTTCTATTCTTTAGTATTTTTTGCAATTTAAAGTAGGATATCAGTTATGCAAAGTCCTCCATTAGTTTGCCAGTAATTATAACATAAAAACTTATTAAATTCTCTCCTTTTCCCAGAGAGTGAGGTAAAGAAAAAAAATACCATGTTTTGCCATGTATAATGCACTTCTATGTATAATGCATAACCACATTTTGTGTGCATTATACACAGGATTATTTATACCCATTATTATACCCTTGTTATTTAATCATTATACCCATGTATAATGTGCATGCTTATTTTTCCCTCAGAAATTTGAGCAAAAAAGTGAGCATTAACACAGCAAAATACAGTAACATATGCACAGGTACTTACTGTCAATTAGAGTTATCTACTTGTAAGTAAAGTATTATTTACTCATCACAGGTATTATCAGGATTATACAACAGGACAAAGGAGTAATCAGTGTCAAAGCTTGCATTTGAATTCAGATCAATCTGACCCCAAAATATCATGACCTTTTATTTTATTTTTAAGTATATTTTATTGGTTATGCTATTACAGTTGTCCCATTTTTTTCTCCCCTTTATACGCTTCCATCATGCACCCCCCTCACACTAGCATTCCTCCCGCCTTAGTTCATCTCCATTTCCTATACTATTCTTAACCTCCTGTCTATTTTGTACCTATCATTTATGCTTCTTATTCCCTGTACCCTTTCCACCATTCTCCCTGCTCCCTCTCCCCACTGATAACCCTCCATGTGATCTCCATTTCTGTGATTCTGTTCCTGTTCTAGTTGTTAGCTTAGTTTGTTTTTGTTTTTGTTTCTTTGGTTCAGTTGTTGATAGTTGTGAATTTGTTCTCATTTTACTGTTCATATTCTAGATTATCTTCTTTTTCTTAGGTTAATCCATGTAACATTTCATGTAATAAGGGCTTGGTGATGATGAATGCCTTTAACTTGACCTTATTGGGGAAGCGCTTTATCTGCCCTTCCATTCTAAATGATAGCTTTGCTGGGTAGAGTAATTTTGGATGTAGGTCCTTGGAAGACCAAGACATTTCAGGAGGGTCATGGAAGAAATAGCACTTTGATAGCAATATATAAAAACAGAGGATCTATATCACATTCACTATAGTTCATATATATATAGTAAACTATTTCTTTGGGATAATTGAAAGAATAAAGTTCATTTTATTTTCTAAATGGGGAACATGGAAAATAAGTCTTCAACAAAAAGTAGACATTATTAAATATTTATATCTTTACTCATTTCTTTTGTCTACAGTTCCTGCCTCTTGTACCACACTCCCCACACCAACTTAACTTTGACATACAAAATTAAACTCTAATATTTTTCTTCTGTTAATATCTTCCTGATTCTTCTAGTTCCAAGTTCACTCTCCTCTTACACCCATGGTATCATGTGTGTATCACTGTTAAGCATTATGGATATTGTAATTACATTTAAAAAGTTTTTATTGTTGTCCAGTTAGAGTGGTCCCCAGTTTTTCCCCATTACTCTCACCTGCCCTACTCACCCTCCACCTGCTCCATTCAATCCTCCCCTGTTGTCTTTGTCCACATGTCCCTCATACATGTTCCTTGACCCTTCCCTGTCTTTCCCCCATTATCCCCTTCCCTCCTCCCCTCTGGTTATTGTCAGTTTGTTCTTTGTTTCCATGTCTCTGGTTCTATTTTGCTCACTTATTTGTTTTGTTGATTAGGTTCCACTTATAGGTGAGATCATATGGTATTTGTTTTTCACCACCTGGCTTATTTCACTTAGCATAATACTCTTCAGTTCCACCCATGCTGTCTCAAAGGGTAGAAGTTCCATCTTTATTTCTGCAGCACAATATTCCATTATGTAAATGTACCACCGTTTTTTGATCCACTGATTTACTGATGGGCACTTAGGCTGTTTTCTGTGCTGCTGTGAACATTGGGTTGCATAGGTTCTTTTTAACTGATGTTGCAGGATTCTTGGGGTATAATCCCAACAGTAGAATTGTGAGGTCAAAAGGCAATTCCATTTGTTTTTTGAGGAAACTCCATACTGCTTTACACAGTGGCTGTACCAGTCTGCATTTCCACCACTAGTGTAATAGGGTTCCCTTTTCTCTACCACCTCATCAGCACCTGTTGTTTGTTGATTTGTTTTTGTTTATGATGGCCATTCTGACTGGTGTGAAGTGGTATCTCATTGTAATGTTAATTTGCATCTCTCTGATGGCTAGTGATGCTGAGCATCCTTTCATTTGTCTCTGGGCCCTCTGTATATCCTCCTCTGAGAAGTCCTGGAGGAGAACACAGGCAGGAAAATTTCAGGTATCCCATGCAGCAATATTTTCACCACTATATCCCCTAGAGCAAGATATATAAAGGAAGGAATAAACAAATGGGACTACATCAAATTAAAAAGCTTCTGCATGGCTAAAGAAAACATTGGCAAAATTAAAAGAGAACCGCCCTGGCTAGCATAGCTCAGTGGATTGAGCGCGGGCTGTGAACCAAAGTGTCACAGTTTCGATTCCCAGCCAAGGTACATGCCTGGGTTGCCGGCTATAACCCCCAGCAACCGCACATTGATGTTTCTCTCTCTCTATCTCCCTCCCTTCCCTCTCTAAAAATAAATAAATAAAATCTTTAAAAAAAGTTAAAAGAGAACCAACCATAGAGGAAAATATAATTGCCAATGATACCTTGGACAAGGGTTTGATCTCCAAAATGTATAAAGAAGTCACCAGGAAGACAAACAATCCAATTAAAAAAATGGACAAAGGACCTGAACAGACACTTCTCCAAGGAGGACATATAATCATATTTTTATACAATTATACAGGACACAGTAAGGAGAGTTTATCATTGATGTTTATATTTCTGAGGCCTCGTCCAATGCCTGGTATTGGCATTGAAAGTAAGTGCTCAATAAATGAATACATAGTCCCCAAAATTGTTTTCCTAGCCCTGACCTCTCACTGAAAAGTGTTTTATATTTCCAACTGCCACCAAGACATTTCTGCATAGATGTCAAGACATATGTCTAGAACCATGCTTATAATCTTATTCTCCCAATTTCAAAACTTAAGAAAAAATTTCTTACTTATTCCTCTTTTTGACCCCACTACTCATTGATATATTCTTTTATTAAATCAGTGAATATTTGCGTACTGAATCTTGAACAACAAAGAAGGCACTGCCCAGAAGAAGCTTTTTCTTCTGTGAGTGAGACAAAGACACAAACAGCTGTAGAACAAAAAGTACCATGTGAAGTGCTGTGTTGGGTTATAATTCTACACTTTGTTATAATTCTACATTTGTTAAATGCTATCACAGAAGTGTTCAACCAATCTCCTAATCCCACTCATTCTTCCTTCACAAAATTCTTCTTACTCTAACTTTGGCTCAATTCCCATTCTCATTACCACTGCCATTAGATACCAGTATATGACACTGCCCTAGCCCTTATTTCTAAATTATTATTATAAGAGACTTCTCACTGTTATTGCTTCCATACTTACACCCCAATCCTTCTTTACACTTACTACTAAGTACTAGATTTACAGGGATGAGAAAAACTGAGTCCCTGACCTTAGGGACATTACAGTTCAAAGGAATGGAAAGATATTAAATAAAGCACTGCACAAATAAATATATAATTCACTATGAAGGAAAAGAATGAAGTGCTCTGAGATAGAATAATAAGAGAAGTCTTAATTTGCATTTAAATCAAAAAAGACCTCACTGAGGAAGTGACATTTAAAGTGATATCAAAAGAGTATGTAGGAGTTAAGTAGGTAAAAACACAGAGGAATAATGTACAAAGCAAAAGGATTAGTATATACAAATATTCTAAGTCAGTTATTATAGAAATGGTGTCAGTGGCAGTAACAGTAGTGATGTCAGTCATCCTATAGTCAACTGGAATGCCCCTTCCCCTCCTTAATGGCAACCTTTAAGTCCCAGGTCAAATTGTACCTTGATAGAACCTGATCATACATGGCATTTGCTAGGGCTTGGCATGTTTTCTACACTTTATATCTCATTTACTTCTCACAACAGGTATTGGGCATTTTAACAAGAGAAACTGAGACATAAAATAACTTTCTCCAGGTCATGAGGTTAGGAGTCAGTGGAGAAAACCAAAAGATTTGTTTTGTCTAAAATCTCTTTTTTATTAAAAAGCCAAATACTTGCACATGATAAAAATTCAACTAGACTCTACTCCCTTCTGCTGGAGGCAGAAATTAATTTCCCTTTCTTTCATATGGGTGGGACTTAGTAACTTGTTCCTAAAAAATACAGTAGGTATAGGGAATAGCGATGTTATATTAATATCCGGCACACCCTAATGTGATGTGATGAGGACACTTCACCCCAATGGTATTATTTCCCCACCTGAAAAAATATCTAATCATAAAAAAATACAAAACTTAACTGAGAAACAATCTACAAGATAACCTGACCAATTATTCTTTACAAGTGCCACTTAGAATAAGGGAACACTGAAAACATGACAGATTGGAGAAAAATAAGGTTATATAACAACTAAATGCAATATAATATCCTGGATTGAATCCTGGTACAAAAAACAAATGTGTGGAAAAGTCAATCAAGTTAAAATAAGGACTATAGTTTAGTTAATACTGTTGTATCAATGTTAATTTTTTAGTTCTGAAAAATGAACTGTGTTTATGTAAGATGGTGATATTAAGGGAACTTGAATAAATTGTTAAATTGAATTCTTAATATCTTTGCCACTCTTTTGTATTGTAAATCTAAAATAATTTCAAAATTAAAAAGATTTTAAGTCAAAAAATTGAATCAAAATAAAATTATATACAATCAAAAGTAGATTTCCTTCTCAGGACTGACCTCTGTACCCCATTTCCTTGCCCTGAAGCAACTTATTAATTTCTTATATATCCTTACAGAAATGTTTTAATAATACATTTTGTGTATATATTTGACATTTTCTTCTTATAAAATAGATGCATATTATGTTGTATGATGTGTATGTAATGTTCTTCACCTTGATTTTTTAAATTTTAAAATTGCTAAGCATCACAAACCAGAGAGATCCAGAGCTGGGATTAAATTTACATCACTCTGACTTCAACTTTAGTGCCGTATTCTATACAATGCTCCTTCCTCTAGCGTTGAATGTAGTTCTCTTTTTTTGAACTTTATCCTGTTGACATCTGAAATTTATTATGGTACCAAAAGACAATAGATTCAAGAAAGGTCAGGTCCCCACAAGGAAGGGAAGGAAGAGAAGCTAAGGTGAGCCCAGTAACACCTTGGGGAAAATACAAGTGCCAGTTCTTCAACTGGCCCCAGGATAAAAGAAGCACTGCTGGAAATAATTCTCCTAATTAGTCAGGACTGGAAGTATGGCCAGTCTATGTAGCCTACTCATACCTGAAAGAAAGCAGCAGTGACTTGGTTTCAGGTCTAGCCATTCAGTTTATCCAGAACAGTTAGGAAGATTTCCTTGGTTCCTCTTCTGGTCCTTCTGACAACAGAATTGGAGCTCTTCAAATACTCAAGGACATGCATGAAACACTGGTCAGGCAAAGCCGAACAAAGATCTGCCTGTTGGGTATGAGTAAGGCTCCTTACCATGGCCCAGTTCTCCCAAGGGTCCCTCTCTAGCTTCAGTTGCTAGACTGAACAAAGTTTGTGCAGGATTTGGTGGGACACCTAATTCTATTCCAATGTCCACACTGGAAAGATCTTAGTTTTTCTCTTCCCTAGCCCTCATTTTCCCCTTTCTGTGTCATAAGATAAGTAAGATTTGAGACCAAAAGAAGATTGAGATTACCAAAGTTATTTTCCAGTTCTGTCCTCTAAAGTTTTCTGGGGTTAGGAAGCTTAGGCCCTGCAGCCTCAATAGGACATAAACTTCCCCCATCTTTTGACTTTCCTCTAAGTAACTTAGGGAAGACTTGCCTCAGCACAACATTCATGAGGCAGAGGACATCAAAGTACACTATTTCTTTAGGACAATTCTATGGGTATAGAAGACCTAAAAGAGTGGCTCCTACCCCTGGGACAGTCAGTCAAATAATTATCAGAGGGATGTTTCCGTGAAAGGTGTGGAGGAACTGGAAGGAGCCTATGCGGCAGCTGCAAGCCACCAGGTTCTGCAATGCCTTCCACTTGCAAGCCAGGGTAATATCTTTTCCTCCCCATTAGTTTCCAGAAGTTCTGTGGAAAAACCCCTAGAATGTTTCATTTCTCCTCCCTCCTCATTCTCAATCCTGCTGTACCAACACCAAAAACTACAACTTGTCCTGATATGGAGCTTCTAATGACAGTGTAATTATGACTAAAGGAAGAGCAGTCATTGAGAAAATTAAGAATTTTAATGATGAATGGAAGCACTAGGAAGAATGAACTTTGTCATACTCATGTATTCATTCATCCAATCAGTCATCCCCAAACACATATTAACAGTGTTGGGCACTGTGTTCTCTCCTATGGAGATGACTAAGATAGTTCATGCTCTGAAGGAGTTGATAGATTGAGATATAAATAAGTAATTATAATATCAGATTAATGAAAATGGTTTTTAAGAATAAGAAACTAGAGAAGGTGACTAATCTTCTCTGGAACATCACATGGGAGACAAGCCTGAGTTTTGAGGGTCAGAAATAAGAAGTCAGCCAGAAGGAAGAGAGGGTGTAAGTAGAGACAATGTCACATGCAAAGGCATAGATGTGAAAGGACTGAGTTCAATAAATGGTAAGGCACTTGACACTGAAGCAGAGGAAGGAGAGATGGCTATGGGAGACCAAAGATGACACTTAGCATGTAGGTTATGTTCATTTCATATGCCTTGTTAAAAACCTTAGAGTTTTTAAAATTATTTTTCTGATTATGGTTTTAAGCATAATCTCTGTCATTTACTCTCTATATAACTATGAACTTTCTTGACTACAAAGTTATATATCTGCCTTAAATTTTAATTTACTCATCTCTCATACAGGAAGGATAATGATGGCATTTAAGTCATAGAGTTGTGAGAAGAAAATGAGAATGAATGTAAAGAACAAAGCATAAATATAAACTCAGTAAATATTGCTAGTTTATCATCACCATAATCATCATTTTCATTTTAATGTATTTGTTGTGATATATAACAAATATAGCTCACTGTAGAAAAGTTGGAAGTCCAGGAAAAAATAGGAAAATAAATTCCCCTCCTTGTAGCTCCTGAAGTAGATCACTTTTAAATTTTGCATATATCCTTTCAACCTTTTTACACAAGCACACATTTATAAAATTGGAAATTTATATGGTAATATATGGTAATGATTACACTACAGCATTAAATATTCTTCAAAAATTACTTAAATGATTGCATGTTTTCTTAAATGCATCCTTCCTATTTATTTTTATTTTTATTGAATTTATCGAGATGACATTGGTTAATAAAATTACATAAATTTCAAGTGTACAATTCTAAAATATAGCATCTGTATATTGTATTGTGTGTTTATCACTCAAAGTCAAATCTCCTTTTGTCACCATTTCTTCACCCTTTACCCTCTTCTACCTCCCCCCACCCACCTTTCTCTCTGCTAATCGCCATACTGTTCTCTGTGTCTATGAGGTTTTCTGCATTCTTCAGATTTGAATTATTCATTTATTTATTCATTGATGATCTTTTTCTTTTTTGCTTATGTATTTATCTTTATCCTCAGCTGAGGATAATTTTTTGTTGCTTTTAATTTATTTTTAAGTTTTATTGTATTTTTTGCATTACCATTTAACCCCCTTATACTTCCCTCTCCCCCACTGCAGTCACTACACAGTTGTCCTTGTCCGTGAGTCCTTTTCCCTTTTTGCTGCATCCCTTCACCCCCTTACCTCCCCACTATAGCTGTCAATCTGCCCTCTGTCTATGAGTCTGTCTCTATTTTCCTTGTTAGTTCAGTTAGTTCAAATTGTGACTCTAATGGTCAGCACTGAACAAAGTCACACATAAAATCATTGCCTCCATATCTTCTACCAGAAGGGCTTTTTGTATCAAAATGTGTGACATTACACACATTTTGATTACACACATTACACACACACAAATCATTGCCTCCATATCTTCTACCAGAAGGGCTTTTTGTATCAAAATGTGTGACATTACAACATTAAAGGATCCTCACACAGTTGTACCAAAGTGGTTTTCAGAGAAATTATATTAATTTGCACAACTGTAAACAAAATAAGATATTGCTTAGAATACTACCCATTACTAGCACTAAATATTATTCAACATTTCAAATTTGATAAATTGAATTTCAATATTGACAATTTTTTATTTTATTACTAGCAAAACAGAGTAATTTTTATATCCTTACTGGCCATTGCACCTTTTGATTAAATAATTTTGTGTCTTTTATTTTTCTTTTGGGGAGATCATGTCTTTACAAAAGTTATTTATATGGTTCATTATATATTAGGTAGGCAAATACTTTTTTAGTTTTTGTTGCCATTATTGTAAATGTCTTCCCCATTTTGTCATTTACTTTTCCATTTTGTTTATGGGTTGTTTTACATTGTAAATATTTAATTATTAATAATATTCAATAATGTTCTTCAAATAAAAAGCAATACATTTTCATTGTGGACAATGTAAAAATGTAAAATGCAATGAAGAAATTTAAAATACTTGGAACTGCACCACCAAGATATTAACAAAGAAATATAACTGAAGGCTTTCTATGTCTGTGTGTGTGTGTGTGTATGTGTGTGTGTGTATAATACATATATAAATTTTCACTTTAAAATAAATGTCTTACATTAAATATACTATTTTGTAGCCTTTGTCAACTTAGCAGAACTTATTAAATATTTTGCATGCCATTTGATATTTTTATACTTTTAAATTACTTCATAGCATTTCGCAGTATAGATTTCACAATTTATTTCACCAATCTGCTATTTTTATATCTCTATTGTACTTCATTGTTTATTTCTTTCAATTACTCTACTATAAATAAAGCTGAGAGCAGCACTCTGATATATGAAATCTGCATATAATCTAAAATTGAATATATGGAATTACTAGTTCAAGGATTCTCTTGATACATACTGCAAAATCCACTTATTGTTTGGAACTACACTGCTTGAATGTTGATACTCTCTCACTTTTACCCAAAATAAATACTACCATATTTAAAATTTTTAAAGAAAAATTAATCTCCTTTTAAAAATTTTGTTTGATTTCTTATAACTTTGAACTTGTTTCTTCATTTGACATTTGGTTTTTGATGATGTGAATTGAATGATTATAGATTTACATAATTTTCTCTTGGGTAATCTGTAACACTTCTTAAAAAACTTTATTTTTATTGTTTACATTATTAAAAATGTCCCCATTTTCTCCTACTTTGCCTACCTCCTCCTGCCCTCACCCACCCCTTCCTTCTGGCCATCACCACACTGTTGTCTGTGTCTATGAGTTATGCATGTATGTTCTTTGGCTAATTTCTCCACTTTCTTTCATCCAGTCCTCCACTACCCCCACCTCTGACAGCTGTCAGTTTGTTCCATGTATCCATGCCTCTGTTTCTATTTTGTTCATCAGTTTATTTTGTTCATTGGACTCTGCATACAAGTGAGATCATATGGTATTTGTCTTTCATTGTCTGGCTTATTTCATTTACCATAATAATCTCCAGGTCTATCCATGCTGTGGCAAAAGGTAAGAGTTCCTTCTCCTTTATAGACCAGTACATATGCAACAGGAATTCAATAAACAGCTCTGGGGCAACTTGAGGAAAAAAATATATGTTACATTCTCACCTTAAACAATACAACAAAAATATATAATATGATTTAAATGTAAACATGAAGCTCTAGTTTAATTTGAAATAAATGTAGGTTAATATTCACCTCAGCTTTTTTAAGGTCTTTGTCAGCCTATATTCCAAAGCATAATTCATAAAAATTCATTGATTTGAATGTAAAAATTAAATAAATATGAACATTAAAAGCCTTACATAGAAATTAAAAGATAAATTCAGGGTAATCTGTAAGACTTTCTTAATGTCTCATAAGTATTGTCTCTATTTGTATTTCTTAATGTGTCCACCTTTTCACCCCTCCCCTCAGTCCTCCTCCCATCTGGCAACTGTCAAAATGTTCTCTGTATCTATGAGTCTGTTTCTGTTCTACTTGTTCACCAATTTTATATTTTAGATTTAATTGTTGATATATATGTTATTATATATTTTCAAATATTCATATGTTTTATCTTTTACTATTCATATATTTTATCTTTTTTTCTTCTTTTTGAAGAAGACCCTTTAACATTTCATGTAATATTGGTTTGATGATGATGAACTCCTTTAGCTTTTTCTTGTCTGGGAAGCTCTTTATATGTTCTTTGATTTTAAATAATGGCTTTGCTGGACAGAGTAATCTTGGTTGTAAGTCTTTGCTTTTCATCACTTTAATATTTCTTGCCAGTCCTTTCTGGCCTGCAAAGCTTATGTTGAGAAATCAACTAACAGCCTTATGGGAGCTGCCTTGTAGGTAACTAACTGATTTTCTCTTGCTGCTTTTATGATTCTCTCTTTGTCTTTAAATTTGCACTTTAATTATGATGTTGTCTTAGTGTGGGTCTCTTTGAGTTCATCTTGTTTTGGATCTATGCTCTTTCTGGACTTGTATGTCCATTTTCTTCACCAGGTTAGGGAAGTTTCCTGTCGTCATTTTTTCAAATACGTTTTCAATTTCTTTCTCTCTCTCTCTTCTCCCTCTGGCACCCCCATGATGTGAATATTGGCATTCTTAAAGTTGTCCTAGAGGATCCTTCTATTATCTTCATTTTTATCATTCTTTTTCTTTTTGCTGTTCTGATTGGGTGTTTTTTGCTTCCTTATATTCCAAATTGCTGATTTGATTCTCTGCTTCATCTACTCTACTGTTGATTCCCTGTAAATTATTCTTCATTTCAGTCAGTGTATCCCTCATTTCTGACTGGCTTTATCCTTAATTTCTGACTGGTTATTTTTTATGTTTCTTTAAATGGTTTTCATGTTCTTTTTCATGTTTTTGAAGTTTTCACTGAGTTTATCTCTCATCCCCTAAGTTTATTGAGCATCCTTACAACTAGTGTTTTGAACTCTGTATATAGTAAATTGCTGGTCTCCATTTTGTTTCATTCTTTTTCTAGAGTTTTGTTCTGTTTTTTGTGTTTTTTTTTGGGGGGGGGGTAGGGGTTATATGTCTTTGTCTCTTCATTTTGGCAGCTTTCCTGTGTTTGTTTCTGTGTATTAGGTAGAGCTGCTGTATCTCTTGGGCTTGATAGAGTGGCCTAATGTAGTAGGTGCCCTATATAATCCAGTGGCACAGGTTCCCATTTGCCTAGGCACTCCAGGTACAGGCACTCCAGGTACCCTCGTGTGGGCTGTGTACTCCCTCTTGTTGTAGTTGACCCTTGATTGATGTTGGCATATCAGTGGGAGGAATTTACTCCTTGGTCAATCAGCTGCAAGGACTGACTGTGACACCGTGAAGGACCAGCTGCGTAGGACTTCTTTAAGTGCCTGCTGAGGCTACCCCTTAAATGTGTCACTTGTGGACATGGTTGGGTAGTGTTTTGATGAGCTCTGAAGCTGTCCACCAGGTGTGCTGGCTCTCAGGCCTCCTGGGAGGTACAGGCCAAGGTCAGCTGCCCCCACTGTTCTGCCCAGAGCCACCTGACATAAGCTATAAATTAATCTGCAGATGACTGCTACTTGTTCTGGGATTGGAGGTGCCCCAGAGAGGCCAAGTTTTGAATAAGGCCAGCTGCTACTAGTGTTGGGCATGCATCTACTTGGTGAAAGTTAGAGAGCATGCTTGTTTGAGATGCTTTAGGAAAGTCTGAAGCATGAGCCAAAATAGGCCAACAGGCTATTCATATGGAAAAGCCAGTGGAAGTACCTTGGGTGAGTGCCCAAGTTGGGTGGAACAGGGTCTTAGGGCATCACCAGGACAGGAAGAACAGTGATAACCAGGTTAAAGGAGACTCCTATATGGTGCCAGCCTGCCCACTCTGTTGGGGGAGGACTTAGAAAAGGAACAATGACTCTGCTTAAACTTCTGTCTGGAAGAAAGCTGTCCCTCCTGCTGCCAGACAATTCATTTCCTCCTCATATGCCTCTGGTTTCTTTCAAGCTGCTGTCCCAGCACTGGAGCTCAGAGATAGTGAATCCATAGGTCTGTGTGCAGGTTCTTTAAGAGGAATACCTAGGACCCAGAAGCCCACTGTCTCACTCAGCTGCAACCCCCACAGGTTTTCATTACCAGAAGTTATGAAGACTTCTCTTCCTGGGCTAGGGGGCCTGGTATGGGGCTGATACCCTACACTCCTCTTGAGGCACCTCTGCAACCAAGACATTTCTCCCAATTTTTATCTACCACGTATGGGTGTAGGACTAGCCCATTCTGCATCTCCACCCCTCCTACCACTCTCAATGTAGCTTCTTCTTTATAACCTTAGCTACAGGACTTCTGATCAGCTAGATTTCAGGTGGTTCTGTAGTTTAGTTGTAATTTTGATGAGGTTGTGGGAGGATGCAAGTACTGCATTAACCTATGCTGCTATCTTAACTGGAATCCTAGAACTAAATTTTATTTGGATTTTTGCATCTATACTCACAAGTAAAATTAATCCATGGGGATTTTTACATGTATTATATTTTAAATTCTGAAAAGAAGTTATTGTCATGATTATGAAATATAAATAATTGAATTAGCATTTTAAAATTAATATTTTCATGATAATGTCTTTTTAAATTTTTTTTCAAACCATGTAATTATGTTTCTATAAGTTTCTTATAAACAAAATAAAGTTGAGTCATGTTTTTGACCCACTTTGGTCAATCTCTGTCCTTTAAATGTACATTTAAAAGTCATGTATTTCTTTAGCTCAGAGATGTTTAGTCTTCCCTTGGTACTTCTCTAAATATTGTCCTTCTTTCCTCTCCCTTGTTATATCATTCTAGAACTCCATTAAATTGATTTTATTACCTGTTTTGTACTTCACTATTCTCCTCATTATTATTATCTTTTCATAATTTTTCTCAGTAATTCAGGTATAGTTTCTCAAACTTCTATTCTAATTTGCTAATTCATTTTTTCTTATATTTCTAACAATATGTTCCACAGCATTTTAATTCAATAATCATGATCCCCCACCACATCAGGTGGCCTTTCTGGACCTAAGACTGTCAGTTTTATGACTACTCATTCAGTATCAGATAGGGCTTTCCCAAAAGTACACATTGAAAAAAATTCAACATCTCTATAGTTTCTTCCAGGCTCTTTTCCTTTCTCTTTTCATTTTTTTTCTTTTTCCAAAAAGGGGAACAACTATTCTTATGTCTTATATTCATCAATCTAAACTGTTAGGTCTCAGTTCTCCCTTGCCTTACTCTGTTTACTTATTCTGAAATACACAGAGCTGACTTGTCTTGTACTGACAGTGGGAGAGTTTCTAATTGAGACTTTCTGTTTGCTGCATCATTAATCCTTTTATTATTATTTTTTAAAACTTGCATTTTGTTTTTCTGAAGTTGGACTCAACCTTTAGATATGCTTAATTTAATTTTCAGTGCTTCAAAGAAATCTTAGATCAGTTTGATATTATTAATTAGTAAGAATGATTCTATTTTCCTGGGTGAATATTTTGGAGTTTTAAATATAATCTTGAAATTTCAATTGTTCACCACAACCTGATTAATATGCAGCCTCTTTTCATTATTTATCCTCTCTACTGTTTGAAAATGGATTGTAAATGAAAACAGAACTGAAGGATGAGTGTACCACCTGGTCTTTTTAATCCCAGGCACTCAGTTTTGATCCCTCCATAGTCCCACCCTATTCCATCCATTCTCACAACAAGGTCATAGTTATCTTCCCATATGACATATATGAGAATGTCACTACTCTGCCTCAAGTGTTCATGTGTCTCTATCTATAAAATAAGATCCAAATTCTTTTGCACAGAATAAAAGCCTATTGGTATAACATACCCAAAACATTAACTGTATACTTGTTTCTCTTATACTTTGTGTCAATTCTGATTTTTACTGTTCCTAATAATGTTTTTATTTCTGTTATTAAACTTTTAGTTTCCTTGTAATAGTTCCTAACCCTATCTAATTCCTTTTTCATTTATTCCAGCCTCTCAGCTGATATCATTTTCTAACTTTATCTCATAATTTCTTCATTAGAATTCAATATTATACATTACCAAGATGACAAAAAAGACAAGCCTCTTGATAGTTGCATGTTAGAAACAAATAATACAAAATGGAGATCCAGTTAATTCCCAGGAACTTTCTGAACATTTTTTCCAATTTCATTGAGATATAACTGATATATATATATATATATATATATATATATATATATATATATGATAATACATACTATATATTACATATATGATATATAAATAAATATATAATAAATATATGCATTTAAGGTGTACAACATAATAGTTTGACTTACATATATTGTGAAGTGATCACCACAGTAGGATTACTTAACATCTATTATCTCATATAGATGGCAATAAAAAGAAAGAAAAATATTTCTCCTTGTGATGAGAACCCTTAGTATCTATTCTCTTAACAATTTTCTTATATATCATATAGCAGTATAAACTATAGCCATCATGTTGTATGTTACATTCCTAGTATTTATTTATCCTATAACTCAAAAGTTTATACATTTTGACCACCTTCTTCCAATTCCCCTGTCCCTTGGTCCCCACCTTTTGTAACCACAAATCTGATCTCTTTTTCCTTGAATTTTTAGTTTTCTTTAGATTTCACATATAATTGAGATTATACAGTATTTGTCTTTCTCTGTCTGACTTATTTCCCTTAGCATAATGTTTCAAATGGCAGGATTTCCTTGCTTTTGTGGCTGAATAGTATTTCATTATCTATATGACAACTTCTTTATCCATTCATCTGTCAATGAATACTTAGGTTGTGTCCACCTCCTGAGCATATCCATGTTAATACCATTGGTTCTCTTGGTTCTTTTTTTCTCTGTCTTCACTGTGATTTAACAGAAATCTCAATTCTAATTCTCTTAAGCATTAATGAGTTAGTCTTCAGATCAAGGCAGACCAGTTTGATGAGTGATGACTCAGTAGAAATCAGAGGACTTTGGAATCCAACAGACGTGGTTTGAATTTCAGATCTTCTACTTTAATTGCTATTTCTAAATTTCTCTGGGATCAGTCTCCTCACCTATTAAAAGCACATATAGGAGGACAAGTCACCTGCATATGTTAACTGTCCTCAATACATGCTAGCCCCTCCTCACCTCTCAAATTCTAGCCAGGCAAGAAAAATTCATGAAGAGCAGAAAAATTATTTGATGCATTTTTCTGAATTATAATTATAAATATATTTATAAAAGTTTGATAAATTCACATGAATGCATTTAATGAAATCATGGATATTGGTTTTTATTCTCCAAAGTTTAGATGTTTTCAGGAATATCACTATCTCCTAAAATAGGCCCTTCGGTGTCCCCTTCAGAGACTCATGCTTCTGATTTGGCATGACCTTTCTGTATATGTCAACATGCAAATAGGGAAAATACTTGTTCACCTCGAAAGTGAACCAAGGCCCATCTCAGAGTTTAAGCTTTAGCCATTTTTCCTTATGTCTTTATTCTTATACAATGAAAGGCCCTTCCTCTTCTGAGAACCTGAAATTGCCTCTTTCCCTGATACTATGGAGGAATCTGAATGACAAATCTGGAACGTGACTTTCCTAATCAAGAATCTCTTTCCATGACCCCAGCTGAAGGCTCATTCTTATCATTATGGTTGGAGGAAACTGGACAGGAGTAACTGAGTTTATTCTCATGGGTTTCTCTTTCCTACCTACTGAAATACAGTTGTTACTCTTCTTGACATTTCTAATCATCTACCTGGCCACTCTGATAGGAAACAGCCTCATCATTCTGGTTACCTTGGCTGACCCCATGCTGCACAGTCCCATGTACTTCTTCCTCAGGAACTTGTCCTTCTTGGAGATTGGTTTCAACCTAGTCATTGTGCCCAAAATGCTGGGAATGCTGCTTGCCTGGGACACAACCATTTCCTTCTCTGGGTGTGCCACACAGATGTATTTCTTGTTCTTCTTTGGGGTTGCTGAGTGCTTCCTCCTGGCCACATGGCATATGACCGCTTTGTAGCCATCTGCACTCCCTTGCACTACCCAGTCATCATGAACCAAAGGACACGTGCCAAACTGGCTGTTGCCTCCTGGTTTCCTGGCTTTCCCATAGCTACTGTGCAGACCACGTGGCTCTTCAGCTTTCCATTCTGTGACACCAACAAGGTGAACCACTTCTTTTGTGACAGCCCACCTGTGCTGAGGCTGGTCTGTGGGGACACAACACTATTTGAGATCTATGCAATCGTTGGGACCATTCTGATCATCATGATACCCTGCTTACTGATTCTGTGTTCATATTTTCACATTGCTGCTGCCATCCTCAAGGTTCCATCAGCTAAAGGAAAGCATAAAGCCTTTTCTACCTGTTCCTCTCACCTCCTTGTTGTCTCCCTTTTCTATGTATCTTTAAGCCTCACCTACTTCCGGCCTAAGTCCAATAATTCTCCTGAGAGCAAAACACTGCTATCATTGCCCTACACTATTGTGACTCCCATGTTGAACCCCATCATCTACAGCCTGAGAAATAATGAGGTGAAGAATGCCCTCAGCAGGACCTTGCACAAGGCCCTAGGTCTTAGAAGCCATATCTCATAGACATTCAAAGATAAGACCAAAGTTTACTGAATGGGGAACAATCCATTTTATATTTGGGATTCCTCTCTACCTCTCCTCATATCTTCATTGGGATGAAATCCAGCTATTGAAATGACTGTTAGAGAGCTCAGTAGACAGAAAACAGCACAGAGGTACATTAGACCTATTACTACCACCTGGAAAATGCCTTTGCCTGCCCATTGTAGATTTACATTGTTTTTCTCATTGGTACTTCAATACTTCTGTGACCAAGTAATACCAGATATTCACATTCCTGTGTCTATATTGTGAACAGTATGAAACTGCTTGTAATATTAAACTTAGAGACACACATAGTTGAAGAGGGCAAAACCAATAAAAAATAATGTTGTCCTTATCTGTTCCTTTGGGAAAATATGACTCTATTTACCAGATAGAAAACCTCATGATTTGTCCCAATGCCTAATTTTCCTCACTGTCTTATTTCAGTTCTCATGCCTTTTAGGTAATGTTTGAATGTAACTGGTATGTGGTGTGGGTATAGGAAAGTGGAACAATAATCATCATACACACATCTTTGTAACCCAAATAATCATTTTCTTCCTCACTCTAGTTTTCTTAGGAAGAATGACTTAAGCTTCTATATTTACATTTGTATGATTTGTTGAAGAGACATCATAAATTTTAATCATGATGCTGCTTTCATAAAGCTTAAAATGGATATACACTGATTCAAACATAGCTCTTAATGACAAAAATATTTCTCATTCTTTTTATAACTTCTTAATACTCTGCTTTGTAGATATACCATAGTTATTTGAGTCTTTTATGATTATAAACCATGCTGTAAAGAATAACTTTATGAAATATGTCTTTTTATATTTTTGCCAGTACATCTGACAGATGGATATTTAGAAATTAGATTTATTGTGTAAAAAGTAAATACATATGTAATGTTGCTATATATGGGCAAATTCCCTCTCAAAGTGATTTTACCATTTTACAATCCCACCAGCTTATTTTCTAACAGCCCTGTCAATAACTGTCATGATATTATAGTTTTTATCTTCAGGTAACCATTATTTTACTTAATAATGGCCCAAAGCACAAGAGTAGTGATACTGGAAATTTAGGTGTGCCAAATAGAAGCCATAAAGTGTATGTTTGTGTATATATGCATACATTAGTATATGTACTGTTTGTTACTATCCATAGTTTCCAGCATCCACTGTAGGTGTTGGTATGTGCCCCCTATGGATAAGAGGGGACTACTATAATTTAAACAGAGAAATATTCAAATTCATATCCTAAGGATATTTATTAATTATCAGAAACAAAGTCAAACATGACTGTGAAATCAATATTTTCATATTTAATTCATCATTTTCAAGCTATCTTTATTCTTCATAATAGTATCTGAATAACACATCATTATATAGAGCAGTGATCATTCTTTTTCTTCATCTCCCACTTTTACAGGGGATCCCTTTGGGATTGCTGGGATATACATGCAGGCACCATGCTAGATACTAAGCAATCAATAATGAATAAGTCAGATATGGTCACTGCTTTCAGTAAGAAATGTGCAATCAAACATCCATTTCAGAAGAGCTGTAAGAAATGTTCAGGTATGCATCAGAGGTTTTGTGTGAAGTCCTAGTCAGCTGGGAGAAGTTTTATGTCAAACATGGACTTTGTTTTACTCTCTCAACTTCAATTCCTACTCCAGAAGGGTTAGGATTTCAAAACTGTTAGTCAGACTTTCTTCTCCTTGTCTTAATCAGGAGTAAATAGCTTCCACAACCAACAACACTCCCAACTAAGTGCTTACAGTTTTCATTAATATTCTCCACTTGGCTTAGATAATGATTAATGGGTTCTCCCTCCCATGCCTGAAGACTTCTTTTGAGTCCAGGTCAGAAACACCCCTAAGGACCAGCTCAATGAAAGGAGATATAAAGAATACTGACATGAAGGAAATGAAATCACTAACACAGATCTCTTCACTGCCATGTTCATCGAATCATTATTCATGATAGCCAAGACATGGAAACAACCTAAGGCTCTATTTGCAGGTGAATGGATAAAGAAACTGAGAAACACGTGTATACACACAAACCCACAGAGGAATATTTATCAGCCATTAAAAAAAGAAATCCTTCCATTTGTTACAGTATGGTCCTTGAAAGAAGACAAAGACAAATACTGCATGATCTCACTTATATGTGGAATCTGAAAAAAAAAGCACAAAATTTTAGAAACAGAGTAGAGTGATGGTTGCCAGTATCTGGGAAGATGTTGGCTAAAATGTACAAACTCAGTTATAAGATGAGTAAGTTCTGGGATCTAATGTATAGCATGGTGACTATGGGTAACAAAGTCTATCTCTTAATTGTTTCCAAGTCTAAAAAGGTAATTATGTGAGATGATGAAGGTGTTAACTAACCCTATTGTGGCAAACATTTTGTACATATATAAGTATCAAATCATTACTTTATACACTTTAAATGTACACAATATTATGTTAACTATATCTTAATAAAACTGGAAAAATAAAAAATAAGTTAAAAAAAAAGAATACTGGCATGCTCCTCTAATCTTTTTCAGGTGGAAACCTTGGAGGAGGAACTACTGAGTTTTATCCCTTTGCTCTCTAGTCTTGAAAGGGCAGGAAAAGTTGGAGCTGCAGTAGACCTTCCTTCAATGATAGGATTGCAGAATCTTCATGAATTCTTGCACTCCTGGGAACTCCTCAAAATTCATACCTGTCAGAAGGTGAACCCATGACTTCACCTGAGAAAGAAGAAGCATTGAGGAGTCACTTTCTTACAGTAAACACCAGAGACCAAAATAGTCCTGAGACTCAGCCTGGAATCCTCTAGAGTGACTGACACAGGCCCATCCCAGAGCTGCTCTGCTCAGCTCAGAGCATCTTTACAAGGACTGGCCCCACCCACAGCTCAGGACTGACCTGGGATGTCTGACACAGCCCAGGAACAAAGCTTCCTTGAGAATGCAACAAGACACAACCTCATGGTTCAGCAGAAATGTGGACCATGACAAGCACAACCAAGAGTTTCTTTAAATGACTGGCAAAGACACAGTCCAGGGCTTTTCTGACATGACTTTCCCAGACACAGCCATAATTTAGGAACTCCCTTGAGTCCATCATTCGGACATAGACTGATCCAGAGTGACTGGCACAAACCAGGGCTTCTTTGGAATGTGATACAGACAAGTCTCACTGACCAGAGGTAAGTAAAGGGTGAGAGGATAGGGCACAGGCTTGAAATCTGTTGTAAAGATGATAATAGCTCACCACCAAAAAATGTGTCTTCTTTAACTTATTTCTGAGAAACAAGAAAGGAAATCAGAGGTCCCAAGTAAAGAGCATAGAGTTTTGAAGGATTTGACAAAATAGAATACCTGGGAATGACTAGAAAATAATGATAATATATGTATTGTGCTTTGTAATGTTCAAAGTTTCTGCACAAATATTATCTCATCTTACACCCAGAACCACTCTGTCAGGTGGGTAGGGCATTTTTAATAATCATCATTTTATAGTTGAGAAAATTATAACTCAAAACATCATGTCTGTAGCTCTGTCTCACAGCTAAAAATAATAATAACCATAATTGTAACACTGAATTTATGACTCCAAAGTATTTGCCATCATAACTATGTGCTCTCAAACTATCATTCACAGGGTTCTCTTAAGTATGTTGTCCAGTTCTTCCTTGTTGAAACAAAATGTTGAATCTCCAAGGTGTTATCCCTGAAAGGAAACACTCTGGCTAGAGGTATAGCTGGTCAGGCAACCTCAACTGTTTCCCTGTAACTTCTCCCTGCAGGGTTCTCGCTCCCTCTCTCTGATGACTGCAATCACAACCACACTTATCCATGGCTCTGTGCTTGCCAAACCAGCAGTAAAGCAATATCTGGATTATATACTGCACTGATAACATCCTTACAACCATAACTATGCTCATGTGGTTACAGGGAGTCAGTTCAAAGTCTTCCCAGAAACTTCCCCTGCTACCATCCCTCCTGTATTTAGTAAGGGAAAACAGATAGGGGAAAAAAAACAGAAAAGTAAGGTGAAAATATGCAGGAAAAGGAGAGGGAAAGTTAGATCAAAAGAAGAAAATATAAAGAGAAGGGCTAGAGAAGGATCGAGGCAAACAAAGGAAAATATGAAATTACAGCTATTGAAAGGAGGCAGCTGCAAAGTCACAAATCATGCTTTCATATTGTGTTTTGTGCAGCCCCAGGGTCCCAAGAAGATGAATGAAGGGCCATTTCAAGAGACAGGAGAAAAGGAAAAGCCAAGCAACTGGGGCTCTGAGCCCCTGACCTTGTCTATCTTCATTGGATTTAAGTAATGAAATTCCCTGTAAGGTTTAGTTTGAAAAAAAAAAGGGAGAGGTGGTACCTCTGCTTTAAAAATCAAAAGCTCATTGTTAGGCATATGCAAGTTCCCTCTACTTCAGGACTTTTGCCACTTGTCTAGTGTCTAAGTATTGTCATCTGCTTGTGTGCCATTAGAAAATTCTCAAACTGTGCTGCACTGCAATTTTCTTTCAGTTCCAACAGTCATGCATCTTGGCCACACTTCATTAGATTTGCCCAACACTGCTTGACTATAAGGTTTGATTTAGAGCTTACTTTAACTATAGAAATTATACTTATATCAATATAATAATAATGACAATAATTCAAATTTGTACATTTTCTATAATTCTACATGTATTTCCATCACACTCACAAGATAATAATTTAAAACATTAATTAAAGGATTCCTTACAAGCACTTAAAAATAATAGTGATTACTTTAATCCATTATGGATTCATGACAATGAACTTTATTAACTTTTTAAGATATTAGTATGTTAGTCCAATTCACTAATGCCATTAATAGAAATGTTAATCAATAATTCAATGAACACCTATTGTTACTATGTAGGTACCAGACAATGTAATGTGGATATAATGATAGATACCATTTTGCTTATTTCTTCAGGAAGTATAGTTTTCAGGAGACAACATATAAAAATAATTATGATAAAAAGCCATTGTTAGAATAATGGTATTTTAAGATGCCACAAGGAATACAAGGGAGAAAATAATTAATTATACCCAATTAAAAGATGGAGTGGTCAGAAGTGATTTTACAAAAAAGTTGACATTAGAGCTTGGATTCAACAAAGAGTTTTTATATGGTTTATCTATATTTTATTAAAGCATTTGATGAACTCTTTCATGAAAGCTTTGCTACTACATTAAAGATATGTGTTCCAGATAATAGTACATAAACTATGCTTATTTATACCCAACCCATGTCTGAAATTATTTGAAGTCACTGATAAAAATAATAATAAATCACTTTGCTATTTACCCAAAAATTAGAGATTAAAAAATTAGAGTCAACTCATTTTGAGGTATGTCTTAAGTGATGTGCCCCAGAGTCTTATCTCTGTCCTGGGCTATATTTTGATTACATATATGAAGGAAGTGGACATCTGTGGTGTGCTGAGTGATGCAAATCTTTCATTAAAAAGCTTTAAAAATATCTTCTCAGAGCATAGCAAAACATTTAAATACAATAAACATACTTTGGAAGACGAAACAAAATGTACCACTTATGAAGCACCCACACACACACACATACACTCAAAACTCTTGACTGTAGGCTCCACTAGTGATCCAATAATGTCATCAACCTTATGTAAAAATAATTAAAACTTAGGCTACACTAATTACTAAGTCTTTGGTGTTCAGAACTACACTAGGTACAGAAGGTATAATAACAAAGGAATAAATTTGTCCTTATAGTGTTAACAATTCAATAACATAAATAGGTGTACACATACACAATTATAAAAGTGCTCTAATACACATAAGACACTAAGTGTTATAAGAGAATTAAAAAATGATTCCTTGGTTTGGCCAAGGGAAGACAAGAAAACTTCACAGAGGAAATTATGTTTTAGCTGAAAATTACCAGATGAACAGGAAGTTATCCATAATTGCAGGAAGAAGCTTCCAAGAATAGGGAGCCCCATGCAGAAGGCAATGAAGGGTAAGAGAACATGACGTGTGCACAGAACAGAAAATATTTTCATGTGACCAGTACAGTGGCAGTGTAGGGGTTTCACAACTGGAAAAATAAGCACATATCAGAGAAAAAGTCCTTATTAAAGAATTTGTCTTTAATTCCAAGGACAGTAGGGAATGATTAAAAGATGTTAAGCAGGTAACTAACTTAATCAGAGTTGCTCTCAAATCACACAAAAGTCAAAGATAGTTTGAAAAGAACCAACTGGAATCAGGCTCCTACAATATTCCAAGCCAGAGAAAATAAGAGCCAGAATCTGCAATCACCGTAGTAGGGATGGGAAGGGGACACAGAATCAGTGTTCGGGAGGAAAAGTAATCAAGTCTGGGGGATGAATTAAAGGATTTTCATCCTGGTTCCTGGGCTATATACTGGGTATTGTCATTATCTGAAATGGGGTAGATAAAAGGAGAAGGCTTGGGGTGGAGGAAGACAATGAGTATAATTTATAACTCACTACTGTTTAAATCTGTGTATATTGTATGAGGCTGTGTTGGTGACAAATGTCATCTTTGTGTCTAAATTCCTTCTGCATAGAGCTCATTATGCTCCTACATTCTGTTTATACAGTTATTTCCCTGGTTTTCTTTATATTTTCTTCATTATTTATCCATTCATTCAACAACAATTTACTGGGCATCTACCTTACTAGGAACTGGAATAAAAAGTTGAATAACATAATTTCTTCTCTCAAGGAACATACTATCTTGACTATGAGATGGAGACATAATTTAATGATTATTCTGAAATAAAGACTATGAGGACTTCTGACCAATATGGAGGCATAGGTAGACACACTGTGCCTCCTCACACAACCAAAATAAGGACAACAATTTAGAAACAGAAAACAACCAGTACCGACAGAAAGTTGAACTGTATGGAAGTCCAACAACCAAGGAATTAGAGTAGACATATTCATCCAGACCTGTAGGGAGGGCAGAGTCGAGCAACCAGGCAGAGAGGGGTTGCTGCAAAGTAGTGGTTACCATACCCCAGGCATGCAAGGCAGCAGCTGGCAGACCCAGCGAGGCAGCAGATTGTGGAAAGGCACAGCGTACAAGGTGACTGACAGACCGGATGGTCCCACATTCTCATTCAGATAAACCAGGAGAAACTGGAGAGCAAGACAGACCACGTAATGCAGGGTCCCAGCATAGGGAAATAAAACCTCGAAACACTCATTGAAAATACCTGCGGGGTTTGAGGTGCCTGGAGAAACTCCCAGTCTCACAGGAGAGTTCTTTGGAGAGATTCACAGGGTCCTAGAACATACACAAACCCACCCACATGGCAATCAGCACCAGAAGGGCTCAATTTACTTGTGGAAAGTGGGGGAAATGACTGAAACAAAGCAGAGAGCGGAGAAAGCACTACTGTTCCCTCTCTGACCTCCTTCCCACATACTGTGTCACAACACAGCTACATGGGTTGCCCTGTCCTGGTGAACACCTAAGGATCTGCCCCTCCCTACGTAACAGGCTCATCAAAGAAAAAAAAATGGCCCAAATGAAAGAATAGATCAAAGCTCCAGAAAAAAATACAAAGTGATAAAGAGATAGCCAACCTATCAGATGCACAGTTCAAAATGCTGGTCATCAGGATGCTCACAGAATTGGTTGAATTTGGTCACAAATTCGGTGAAAAAAATGAAAGCTATGCTAATTGAAATAAAGGAAAATGTGCAGGGAACCAACAGTGATGGGAAGGAAACTGGAACTCAAATCAATGGAGTGGAACAGAAGGAAGAAAGAAACATCTAATTAGAAAAGAATGAAGAAATGAGAATTCAAAAACAATGAGGAGAGGCTTAGGAACCTCCACGGCATCTTTAAACATTCCAACATCCAGGTTATTGGGGTACCAGAAGGAGTAGAGGAAGAGTAACAAGTGGAAAAGTTATTTGAAAAAATAATAAAGGAGAACTTCCCCAATCTGGCAAAGGAAATAGACTTCCAGGAAATCCAGGAAGCTCAGAGAGTCCCAAACAAGTTGGACCCAAGGAGGAACACATCAAGGCACATCATAATTACATTATCCAAGATGAAAGATAAGGGGAGAATCTTAGAAGCAGCAAGAGAAAAGGAGAGAGTTATCTACAAAGGAGTTCCCATAAGACTGTCAGCTGATTTCTCAAAAGAGACCTTACAGGCAAGAAGGGGCTGGAAAGTAGTATTCAAAGTCATGAAAGGCAAGGACCTACATCCAAGATTGCTCTATCCAGCTAGCTTTCATTTAGAATGGAAGACCAGATAAAGTGCTTCTCAGATAAGGTGAAGCTAAAGGAGTTCATCATCACCAAGCCCTTATTATATGAAATGTTAAAGGGATTTTTCTAAGAAGAAGAAGGTAAATGACATGTACAGTAAAATGACAGCAAACTCACAATTATTAACCACCACACCTAAAACAAAAACAAACTAAGCAAACAACTAGAACAGGAACAGAACCACAGAAATGGAGATCAAATGGAGGGTTAGCAACAGGGCAATGGGAGGAGGAGAGAGAGGGAAAAGGTACAGAAAATAAGTAGCATAGATGGTGGGTAGAAAATAGACAGGGGGAGGGTAAGAATAGTATGGGAAATGTAGAAGCTAAAGAACTTATAAGTATGACACATGGACATGAACTAAAAGGGGAGAATGTGGGTGGGAGGGGGTGTGCAGGGTGGAGGGGAGTGAAAGAGGGAAATGGGACAACTGTAATAACATAATCAATAAAATATATTAAAAATAAAAATTTAAAAAATAAAGACTATAAAAGTGGTATTTCATGTCTCCAGTGTTAATAATATCTTGAAACTTCCTGCTCCTCTGGAGAAATTGTCTTCCTCTTTGCTCTTATACTGTCACCCAGTGCTGACCACTCCAGCTTGTCCTCTCCCAGAGCTCAGACTTGGTGTGGTTTTCAGAGAGTGGGTGGAAGTGTTGCTTTGCAGTTAAATCCATGACTTGGAGTCAGATGGCTCCAGATACATATTCTGACACCAACACTTGTTGGTGACCTATCCTTAGAAAAATTACTTAATTTCTCTATTCCTAATGTTCCTTAGTTGTAAAGTGGGACTAATAAAAGTTTCTGTTATCTTTAGGCTGTTGTCAGACAAACACCATAACACATGCAAAACATTTGCATTAGTGCCTGGCCCTTATTTGGTGCTCAATAAATGGTCATTTTTATGTGAAAATGAAAAAGGTATCAAAAAAAATTTCATAGAAGTGATAACTTAGCTTGAAGTTTTTGTTTTGTTTTGTTTTAACAGGGGAAAATGTCATTCTTTTATTTTTTAAATCAGAGCAATGGCTTTTTCTCTTTTTTTTCATTTTAAAATTTAATTGTTGTTCAAGTACATTTTTCTGCCCTTTCCCCCAAGCCCTCCCCACCTCCCCTCCATTTCCACCACCCCGTTGTTATTGTCCATGTGTCCTTTATTCTCATTCTTGCAAACACTTCACCTTTTCCCTCGAACTTCCCTCCCTGCTCCACTCCAGTCACTGTCAGCCTGTTCTCAATTTCAGTGTCTTTGGTTATATTTTGCTTGTTTCTTTGTTTTGTTGATTAGGTTTCTCTTAAAGGTGAGATCATACGGTATTTGTCTTTCACTGCCTACCTTATTTTGCTTAGCATAATGCTTTCCAGTTCCATCCATGCTGTCACAAAGGGTAGGAGCTCCTTCTTTCTTTCTGCTGCATAAAATTCCATTGTGTAAATGTACCATAGTTTTTTGATCCATTCATTTACTGATGGGCACTTAGGTTGCTTCCACCACTTGGCTATTGTAAATTGTGCTGGTATGAACATTGGGGTGCACAGGTTCTTTAGGATTGGTGTTTCAGTGTTCTTAGGATGTAATCTTAGCAGTGGAATTGCTGAGTCAAAAGGCAGTTCCATTTTTAGTTTTCTGAGGAAGTTCCATACTGTTTTCCATAGTGGTTGTACCAGTCTGCAATCCCACCAACAGTGCACTAGGGTTCCCTTTTCTCCACAACCTCTCCAACACTTGTTGTTTGTTGCTTTGTTTATGATGGGCATTCTGACCCGTATGAGGTGGTATCTCATTCTGGTTTTAATTTGCATCTCTCTGATAGTGATACTGAGCATCTTTTCATGTCTCTGGACCCTCTATATGTCCTCCTTGGAGAAGTGTCTCTTCAAGTACTTTGCCCACTTTTTTATTGGATTGTTTGTCTTCTTAGAGTGGAGTCATATGAGTTCTTTATATATTTTGGAGATTAAACTCTTGTCTGAGATATTATTGGCAAATATGTTTTCCCATATGGTTGGTTCTCTTTTTATTTTAATACTGTTTTTTTAGCCATGCAGAAGCTTTTTATTTTGATAAGATCCTATTTGTTTGTTCTTTACTTTATGTCCCTTGCTCTAGGGGACATATCAGTAAAAATGTTGCTGCGTGAAATATCTGAGATTTTCCTGCTTATGTTTCCCTCTAGGACTTTAATGGTGTCACAACTTATATTTAAATCTTTTGTCCACCTTTAATTTATTTTTGTGTGTGGTGTAAGTTGGTACTCAAATTTCTTTTTTTTTTTTTTTTGCACATAGCTGTCCAGTTCTCCCAACACTGTTTGTTGAAGAGCCTATTTTTACTCTATTTTATGTTGCTGCCCCCTTTGTTGAAAATTAATTGACTGTAGAGATTTGGGATTTTTCCTGGGCTCTCTGTTCTGTTCCATTGGTCTATCTGTCTGTTTTTATGCCACTGCCTGGCTGTTTTCATTACAGTGCCCTTGTAATACAGTCTGGTATCAGGTATTGTGATCCCTCCTACTTTGCTCTTCTTTCTCAAAATTGCAGCAGCTATTCGGAGTTGTTTATGGTTCCATATAAATTTTTGAAGTGTTTGTTCTATATCTGTGAAATATGCCATGGTGCTTTAATAGGTATTGCATTGAATCTGTAAATTGCTTTGGGTAGTATGGACATTTCGATGATGTTAATTCTTCCAATTCATGAACACGGTATATGTTTCCATTTGTTTGTGTCTTCCTTGATTTCTTTCTTCAGTGCTATGCACTTTTCTGAGTACAGCTCTTTTACCTCCTTGGTTAGATTTATTCCTAGGTATTTTATTTTTCTTCTTGCAATATCAAATGGGATTTTTTTCTTGATTTCTGTTCTGCTGTTTCATTGTTGGTATGCAAAAATGCCTTTGATTTCTGGATATTGACTTTGTATCCTGCTTTTTTTCCAGATTTATTTATTACATCGAGCAGTTTTTTTGGCAGAGCCTATAGGATTTTCTATGTACCCTATCATGTAATCTGCAAACAATGACAGTTTTGTTTCTTCCTTTCCAATTTGGATGCCTTTTATTTCCTTTTCTTGTCTGATTGCTGTGTCTAAAACTTCCAATACTGTGTTGAATAGAAGTGGTGAAAGTGGACAACCTTGTCCTGTTCTTGATCTTAGTGGGAAAGATTTTAGTTTTTGCCCATTGAGTATGATGTTGGCTGTATGATGTTTTATCATACATGGCCTTTATTATGTTGAGGTGTGGTGGACTCCGGCCAGCAGAGTTCACCTGTTGTGGCTGAAAGAGAAAAAAAATGCTCAGGTGGCAGCAATCCTATGGAGAAAAAGGGAATGGCACAGCCACTCTCTCAAGAGGAGAACACCTGATCCTTGCCTAGACAGACTTTTACTGTTTTCTCAGGTCTTACATCAAAGAAAGATTTATAATCTATTACATAGAATATTATTGTCTACATTTAGGTACAATCAAGGAAATGAAAATAACATGCAAAGGGGAATGGCAACAAGCTGATTAGCTCTGTCCTTGGGCAAATTCACACAAGCTTTGGAAATTACCTTGAATATAGACAATATACATTTGTTCTTTTAGACCAGGGTGATGGAGTTTTATCAAGAGCAAGCCATAACAGTCAGTATGCATTTTCTAGGCCTGATTCCTACAGGAAAATTGTGTTTGAAAGTCTGGCTCCTGCCCACCACTTTGCTTCTGTAGGTTTTCCATACAGAGCTGAGTCACATTTGCCAGACTGAAACAAACTGGTCTTCTACATTGAGGAATGCTGCCTCTATTCCCACTTTGCTGAGTGTTTTTATCATAAATGGGTGCCATACCTTATCAAGTGCTTTTCCTGAATCTATTGATATGATCATGTGATTTTTGTCTTTGCTTTTGTTTATGTGATATATTACATTTATTGATTTGTGAATATTGTACCATCGTTGCTTCCCTGGGATGAATCCCACTTGGTCATGGTGTATGATCTTTTTAATGTATTGTTGGATGCAGTTTTCCAATATTTTGTTGAGGATTTTAGCATCTATGTTCATGAGTGATATTGGCCTGAAGTTTTCTTTCTTTGTTGTGTCTTTATCTGGTTTTGGGATTAGGATGATACTGGCTTCATAAAAAGAGTTTGGGAGTCTTCCATCATTTTGGATTTTTTGGAATAGTCTGCAAAGGATAGGGCTTAGCTCTTCCTTAAATGCTTTGTAGAATTCTCCTGTGAAACTATCAAGTCCAGGGCTTTTGTGGGTTGGGAGTTTTTTGATTACTGATTCAATTTTGCCTGTCTGTTCATGCTTTCTGCTTCTTCTTCACTGAATTTTGGAAGATTATGTTTTTCTAGAAATTTGTCCATTTCACCTAGGTTTTCAAATTTCTTGGCATACAGTTCTTAGTAGTAATTTCTTACAATCCTTTGTATTTCTGTGGTATCAGTTATAATCTCTCCTCTTTCATTTCTGATTGTATTTATTTGGGTCTTCTCTCTTTTTTTCTTGATGACCCTGCTTAAAGGCTTGTTGATTTTGTTTATCTTTTCAAAGAACCAACTTCTGGATTCATTGACCCTTAGAAATGTGCTTTTAGTCTCTATATCATTTAATTCTTCTCTGATCTTAGTTATTTCCTTCCTTCTACTTGCTCTGGGCTGTCTTTGTTGTTGTTCCTTGAGTTCTTATAGGTATAGGGTTAGGTTGCTTGTTTGAAATGTTTCTATCTTTTTTAGGTAGGCCCGTATTGCTAGGAACTTCCCTCTCAGGACTGCTTTTGCTGTGTTCCATAAGTTTTGGGTTGTTGTGAGTTCATTTTCATTTGTTCGCAGAAACTTTATTTCTTCCCTAAACTCATTCTTGACCCATTCATTGTTTAATAGCATTCTTTTCAATCTCCATGATTTTGAGTATTTTGGGTTTTTTCCCTTGGGGTTGGTTTCTAGTTTCAGTTTTTGTGGTCAGAGAAAATGCTTGATGTAATTTCAATTTTCTTAAAAATGTTGAGGTTTGTCTTGTGTCCTATCATGTGGTCTATCTTTGAAAATGTTCAATGTGCATTTGAAAAGAATGTATATTTAGCTTCTTTGGGAAAAAAAGGCTCTCTATATATATCAGTTAAGTCCATTTCATCTAGGGCATTGTTCAATGCCATAATACCTTTGTTGATATTTTGTTTGGAAGATCTGTCCATTTTTGACAGTGGGGTGCTAAAATCCCCTACTATAATTGTGTCGCTGTCAATATCTTTCCTGAAGTCCTCTAAGATTTTCTTTATGTATTTGGGTGCTCCTATGTTGGGTGCATATATATTTACAATGTTTATGTCTTCTTGGTGGATTCTTCCCTTGAGTATTATGAAGTGGCCTTCTGGGTCTCTCTTTATATCCCTTTTTTGGAAGTCTATTTTGTCTGATATGAGTATTGCTACCCTGGCTCTTTTTCCCTGTCCATTTACTTGGAAATTTTGCTTCCAGCCCTTCACTTTTCAGTCCACGTAGGTCTTTTGTTCTGAAGTGGGTCTCTTGTAGGCAGCATATGTATGGGTCATGTTTTCTTTTTTTAATATATTTTATTGATTATGCTATTACAGTTGTCCCATTTTCCCCCCTTATTCCCCTCCACCCTGCACACCACCTCCCACCCTCATCCGCCCCCACTTTAGTTCATGTCCATGGTCATACACATAAGTTATTTGGCTTCCACTTTTCCTATATTGTTCTTAATCTCCCCTGTCTATTTTCTACCTACTATCTATGCTACTTATTTTCTGTACCTTTTCCCCTTCTCTCCCCCTCCCACTCCCATGTTGATAACCCTCCATGTGATCTCCATTTCTATGGTTCTGTTGCTGTTCTAGTGGTTTCCTTAGTTTGTTTTTGTTTTTGTTTCAGATGTGGTTGTTAATAGTTGTGAGTTTTCTATCATTTTATTATTCATATTTTTATCTTCTTTTTCTTAGATAAATCCCTTTAACAATTCATATAATAAAGGTTTGGTGATGGAGACCTCCTTTAACTTGACCTTATCTGAGAAGCACTTTATCTGCCCTTCCATTCTAAATGAAATCTTTGCTGGATAGAGTAATCTTGGATGTAAGTCCTTACCTTTCATGATGTGGAATACTACTTTCCAGCCCCTTCTTGCCTGTAAGGTCTCTTTTGAGAAATCAGCTGACAGTCTTATGAGAACTCCTTTGTAGATAACTCTCTCCTTTTCTCTTGCTGCTTCTAAGATTCTCTCCTTATTTTTAATCTTGGATAATGTAATTATGATGTGCCTTGATGTGTTCCTCCTTGGGTCCAACTTCTTTGGGACTCTGGAGCTCTGGACTGAGAGGTCTGTCTTGCTTTCCAATTGCTCCTCACAGTTTATCTGCCTGTGAATGTGGGACCACCAGCTCCACTAGCTGCTGCCTTGCCAGCCAGCCGCCACCTTGCATGCCCCAGTCCACCAGCTGCCACCTTGCTGAGAGTCCTCTCCACTTACCTGCTCCTATAGGTCTGGATGAATGTTTCCTCTTTAACTCCTTGGTTGTCAGACTTTCATATAGTTCAATTTTCTGTCAGTTCTGGTTGTTTTTTATTTTTAAATTGTTGTTGTCCTACTTTTGGTTGTGCAAGGAGAGCAGTGTGTCTACCTACACCTCCTTCTTGGCTCGAAGAGAGTCATGCTTTCTTATCCATTCAGCTATTCTATGTCTTTTGATTGAAGCATTTAATCCATTTATGTTTAAGGTTATTATTGATAGTTACTTATTCATTGTCATTTTTTCATACCTATGTTCCTCTCTCTTTGTTTTCCTTCCTTTCCTTAAAGTAGTTATTTTAGCATCTCTTGCAGAGCTGGTTTGATGGAAGTGTGTTCTTTTAGACTTCTTTTGTCTGGGAAGCTCCTTATTTGGCCTTCTCTCTTGATTGAGAGCCTTGCTGGGTACAGTAGCCTTGATTGTAGGCCTCTAGTTCTCACTACTTGGAATATTTCTTGCCATTCTCTTATGGCTTAGAACGTTCCCATTGAGAAATCAGCTGCTAACCTTATTGGGTCTCCCTTGGATCTTACTTCCTGTTTCTCACTTGCTGCCTTTAAGATTCTCTCTTTGTCTTGGAATATTGCCATTTTAATTATGATATGTCTTGAAGTGGGCCTTTTTGGGTTCCTCTTGATTGGGACTCTCTCTGTTTCCTGGATTTGTGTGACTTTTTCTGTCATCATATTAGGGAAGTTTTCCATCATTACTTTTTCAAACAGGTTTTCGATCCTTTGCTCTTTTTCTTCTCCTTCTGGTATTCCTATTATATGGACATTATTACATTTTATGTTGTCCTGCATTTCCCTTAATCCTTCTTCATTCTTTCTGAGCCTCTTTTACTTTTCTCTCTCTTTCTGGGTGTTTTTTCTACCTTCTTGTCCAGCTTGCTGATCTGATCCTCTGCTTCACTGAGCCTGCTTTTGATTCCTTCTACTGTGTTCTTTAATTCAGAAATTGTATTCTTCATTTCCTCTTGACCTTGTTGATAATTTCTATTTCCTTTTTCATGTTGATATAGCTTGCAGTGAGTTCATTATAGCTTCCCTGTAGTTTCTGGTAATTCACTGTGAGCTCATTGAGCATCCTGATAACAATTGCTTTGAACTCAATATCTAATAGTTGAGTTGCCTCTATTTCATTTAGCATTCTTTCTGAGGCTTCCTCCTTTCCTTTCATTTGGGGATTGTTTCTTTGTCTTCCCGTTGTTTGCGAGACTCTTCTTGTTAGCCTCAGCTTCTTAAATTGATCTGTTCTGGCTCCCTGGGTTTATGGTGTGAATTTCTGCGGTAGAATACCTGTGAGATTCAGTGGTACATTCTCCTTAATCTCCTGAGCTTGCTGGTTTGGGGCTGTCATTTATGTTGGCTCTCTGTATGTCTTTGGGTTTTGATTGTTGTTAGTCTTTCTCTGTCGGGTCCTTCCCTCCAGCTGGTTAACTGAGGATCACTCTGCCCACCATGTCTTGTATTCTGTTGTGCAGGTGTGGACACGTTGTGTTGAAGCTGATTCTTCTGTGTGTACAAGGTTTTGAGGCTTCTCTCTCACTCTTGTGCAGTTGTTTGTTGTGGGTAATTTCTCCACCCTTTAGTTGTATTTCCAGATCGGCTCTGGATTGAGGTTAGTATGGCTTCCACTCCCTCCTTCACCTTCTTCCACTGTTATCTGTTGGTGGTTCCTTTTTTGGTGGTTTTCCTCTTCCAGCAAGTGTACTGCTATTCACTGCTCCCACCTTGCAAGTTCTCTGGAGTAGCAAAGTGAAATTTATCTCACTGTCTCTATTGGTGGGATGACCCCTGTTTGGGTCTAACTCTGGTCTTTTCTCCACTCCAGGTATTATTATCTCACCAGTGGGAAAAGAAGAGAAACAAAGGGAAGGAAGGAAGGGAGAAGGAATGAAAAAGGAAAGGAAGGAAGGAAGGAAGGAAGGAAGGGGGAAGAAAAAAGACAGAGAGAGAGAAGAAAAGGAAGAAGGATTAAAAAAGGAAAGGAAGGAAGAAGGATTAAATAAAGAAGAAAAAAGGAAGAAGGAATTTTTCTAAAAATTAAAATTAAAAAAAAGAAGGAATAAAAAGGGAAAGGAAGGAAGAAGAAAAAAAGAAAGGAGGACAGAAAGGAAGAAGGAATTTTTTTTTAAAAAAAAAGCCTTCTGCTGGCTTTAAACTGGTCAGGGCAATTCTGCTGGTCTTCCTGGCTAAGTCAGGCTGAAGAGGTATTGGATTCACTTTTCTCCCTCCCTGAGCCGCACTCTTCACTGTTGTCCAGCCTCCAGCCCAGTTTCCCAGTGCCCTTCTGTGCCCAGCCTAGGCCTTTAGTCCACCAGTTGCACTGTCCTTGAGGTGCACCAGTGAGGGCAACTCACACACCACCTTCTTCCTCTTTGTTGTCCTAGATGCTAGGGACTCTCAGTGCCCCTTCAGGGTAGTTCAGCCCCTACTGAGTCAAGTCTTTCCCACAACTGCAGCTCCCCTCTGCAAGGCTTTTCCACCTTCCTCCTAGAGAGACATTGGCCCTGCAGGACTCCGGGCACTGGGCCTGGGTGAGAGGTGCTCCACCCCAGTGCTTCAGGTGTGAGTGTGGACAGGCAGCTGCTAGGCCATTGACTGGGTGCACACCTTCCCAGTGCTTCTGTAGTGAGCTCAGGCCGGCCTGCCTGGTCAGAACAGGTGGACACCCTCCCAGTGCTTCAGGCATGGGTGCAGGTGGGCCGCCCTCAGCCTCGCATGGGGTGCACACCTACCCAGGACTATGGGAATATGGGAGCAGGAGGCGGGCTGCTGCTGTGGAGAATTCCCCAATCAGCCACGGAGTGCCTTGTTTTTCTCTTTTTCTATTGGAGAAATTCCTCCTATTCAAGCCCCTGGTCCAAAAAAACACCTGGCCTCGTACAGTCCAGCCTGGATCTCTCCCAAGAATCTTGCAGCAGACCTGGCAGACACCCAGCCTGGGTCTGCAGGCACCCTAGTCCCCAACTGGTCCCAGGGACCTTATTGTCCATAAGTACTCTCCTTATCGTCTGATTTTTCAATGTCTTCTATAATTTTTGGTCTCCAATCTTCACATAATCTGGAATACTGTTGCCTGTTCACTCTATTCCTCAGAAGATTGGCTAGGTATTTCACCCATGCATGAGGGGAAATGGACTCTGCTTCCATCTACCTCACCACCATCCTGGCTTGAAGTTTTTAAAATGAATAGGATTCAGAAAAAAAAAAATTAAAGAGCACTTTCTCATTGTTTTTGCTCTTTACCTCCCTTCTTCCTTCACCACCCTGACTTCACATCTTGCACCTGCTCAGGGCTTTATTCAAGTGTCCTCTTTGCAGTGAAGTCCTCTGTGACACTCCCCACACCCCCACATGCCTATCTCCTCCCCTGCCTTTTTCTTCTTCATTCTTCTGGTTCCTATCCAACAGACTATACATTCTAATTACATAATTTGTTCATAATCTGTTTTCCCTTCTACAAGATGAGTTCTGTGAGGACAGAGATTTTTGTTGGGTTTACTTACTGATATATTATCTTCAGCATATAGAACAGTATGAAGAAGACAATCAGTGTCTATTAAATAAATTATTCTTTTGTTAGAGATGAAAAGGAAAAACTATGGTGAGTTTGGGCAATAGTAAGATAAGTGAATTTTGAAAGGTAGATTTAACATTATATCATAATAATTATAATGGTATTTATTATATGTGTATTATATACCAGTTACCATGCTAAGTGCTTTAGATTTATCCTTTTATTTAAGTGCATAGTCATCAGAAAGAATTTAAGTCTCAATTTTGAAGCTTAGCTATTGATACAATGATGAAAACTTGTTTCTTTACCACAGGATTTAATATTAGTAGTCATACCTGCACTTTACTAACATGTAACACTTGAGCTTCATATTTCTGGAGAGTAAAGACACAAGTCAGACAACAGAAAATGACGAAAGGGTTCATAATAACACACCTACATTCTCTGAATGGTTTGATACTATCTTGAGTCTGTTTTCTCTTTATCTGATGACAAATATGTGTATAGCCACATGGAGAATAGTTAGCCCAGGGATCAAAATAAACCACCATTTCTGTATTGTGTGTCTTCTTGTATAAACTGCAATTCTCTGAGTTTACAGTGAAGATTCCTCCACTATGCTAAAATCTTCCTGAGTGTGGGCTGCTGCAGACTAGCACACATTTAGGACTCCTCCTTGGGGATCACTGGTAACTGTTGGCAAACTTCCTTTGCTTTTCTCCTTCCCACCCTTTTATTTTGTAGAAAACATACCCTGAATCATGCCAATACCTTTCATTGCCTCAAGATCTTTGTCTTAAGAAATGCTTGGCCTGGCCTGGCTTCTTTTTAGCACCAGTGACAGGTGCCAAAGAAAAAAGAAAAATCAGGAGGTGTGTAGATATGCAGGTCTATGGTGTGCCTCACTTCAGTCTGGAAAAAAAGGTTAGTGTTCTCCCCCCAAAAATGTGAATCCCATAATCAGACTTGTTTTTCATGTTTTTGAAAGTACAGCTGTTTGATCTGAAACAACTATAACAAGAGAGGTAGAGAATGAGGCCACAGGAAGTTCTGCTTCCAAAGGTATAATAGAGGTCTATTGAACATACTGAGATTTCTTCCCACAGCATGAATGCCCAGTGGAATCCTGGCCAGAAGAATGATGTGGGGAAACTGGACAACTGTCAGTGAGTTTGTTCTTGTCAGTTTCTCGGCCTTGTCTTCTGAGCTACAAGCTCTACTATCTCTCCTTTTCTTAACCATTTACATCATTACCCTAATGGGCAATGTCCTTATCATCCTGGTCACTACAACTGACTCTGCACTACAAAGTCCCATGTACTTCTTCCTCAGAAACTTGTCCTTCCTGGAGATAGGTTTCAACTTGGTCATTGTGCCCAAGATGCTGGGGACACTGATCATCCAAGACACAACCATCTCCTTCCTTGGCTGTGCCACTCAGATGTATTTATTCTTCTTCTTTGGGGCTGCTGAATGCTGCCTCCTGGCCACAATGGCATATGACTGCTATGTGGCCATCTGTGACCCTTTGCGTTACCCAGTCATCATGGGCCACAGGGCCTGTGCCCAGCTGGCAGCTGCATCCTGGTTCTCAGGGTTTCCAGTGGCCACTGTGCAAACCACATGGATTTTCAGCTTCCCTTTTTGTGGCCCCAACAGGGTGAACCACTTCTTCTGTGACAGTCCCCCTGTCATTGCCCTGGTCTGTGCTGATACTTCACTATTTGAACTGGAGGCTCTGACAGCCACTGTTCTCTTCATCCTCTTCCCTTTCTTGCTGATCCTGGGGTCCTATGTTCGCATCCTCTCCACTATCTTCAGGATGCCCTCAGCTGAAGGGAAACGCAAGGCCTTCTCCACCTGTTCCTCCCACCTCCTGGTTGTCTCCCTTTTCTACAGCACTGCCATCCTCACATACTTCCGACCCAGGTCCAACACCTCTCCTGAGAACAAGAAGCTGCTGTCACTCTCCTACACAGTGGTAACTCCCATGTTGAACCCCATCATTTACAGCTTAAGGAACAGTGAAGTGAAGGCTGCACTGAAACGGGTCATTCACAGGACCCTGGGCCCACAGAAACTATGACTGACTTAGAAGGAAACTGAAAGGGTAGAATGCAAGGACAAAGGAAAGAAAAACAAATTCCTCATTTGGGTTTTTGGACTCCACTCTTTCCAGGATCCTCTGTACACTCACTGGGATTTTCAGCTTTCCACTGGGATCCATTTCTGAAAACAACATGAGTGACGAAAGAAAGAACTGCATTCAGTAGGAATAGCATCCTATGGGACTGTGGTACCAAGTCTGAAGATGCCACTAATTTACACAAATTAGATGCCATTTGAAAGCTGGGAGCTTCACTATGATTTGCTGTTTTTTGTTTTAACTTTTTCTGGAATTTCATCTATATCATTTCATAATTTTCTCTTTTCTTCTCTTCTATTTGTCCAAAAACTCTACAAGCAATTTTTAGGGATCTTTTTCTTTACATGGTAAAGATAATAAATACTAGAATTTCATTTCATTCTTTCTTTTCTTTCCTTTTTTTTTTTTGCAACACAGTTTTATTCAGTACTCAGCATGTGTTAGACACTCTTTAGCCCTAGAAGACACATTGCTGAATCAAACAGACCAATTTCTCACCTCATGGAAATCATAGTGTGAGAGGGAAAATAAAAAGATACATAGAAACTCCACTGGCAATTGAGGAATTCTTCCTCTGCTACCATGTGTTCTGTGCCTTGTCTGAAGGAAGACAATTCACATGACTGATAGTTGCCTCAGTTTCCAATTGTCCATGTCAGGCATGAGAGTTGCTTGACAAAAGGTGTTAAAGGAAGTTGCAGTCAAGTAGAAGTGGACTCCTTATAGGAAATGCTGCGAATAACAAAGTTTCTTTCTTTACTAATTCTTTTTGGAAAATTTATTGTGATGAAATGAAATCAACTGTCCACTTTAAGCTTGGGTATATCACTCAACCAATGTAGCAGCCACACTTTATGATTTTCTCCAGTGAACATTGCCCAACTCTAGACTCTTGACAAGCAACAGGCTTGCAACATGACACCACAGCTTTGAGTGAACTATTCACAAGAATGTAGTGATAATTAACAAAGTAAAATAGCATTTACTGCATAGGTATGTCCTCTCCACAAACCATGTATATAACTCTAACTCTGTGTGCCATGGAGGTACCAGGACCAGCTTGGTCTCCCACACAAGGTGTCCTTCAGCTCAGGGGCATCAGAGCTCTGAGAGGGCAGCACATTCTGAACATCACCATTGGAATTTGCAAATGAAAAGACAGATCACAGGGTTTCATTTCCATGATGGCAATCACACAACTGAGCAGGTTGGTACCATTTATAAATTGATCATCTCTCATTTCAGCCAAGCATTCATCACTGCCTCACCTTCATTTTACTTGACCTCAGGATGGTAGGAAGAATAACAGGCCCACAGAGATGGCCACGTCCTAGTCCCCTGTACAAATGTCACCTTACATGGTAAAAAGGATATTGTTGATGTGACTAAATTAAGGATCTTCACATGGGGAGATTAGCCTGCATTTTGTTTTTAATATAGTAACAGATAATCAGAAGGCATGTTGAGAATGTCTTGAAAACATTTATTCCTAGGGCTTCCTCACCTCCATATACCAAGTCCACAGCTCCTGCCTGGTGGCCTTCTATACAGAGCTACCCTCTCCAAGTTCTGGTTGCTTCTTCTTGGTCCTTTGGGCCCAGGATTGCTAATAGCTTCTTACTCTTGCTGCTCTGGGTTATCACTATTTCTTTCTGTTTTCCAAAACCTTGTTCTTATATTTATAAAGGTGGTCCTAATAGATAGAGTACTCATGTCTCTAATAAGACTGTGACAAGTACAGTAAAACCCATAAATTCTACTTCATTGTAGCCATGCTCTTCATTACCAACCTCAAACATATACAAGGATAGGCAAAATAGGTTACAAATAATACAAGAAAATAATACAATAACAAATAAATAATTAAATAATAATTCAAGATTAAACTCTTGTGTTTCTTGTACTCACAACATTAAACCTACTTTTGCCCACCCCTGTATGGAGGTACATGTGCATGCACATGTACATGTGGCACCTAGTTCATAGTAAATAATTAAGTAGTATTGTTAATTTATTATACGATGATGCAAAGAAATATTAAAAGATAAAGGAAGGAATTGGAGTAGGTTCTGGATTAGATAGATATTAATACATAGCATGATTTAATAAGGTAGATGTCACAGGTTCCAGGACTCATACAATGTGAATGGTTCTCAGGGGATTTCCTAACTCTTAGACGCCGAAAGACCAACCAGAAGGAAACCCTCTTTCCTGTTGCCCCATGAATCATTTTCCTTCTTCTTTTACCAAGGAAGGGCTGGATAAAGAGTGGAGGGTTGGGTCCATGGAAAAGCCTCAAGGATGAGACTCATACCCCATTCTACTCTTGCTGAGGAAACTACTCAGTAAGTTTCAGAAGTAGAGAGCTAGGCGGGTCTCACTGCCAGTGGCAATTTCAGACCCTGCATGGAAAATTCCTTGTACCCACTTTCCTCAGAGCTCCCTTCACGTCCTTGTTCCTCAGGCTGTAGATGAGGGGATTAAGCATGGGTGTCACCATTGCATAGAAGACAGACAGCAGTTTTTTCTGTTCTTTTGAGGACTTTGGTGTCATGTAGGTGACAATTGCTGAACCATAAAAAAGAATAACCACCAGGAGGTGGGAGCCACAGGTAGAAAATGCCTTGAGTTGTCCCACAGCTGACTTTATCCTGACCACAGTCACTATGATGTGGCCATAGGATACCAGGATTAAGGAAACAGGTATGAGGAGAATCACAACCCCCATGAGAAAAATGGCCATCTCTGCAGTCCAGGCATCTGTGGATGCCAGGCTCAACAGCGCAGGTGCCTCACAAAAGAAATGTTCAATACTATTGCTGCCTCTGTAGGGTAGCCTTAGTGTGAAGGAGGTATCCACCACAGCCACTAGAATGCCAGTGGTCCATGATCCCACAGCCAGCAGGAAACACACCCTCCAAGTCATGATGCTGGAGTAATGCAAAGGGTTACAGATGGCTGCATACCGATCATAAGACATCACTGCCAAAAGGGCACACTGGGTAGCCCCAAAAATAAGGAAGAGTAGAAGTTGAGCTGCACAATGTGTGAATGAAATGACTTTCTTTCTGGATAGCAGGTGGACAAGGGCCTGAGGAACAATGTTGGTAGAGAAACAGAGGTCAGCCAGAGATAAATTGCAGAGAAAGAAATACATAGGTGTGTGAAGCAGGGAGTCAACCAGTACAAGGGACACGAGAAGCAGATTTCCAACCACAGTGACAAGGTAAACACCCAGGAACAAGATGAATAGTAGCTGCTGAGTGTGTGGGTTGTCAGAGAGTCCCAGAAGGAAGAATTCTGTCACCTGTGTCTGATTGGTATCTCTCATAGTTTGTCTCCTTTTTCAGTACAAAGTCACTACATGCTAAACATAGACGTGTATAACCTAGGAGATTATATGATTCAGAGTTGGAGGACTTAGAAATTGCCTCCACTCACTACCAACCATTTCAAGAATCTTCTTTATAAGATTTTTAGAAGATGATTATGCTGCTTTAGATGAAACATTTTCAATTTTGTGAAACTTAAATCTTTATAAAATGGTACATTCATTTTTAATGTCCTCTGGCAAGTGTAGAGTAGGTTGCACATTATCTTCTTTATTTGTAATATTGTATATCTAATAATAAAAAGACAGATTGAATTCAGATATAAGGCCATGCTATTTAATTTTACCTTATTGTTAACTAAACCCTGAGTCTTTTGCTGTTCTTGCCATACTTCCTCCATCTCATGTAGGTGCAGTTGTTTTTCATTCTTTGGACATCCAACTATTTCTGCTGTCTATTTCTTCAGAGAGTAGCCACAAAGGTATGAGAAATCAAATGGAACTGAATTTTCTCTTGGAGAAAATGCCTGTATAGAAGGAGCTGTTAAACCAAGAGGTATCTCTGGATAATATACCATAATCTCTTTGGAAATCCTATTCTCCCCTTCACTGGGGCTCCAATATATCAATCTTAACTGTCCATGAACTTCCAAAATAGTGGACACCTATCACGACATAATTTCTATTTTAACCCACCAGCATGGCTAGTTTTCTGTGTTCAGACTAAACAGCACTGATCTGCTACCTCCAGCCCATTGTGTCTCCCTCCCTTGTGTTCTGTGTTTACTCCTCCCAGAAATTACAAAGTCCTTTGAAAATTTTGTCTATGTTTTTTTCATTTTTATGTACTTTATTAAGCATACCATACAGCTTTGATGAATAAATTGTCATTAATTAAATAAAGTAAATAAAAATTATTTGGCCACATAGTTTAATAGAGTTGTTTCAAAAGCCTGCCTGAGAGACCTGCAACAGATTGGGAGCAATGATAAATACCATAGAGCCACTCTAAAAATAGAGAAAAAAAATTAAAGTCTAAATGTTAAGTCTCTAAGTGAGGCTTGGTCCATCAACCCTATATCTGTCTCATAAATGTTTTCAATATACCAAATACATACATACATACATGTGCATACATACAAAAAATGAAATGTATAGGATTATCAAAAAATGACTACATGAAAATGTACTTACAATACTTTTAGAAAACAAATATGAGATATAACATTACAGATGCTTCTTTAAAACATTAAATTTTAAAATGTTGTGGCAAGTCTAAACACCACCTTAATTTCAAAATGATGAGCCTAAATGATATTTTGAGATACCTTCAACAGCTGCAATGCAATGTAAAAATATCTCTGATTTCGATTCATGATAAAGTCATGGATATGGATAATGTTGGTTTGGGCTGTTTACCTACATTCAAACAAGAAAAGCATTTCAGACTTCAGTTAAAGTAAAATAAAGAAGTACTATTTACCTCTAACTCGAAGCACCCCCTGAATTCCAAGCAAAGCTCTTCTGGGCTGAAGGAATTGCCAGTTTTCTCAGAAAGAAACGATTACACTCTCTGTCATCTGAAAGTAGAGTCTTAAGTGTTTGGATGGGTCCATGACCCAAAATGATGAAAGATTTCAATTCATTATTGAAATAATAAATAAATAAAATGTTAACATGAACAATCACATCTGTGCTCGATTATCATTCATGACTCTCTTATTTGACCAAGACCACATTTCTAGGCATTTTCCCCTACATAACTAAGACACACTGTATTTTCATGCTCTCCTGGCTTTTGCTCAGCCTTCTAATATTCCCTCGATTTGAAGGTATGCTTACTACATAGAGTTAGGATCATTTCTGTTGAACATTCATCACACTTTGAATACTCAATCACCTTATTTGTTGAGTAAATATTATTGTCCTAACGCTTCCTTGGTGAAGAAGATACAGACAGAAGACCCAGACTCTGAGACCAAAGACACTCAGGAGGGACCAAACTATAATCACATTTTATCCTCAGTGCCATTGTGTTTGTGGAGCATCATAGATTCACAGCAAATACTGGTTTATGAATGAATATACTGGACAAAGTGAGTCCATATGATCTAACAATTACTTAAACTCATATAGAATTGGTTCTAATGGGAAACATAGTCTACTGTTAAATAGCTGATACAAAAATGAATTTTGAGAACACAGACTATTTCAAGATAGTCACTTTTGGAATTACCATCCCCCAGTGGAAGGTACTACCTGGTTAGTTGTTAAAGTCTCCAGGTTATGGTTTAGCTCAGGTCCTTTAGACTTACTTCTTCTGCCACAGTTCACATCCTTCCCAGAGGTATTAATCATATGTCTAGATCTCAGGGAAAATTAAATGGTAAGCAAATAATATTTCTTGGTTTTGAAGAAAAGATAGAGAGGATAAAAATGAAACACTTGTCACAAAGGTCTAAGTGATGTTTACATCAGTGGTTAACTTAATGAAAGAGCAGCTACAGGATATTACTGATTTCTATGCCTTCTTGACCATTCCCCACCCCCATATCTAACACACAAAGACACAAACACACACAAGTACACAAATTTACAAACCCCTGGTACAGCCTAGACACATCAATGTACTTACTGCATGATGTACTTACCTCCATCAATATTCTTAACAAATTATATGGAAGTTATTTTCTTTCTCTGTTACTGTAAGACACTCAACAACAGCAACTACATGTGCCTCCCTTTATTCACAGCAAATAAGATAAATCCTGGCACAGAATCGGTGTCCAACACATGTTTTTGAGCTGATTTGACTTGAGCCAAAGTAGCAGGAGACAGGTGAATGAGTCAGAAATGAGTGTGACTCATGACTTGCCAGATGGTAGGGATGCTCACTGACCCTGGGAGTATAATATTAGAAGGTTACATCCCCGACCCCTCCCAATTTCTTTTTTAAACCATGTTATTCTCCCAGGCAACTGTGGAGGAGAAATTGCTCCCCCAGGCCCACTTCAGGGCCAGGAAGCTTCTGTAGGAAAATCCTGTCTTCTGTCGGTCTTTCATGTTATTCTGCCTTGTCTCCAGATTTAACATCAACTTGTGAGTTTATTTCTCTAAAAATGACATATATTACTAGATGTAGGATAGAATGATAGGGTCACAAAAACAAGCATTGTCTAATTGACATTTCCTTTAGGAACAGGATACTGGGAAAATCCATAAGAACCAAGAGAAAACTATTAAATTTCTCTTCTGTTTTCAAGATCTTTTGACCCCAAAACCATCTATTCCCCACCACCATACCCACTTACTGTCTTCCCAGGCTCAAGCAGAGGTGTAAGAATTTACACCCAGAGGATCAATAATGACTCCATGGAAACTCTGCTTTTGTCTCCCTCAGGTGAGGACCAGGATTCTTCTTCACAGGGAATTCAACATGGAAAATGTGATTTTATGAGGCAGATCCACTGTGGAGAAAACCTTAGCTAGATATATTATAGAAGATTTAGCCCTTAGAACTATATTGTTTGGATAAAAATTAGTTGAGTTTAAAAACTCAAATGCATGAAGAAATTTAAACCAATTCACCCTTAATATATGCCAGGATATCCCCTTTGCCCAATGTGTGCCTCCTCTTTCCCTCCCTCTAATATCCTTTCAACAGTTTCTCCTCTGGTGGACAAAAAAAGATCAACTTAGCATTCCAAAACCAATAAAGACATCTCACTGTTGGGGGAACTGCTGCAGGTGTATAGCTACACAATGGGCAGGGTAGAGACTAGGAGCATCTTGTCATGAAGTCAAAGGGCTCAGTAAAATCAAGGGCAAGGCAGGAAGGGAATCCCTGCATCTCCCATGTTCAGAGGTCTTATCATTGACTTCAGGACACAATCTGCAACAATACTTCCATTTAAAAGAGATGAACAAAGGGATGCATGAGTAGTCTCTGGAGCCATCAAGTGCTCAGAAGAATTCTGAATCATTAGGGTGAACCCTGAGCTGCATTTCCTATCAGAAACTTTCTCAATGGTTACTAGGAGGACAAAAAAATAACATGTTGTTAGCACTCACATCTCCCTTTGTGGGAGAATGTAGATGTAAAAGGAGAGCTAATTGAATCCAAGTGTATTTAAGAATAATATGGCATAATTAACTATGATTCATCGGTGGGATTCAAATGTGTTTCAACATCAGAAACCCAACAAAGAAATTTATTAATTATTACACTGAAAAATAAAATCAGATAATAATCTCAGTGATGTAGGTAAAACATTATTAAAATATATTTCTTATTATTTAAAAACTTGGTTGTTTATGCATCAACACCTAACATCACACTCATATTTAACAGAGATATTTTTGGTGCAGTCTTGAAGATAAGGAAGAAGACAAGGAAGGATACTGTTCTCACCATAACTGTTTAGCACTGTACTGAGGGTAACAAAGGATACCATGAAGAAAAAAATTACAAGTAATGTAAGATGTAAGAAATGGAAGATAAGATATAAAACTGTGCTACTTGCTTATCATATATGATTACCAACCTAGAAAACAAACAAAAAATTCAACAAACCAACTGTTAGAAGTTGTAAAGAAATATTACAAGTTTTCCATATCAGAGTTCAACCTTAAAAAAATTAAAACAATTTTTATACCTCTCCAGCAGCAATAACTAATTAAAAATGTAATTTTGAAAACTGTGTACAATTCCACAATAGCAACAAAAATTATAAAGTATGTAGAAATGAATCATGGGGGTAACAAATAAGCTCTGGTAAAGTAGAAGATAATTTCTTTTATATTTTTTAAGCTTTTTTTTATTTTAATCATTGTTCAAGCACAGTCTTCTCCCTTTTACTCCCAATCCAGCAGTAGAAGGTAATTTCAATAAATGGAAAGATATTTCATCTTTTGGGTCAGTTGATTTTAATGTTATAAAGATATCATTTCTCCTCTAACTGATCTATAAATTTAGGGTTATACCAATAACCATTGCAGTTGGATGTTTACAGTAACCCAAGAGATTTACCTTTACATTGGACATAGCCTTAGGCAGAGGACAAATAGTTTAGTAAATAGTGTTGGTAAAAATTAGTTTACTACAATGAGAAAAATAAAACTGAGTTCCTACCTAATCTGACACAAGGAGGCAGTCTATAAATGGATTAAGTATCTAAAAGTTACAACAGAACAATGACATAAGAGAAGAAAACACAGCAGTGTGTCTTACTCACTTAGAGTAAAGAAATTCCAAAGCATAATCCATAAGGAAAAATTTGCTGAATTCGATTTCATCAAAATCTGGGATTTGTGTTTAGTGAAAAACATTAAGAACAAAGTTAAAAGATAGATGAGAAAACAGATAAAATATTTGTTTAATCTGAAACCAACAAGAATTAAGAACTTACTATCAGGTATTTAAAATGAATTCTAAAAAATCAACAAGAAAAGAATCCTATCCCCTTCAAAAAAGAAAACAGAGCAGAGAATATATAAAGGGAATTTATTTAAAAAAATAAGGGGGTAAATTTAAAGAGCTACATCAGTACGAAGCAATGCTCACATTCATTAATAAACGAAAGTCTACAAAGTAAACTATGAAAGAGATATTTATTTGCCTGTATTGAACATGCAGAAATTAGAAATTCAGATTCAGTAAAGTGATGGCAAAACACTACAAAACAGAAGAACATATTTACCTGTGTGATGAGGTAGAGCCATTCTGGGAAGGAATTCTGTATTACTTGGTCATTTTATGCTTATGCATATTCTGTGATGTAACAGTTACTGAGCCAAAAACATTCTCACACACACTCATTTTTTTAGATATTTCTGGTTTCTTTATTTGTGTTGTTAATCTATTGTGTAATTTGGATATCCCCCTCTGAGAGAGGAAATAAGTGAAAATGCAATGGATGAACACCAAGAACAGGACATGCCACAGCAGTCAGAAATGACTGCATGTACATGTGGCATCGTGAATAATCTTAAAGACTTAGAACTGAGTGAGAAAGTAAGAAACAAAGAGACACATAGTACAATATCACTTATATAAATGGAAGTACATACAAAAACAAAGTAATCCTGTTGTAAAAACAGAATAATGACACTGCATACATGAGAATGGTTATGAGGTCAATGGGAATCATGTATGGGTATATATTAAGCAAGTAATAAGTAAAATAAATATATAGGTTAAAAAACAAGAGAGGGGCTTTGATACCAGTAATCGTGGTAATATGTCATACACTTAGATGTGTAGTTTAATTTAATTCTTCGCATCTGAGAATCAAACAAACAACACGAGGAATTGAGATTGCATGGTATTCATATAGAAATAGAGAATCAGAAAAGGAACAGACTAGAGGACATAAAAATGGATCAGATTTAGCAGGAGTTTATTTTTTTATGTTTTTACATTGATTTAGGAGGGTAACATTGGGTAATAACATTGTGTGCATTTCAAGTGTACAATTCTATAATACATCATCTGTGTATTCCATTGTGTGCCCACCACCCAAAGTTGTCTTCTTTTGTCACCATGTAGTTGAGCCCATTTACTCTCTTTATCCTCCCCCAAGCCCCCTGTCCTCTGATATCCACCACAGAGTTTTCTGTGTCTATGAAATTTTCCTATTTGTTTTACATCCCATATTCGAGTGAAATCATATGGTTCTTGGCCCTTTTCTTACTTATTTCATTTCTCATGATACACTCAAGATCCATTCACATTGTTGCAAGTGGCAATATTTCATCTTTTTATGGCTGACTAGTATTCCATTGATCATATCTTCCAGATCTTCTTTAGCCAATCATCACCTGAAGGACAGTTAAGTTCTTTTTCATGCCCTGGCTATTGCAAATAATGCTGCAGTGAACATAGGGGTACATATATCTTTTTACTGCCTTGTATATAAGTCTTTTAAAATTCATAGGAAATTATCTCATAAATGGTGTTAAGTGACTATTTGGGGGAAAAACTAAGGATACCTACCTCATTCCATCTTATCAAAATGAAATCTAGGTGTATCAGGATGTAAAGAAAGTCATATATGACAGCAAAACTATGAACATTTTAGAGAAAAAAAATGATTTTAAAGCCATTATCTTTCATATCAGAGGCCTTTCAAATATTAATGCAAAAATCAGAAGTCATAAAAGAAAAGACTGATTGATATGCCCATGTTCAATTATAGATCACATGTGTGACACAAATATCCATAAAGTCAAGTAGCAAAGTGGAAAAAGACTTCTCTCCAAGGCAAAAGTCAAAGAGCCAATTTCTTCATAGTATTTTAGGGTTTTACAAAGTGGTAAAAGAATGTTGAACAATCCAATAAAAGAAAATTAGGAAAGGAAACAGACAGTTCTTTCACAGTAAAAGAAATAAAAATTATTAATAAATAAAAATTATGCTCATCCTCAAGTACAGTTAAAGTATTATGGAATAAAATAGTGAAATTGAAGAGTATGGCACCAGTTATTAGTAAAGGTGTAACTAGGTAGGAACTTTTGTGCAATTTTAAAGAGAGTATAAATTAATGCAACTGACAATGTCTATTGATATTTTAAAGGAATATGCCTTGAGACCCAGCAATTAAGCCTCAGAAAACTTACCCTTCAAATACATTTGACAAAGACACAAAAACATATGTGCAAAGAGTTTTTGTTTTAATGTCTAAAGATTGGAAATAACCCAAATGGCCATTAATATGGATGTGGATAAATAAACCATGGCATATTATACCACAGAACATAATCCACTTATTTGTATGAGTTAGATTTATATGTGGTGCAAAAACAAAGCTAAACTACAAATAATGTGTGAGCCAAACCACAAAGCCAGTGAAACAGTAGAATTCAAGGTAATAGGATTTCCCTGATGTGATTGATTGATGTTTTGCTGAACATAAATTGCCACAGGAAATGTGACTGGGGAACCATCAGCTTCAGGGGCTTCCTTGAATCCCACCTGCCTGTGCTGTCATCTGACAACTCCATCCTTCCACCATTTTTCTCTTGCATCATTTAGCCTTCAGATGGCGTGCATACAACATTTAAATGTAAAACTCGCCTTCAATTTCTTTTCATTATCTTGAGAGAACTATAGGAGTTTCGTTTTCATGTGGCTAAACCAAAGCCTCAATTGAATACTTTAAGAAACAAATGGTTTAAGAAATGGTTGTATACAAAATGGTCTTTGACTGTGAATTATCTCCACAAAAGAAAATCTTTGACTTTATGTCCAGTAAAAGTATGCAACTTTAAGATAACACACTCAAAATTCCTGTTGTCCTGTGGATATTAGGACAGTGCTAATCAGATTAAACTCTATCATGTAAGGTTACCACATTTAACAAACATAAACTGAAATGAGAGTGCAACCCTTCAATCAAGTTGCATTACTCAGATACAAAGTTGGCATCCAGAGAATCGAATATACGCTCATTGTCCTTTTTATTTAATCACCATGTAAATGAAAACACAAGTTTGATCACTTGTAAACCTCTGGGAATATACCCACGATGTCATTTGAATGACATTGGTGTACAGTTTGAAAGATGTAGAGGCTTTAGTCTGTGATTTAAAATGTAACACTAAGTGCCCTGGGACGTCTCAGAGGATGGAAAGATGATAAAATTGAGGGCTGTTAAATCTCCAAGGGAACCCCTCATTTACATCACTCTCAGCACTGCACCTTCAAATATTCCCATGAAGGAAAATCTGCTGTTCAGAACTGGGATCTAGGAGAATTGCAGTTTGTACCTTGAATCAAATAAGGAGAAAAGGCTTGGGACAAAGTCACACTGCTAGGATGACTCTAGTGTAGGCCTTGACAGCCATTGCTTAGGAGGTAACCTACAGTTGCCACTGTCTTCCAGAGTGGATCTCTGCAGGCTGCAGAAACCACTCCCTCCCACACTTCATCCTGGATTCCTAAACCAGTGACTCCTCAGCCCCTGTCTACCTGCTCTCTGCCCTCAGGTGAGAGTGGGAAAGCTGCTGCTCAGCCTCAGTGTGTAGGATTCTGCAGTACTGCTTAGGGGTTGTGGTGGGGAGTTGGAATGGTGCCTGGAAAGATGAACTTTCTCATGTATTCTCCTACGCATCAACCTTTTCCTTGCTAATCTTTCAGAGACAGCAGGTCTCTTTCCACTCTTCTTTAGAAACCCAACCTAAAATCCTATTCCAGACTTTCTTCCAGGGATGAGACTGTTTCCAAAGACATCCCACTCTGCCTGACTCTACCTCCCATGCCCGCTGCCTTCAACCCTTCAGTTTGCATCCTTTCCCTCAGCTGGCATTGTTCCCCCATCTCCCACTGAACAGGCAGAGGATCTGAAGGAAACTAGGAACATTTTTTTGAGGAACTCATCAACAGCCTCTTGATCTTGAGCAGGCTCAGCACCTAGGAGATGTGAGGGAACCAGGACTGTATGGGACACTGTTCCAGGAATGCTGGCATTGCCACTTACAACCCCTTCATGAGTAAGAGCAGGTGGAGAAAGAGGGGACCCCATTATATCAGCGCTGTCCTTCTAGTCCAGAGAAGGCCACTGACCCCCAACACTGGTGCCACCACACCTACACCCTCTTCTGCAATGACCTCCTCATACAAGCCAGGCTTGGGTTCCCATAAACTCAGCCTTGGTCAGTATCCAATGAGCTCAGTATCCAAATGCGTGCTCTGTGAATCATTCTGTTATGGTAAAGATTTGGTGCCCATGAGTGTTCACATATAAGAATCTGAAACACTTACGTGAGTAAATCTGTGATGTGTGGATGTGAACATGTTTGTGTAGATATGGTTTGTGTGCAGCATGAGGTGTGGATAATAATTCACATGTATGCAGTTGTGTGTGTCACAGTCATTATGAGGAGACTTCTGGAAAGGCCATATTAGTCACAATGCTGTTAGGATGTCAGAGGGAGAAAAGATTCATTACCCATGCTTTGGTTTGGGGGAAACAGCCAAACTCACAGATCTCTTCCTGCATCCCCTCTTCCTTCTGCTTTTCTGCTCATCTGTGCCCAGTGTTCTATCCCTACTTTCTTCTAACTTTTACTTTCTTTATTCTATTTTAACCACTCTTACTTTTTTCTTCCTCATCTCCTGCACATATTAGAGAGAGAGGCATCCTGTTGAATTAATTAGTAAATCTGATAGATAAAATCTTTGGAGTGTAAAAGAATGAATAATTATTGCTGGCCTTTCTTGGAATGTAAATGTACAACAGTTCATCTTTTTACCTCCTTTTTCACTCATTTGTTACTCTCCTTTTCTGTCTGGACATTAAATCATCTTCTTCCCCATGCCACATATATACACAAGTGTACATAAGCGTTCAAATTCTACCTCTGAGAAACAGACAACTGTTCTTTATATTTACTGTGCAGTGTGTGCCTGGATTTAAATTACAGTCACTGCCCTGACTGGTGTGGCTTGGTTGGTGAGCATCATCTCACAAGGCAAAAGTTTGCCAGTTCTGTCCCAGTCTGGGCACATGCCTGTGTTGTGGTTTGGTTTTCATGATGAGGGTGCAGGTCAGCCACATATGAGAGGCAACCAATCAGTGTTTCTCTCAAACATCGATGTTTCTTTCTCTGTTTCTCCCAACCTTTCCCTCTCTCTAAAAATAAATCAATAAATTCTTGTCAAAAATTACAAACAGCCAATAGGAATCAAAATGTTCTATTTAGCATTAATTAGAACAAGTTGGATAGCAAAAGAGTTAATCATATCCAATTAGGTGTCAGGTTTCAATGAGCCTCTTCTACAGGACTTGACATCAGAAACCCAAAGTTTTCCTTGTTGTTGGTGCCAAACAGGTAAATAGGCATAACTCTCAATGGGAGAAGAAAACCAAACCTTTGTGGCTGAGTTCATCTTCCTTGGCCTTTCCCAGGACTTACAGACCCAGATCCTGCTGTTTATTCTTTTTCTCATCATTTATCTGTTGACTGTGCTTGGAAACCTGCTCATCATCATTCTCATCTTTGTGGATTCTCGGCTCCACACACCCATGTATTTTTTTCTTAGAAACCTCTCTTTCACAGATCTTTGCTTCTCTACTAGCATTGTCCCTCAAGTCCTGGTCCACTTCCTGGTAAATAGGAAAACTATTTCTTTCAGAGGGTGTATGGCACAGATCATTGTCTTCCTTCTGGTTGGGTGCACAGAGTGCGCACTGTTGGCAGTGATGTCCTATGACCGGTATGTGGCTGTCTGCAAGCCCCTGCACTACTCCACCATCATGACACAACATGTATGTTTCCAGCTGGCTGTAGCATCCTGGGCCAGTGGGACAGTAGTGTCTCTGGTGGACACCACCTTTACCTTCCAACTTCCCTATCGAGGGCAGAACATCATAAATCACTACTTTTGTGAACCTCCTGCACTCCTGAAGCTGGCTTCAGCAGACACCTACAGCACAGAAATGGCCATCTTTGCAATGGGTGTGGTCATCCTCCTAGCTCCTGTCTCCCTGATCCTTGTCTCCTACTGGCATATTATCTCCACTGTGATCCAGATGCAGTCTGGGGAGGGCAGGCTCAAGGCTTTCTCTACCTGTGGCTCTCACCTCATTGTTGTTGTCCTTTTCTATGCGTCAGGAATATTCATCTACATGCGGCCAAACTCCAAGACCACTAAAGAGTGGGATAAGATGATATCTGTGTTTTATACAGTGGTGACACCAATGTTGAACCCCATAATTTATAGCCTGAGAAACAAGGATGTCAAAGGGGCTCTCAGGAAACTAACTACAAGAAAGACTTTTTCTCACAGGCAGTGACCTCTGGGTGTCACTTTTGGAGCTATAATAATATCCTTAGAAGAGTAGCAGAACTTCTATAAACAGTTGTGAATTAGGTCATTTCAACAAAGAAAGCATGAGACCCTGCCTGCAGTGGCTCAATGAATTAAGCCCCAGCCTGCAAAGCAAAGGGTTGCTGTTTCAATTCCCATTCATAACTCATGCCTGGGTTATGATCCAGGTCCCCTGTGAAGGGTGTGCAAGAGGCCACCACACATTGATATTATTCCCCCTCTCTCCATCCTTTCCTCTCTGTCCAAAAAAAAAATAAATAAAATATTTTTTATAAAACCTTTTTCAAAAAGCATGAAATTGAAGGACATGTTGTAGAAACTGTGAATACTGTACTATAAGCTAGAAAATGGGGGGGGGGGGGATAAAAGGATGAAAAGGTGGATTATATCCTGAATATGAAAACTGTCTTGTTATCTTGAAGGAGTTTGTGGTTAATTCATCTAATGTGGACATGTTTTACTCATAGTACAATGGAATCTAGGAGGTTCAAACTGGATTATCTTGAAATATGAATGCATGCATAATTCTAATATCAAAGATGCTTCAAGTTTGGATGTCCCACTCATACAAATTTATGAATAAACTCTGACTAAAACAGTCAACAAATTTGAAAGAGTTTTTAATATGGGGATCATGTACCATAATATTTCATTTTATAAAAAGCACTAGATGTAATAATATTTGATAGTTCATAATGTTCTCTCCTGAAACCTCCAGGAAAAGATTTTGTATTATCATCCAAATTTCAAATAATTTTTGAGTATCAGAGAAAAAAAAGAATTCAACTGTCTTCTGATCCAACTATATAGCTGAGGTTTAAACTACTCCATAATATTTTTTATTGAATAAGTGTCTAGCATTTGCCTAAACAAGAATGATATATCTCCTTACCCTCTTGGGTTGTTCTCTTTCATATACAGATAGTTGTTGTTGTTTTTTTTAATTAAAAATGTGCTCCTTGCCCTGGCTGGCGTAGCTCAGTGGATTCAGCCCGGGCTGCAAACCAAAGTGTCACAGGTTCAATTCCCAGTCAGGGTACATGCCTGGGTGGCAGGCCATGACCCCCAGCAACTGCATATTGATGTTTCTCTCTCTCTCTCTTTCTCCCTCCCTTCCCTTTCTAAAAAATAAATAAGTAAAATCTTTTTTTTTTAATGTGCTCCTCATGGTAGGCTAAATCCAATTTCTTTGTATCTTGAACTCACTTTTTCTAGTTTTATTCCTGGAACAATTTTTTTCGAGGAGGAAGGGGCAGGGACATGGGAATCACTGTGTGCTCAGTGCTGCCTGGAGGGAAGGGGATGGCCAGGGCAGGCTTTTTAGAGGTGGGTACATTTGAGTTGGATGCTGAGAGAAGAACTGGAGTTAGCTAAGTAAAGAGTTGGGGGAAGAGCATTGCAGGCAGAAGGAGCATCAAGAACAAAGACCCATAAGAGTGAGGAGAGAAGATGAAGCTGGTGTTGCAGGAGGTGACAAACTGTGAAGAGTGGAGGAGCTTGGACCTTATCCCAAAGGAAGACGTTAAAAATTTTATGTATTTTTAGAGAGGGGGAAAGGCAGGGGAACAAGAGGGAGAGAGACATTGATCAGTTACCTCTCACATGCATCCTGATGGGAGCAAACCCACAACCTAGGCACGTGCCTGACCAGGAAGTGAACCACAGCCTCTGCACTTTTCAGGACGATGCCACTCATGCCACAATAACTGAGCCACATTGGTCAGCCCTGTTGGTTTTTAAATGGCAGGACTAGGAATCTTGGGTCAAGCCTCTTTTTTAAAACTTTATATAACTTTATTTTTTTACATTTTTTAAGACTGTAGAGAGGGAAAGAGAGGGAGAAAGAGAGTAAGAGAAACATCAATGTGCAGTTCCCTCTCATTATTGGGGACCTGGCCCACAACTCAGGCATGTGCCCTGACTGGGAATCAAACCAAATACCCGTGGGTTCACAGGCTGGCAGTCAATCCACTGAGCCACACCAGCCAGGGTTCAAAAACTCCCCCACAATTTTTGGGGAAATGCTGTATCAGGATTTCAAAGATGTAAAACTAGAAGAAGGAACTATTAATAATATGCAGATATGTCATTTAACTAATACTATAGCCACCTGGAACCATTTGGCTTCTTGTGGTTATAAAGTATCCTAGAAAATTTTTTATTATCATTCTCACATCATTTTCACCGGAGGCCACATCAGCCTCTCAATTACCTTCAAAGGGCCAAATGTAATTTTAGGACTGTATAAATGTTACTACTCCTTAACTAGGGGCAACGAGCTTGACACTGCCGCCGGGTAGAAACAAGGTGCCTGTCCAGATAAAACAAGGTGGAGGGCCAGATTTGGCCCTCGGGCCTTGTGTTTGCCACCTCTATTCTAGACCACAACTCATTGCAGTCAGTTCTCATATTTGCCCCAAATCAATTCCCATGCAACCATCCCCTTTTTCCTTTAAAATTCCTTTATCTAGCATAATTTCCATCCCCACTGTCCAAATTCCAAACCCACAGAATCCTGAGCAAAATAAAATAGTTAACATTTTAAGGCACTAGGTTTTGACAGGGTTTGTGATGCGGCAATGGATAACTGCAGTGCTGGGGGAATCATGCTCCTAATTATTCCATCAAAATAGATGCTACTGGGCCTTTTTCACATGACCAAAGAAAAGCAGTCTGCTTGAAACTACTGCCTCTCACTCTGTGAAGGGAGACAGGGAATAAAGGACCAGAAAGCTTCTAAAGAAAAAATATTTAATATACATATCCCCAAATCATAATAAATACCATGTGTCAGTCAGGGCTATTAGTTGCAAGTAAGAGAAACTGACTGTGCATGATTAAAGCTAAAAGGACAAATATTGGAAAATTGGTAATTCTGGTCCTATAGCCAGAACCACAGACCAAACCATCTCAAAGAACTACTTTTCAACACTAGATGGCTCAAATACCCTGCCAACACCATCAGTGCAGACCCTGCTTCCAGAGCTGCTCATTTCCTGAGCCTGGAAATTGGGATGTTGCTGCTGCTTCTGCCACTGACATAAAAAAAAAAAAAAAAAAAACAGAAGAAGAAGAAATTGTCTGATGAAAAACACTGCCTTAGTCAGATGATCAAGACTAATATCAACAGTGATAAGTCATGTTGACAGTATATCTCCTTGAGCTGGTATGATAGAAATAGCACTTTCTCAGTGATCTGCCTTCACCACACTCATAACCTGAACCTAATCATGAGAAAAACATCAGGAAAATTCTAATAGATGAGCTTCTCACAAAATATATAACCAGTACTCCTCAAAACTGTGAAGGTCATCAAAAAGAAGTCTGAGAAATGGTCACAGCCCAGAGGAACCTATGGAGACATGACAATTAAATCTAATCTGGATGGATCACAAAATGGATCATTTAAAAAATTAATAATAATACAAAAATACAAAAAAAATCCTTAAAAAATCTGAATAAAGTATGGACTTTAGTTAATAATAAGGTATCAATGTTATTTTCTTAATTATAACAAATGTGCCATAATAATGTAAGATAAACTGATGAACAAAATAGAACCAGAGGCATGGGTATATGGAACACACTGACAGCTGTCAGAGGGGAGCAGGGAGAGAGGACTGGATGAGAGAAGGTGAACAAAGTAGCCAAAGAACATATATGCATGACCCATAGACACAGAAAGAGTGTGGTGATGGCCAGAGGGAAGGGGGGATAGCTATGGGGTGGAGGTGGGCAAAGAGGGGAGAAATAGGGGCTTCTGGAATAGTGTCAACAATAAAAATAAAGTTAGAACGAATAATAGGGAAAAGTAAGGAGGTATATGGGAGCTCACTGCACAATAACTTTTCAATTTTTGTATATCTGAAATTGCTTTACAAAGTCTATTCTGTAAAACAAATAAGAAACTGTTTGCTGCTTTGGCTTTCTCATATTACTACCTCTTAATTTAAAGTCTAGACTGGGCCTCTCTAATTGAGTTCGAGTTACATGCTATGCCCTAGCTGCAACGAAGACAAAGAAAAAAAGTGGATTTCAGGTAATATTCAAATTCTGTGGAGGGAGGCATACTCTAAAATCCCCCCACATTCACAGAAAGCTATCAACATAGAAAGGGTATTCAATGATCAGAAGCCAAACTTTGACAAATGTCCATTACATATAGCCTGTGAAACCAAATTACCCCCACTAATGTCTTAACTACTTCAAAATTCCAGACTGACCAATGCAATTCACAATCTACACAACACAATATTCTGAGGATGTGTGTAACACAGAGCTTTAAGTGAAGAGATATAATAGTTAATATATTAAGCTCAACATTAAGACAGCCTTCATCCAATTGTGTTTATTCATATACTCCCAATTGCTAGTACAGTATCTGCCACATTCTATTCACAATACAAATTTGCTGAATGAGTATACAAGTGGTTGAGGAAAAGTGTTGGCTTAAGTCAGGTCAAGTTCCTCTGTGTGTTTTTTTTTTAAATGCAGACAGATTAGTTAATAAGTGAACCAATAAATCAGAAGACCTGCATTTCATGGTGATGGAAGGGAATGGAGTTTGTAAAAAGCAGTTCTATGCATCTTAACGATCTGGTTCTAGGTGGCTTCAGAGACATTTATCTATATGGTAAGAGTCAAGTTTTTTAGTGCTTCTCTAGGGATTACAATAAACAGCTTTAAGTTTTTCTGCCCTAGAGTTACTGTCACACCGATTCTGAGTTGAAGAGTTTATTTCCTTTAGCATGTTAACGATGATTTTTCACTGTCATCTGGGCTCTATGACTTCTGATGAGAAAAGTCACCAACATTCAAATCATAATTAACTCAATCAATGAGGGGGGGAGAGATACCTTATAAAGTTGTGCCATCACAATAGCTAGACCTCCTGTGAGGTGACTGCAACCTAAAAAAGACCCTTGTTCCATTAGAGAGCACCATCTGGGTTTCAGTGGACCTTTGAAGCTACCTGATCAGAAACTTCGAGTCTACAAGAGGTATGAAGGAAGGCTGATCATTCTCTCTCCTACTTAGTGCATTTTCCATGTCCCTGCACTCTTAATTGACTCAAGACAAGGTCTGAGCATGTTTACTGGCAATACTTTCAAGTTAAATTTTTTATTTTGCCTAGCTAGTTAAATACAAATCTTATAAAGACCACTCCCATCACAAACGATTCATGGCACACATCATACCCTCAATCTTAGAAAACATCATTCCACCATTCTGTCATCTCTTACCTCTAAATCTTGTAGCATTGAGAGAGCAGCTGTGGAAGAAGTACGAAGTGATGTGAGCTTGAACCTTAGCTGTGTCTAAAGTTCAGAACTTAAAGCTGTTCATAATGTCATCCACCTTCTGTAAAAATAATTAAAACTTAAGCTACATTAATTCCTAAGGCTTTGGTGTTCAGCACTCTACTGGGTGCAGAAGGTACAATGACAAAGGAATAGATTTGTCCTCATAGTATTTGCAATTCAATGACATAAACAGGTACACACATACACAATTACAAAAGTGCTCTAATACACATAAGACAGTAAGTGTTATAGGAGAATTAAAAAATGATTCCTTGGTTTGGCCAAGGGAAGACAAGAAATCTTCACAGAAGAAATGATGTTTTAGCTGAAAATGCCAGATGAACAGGAAGTTATCCATAATTGCAGGAAGAGGCTTCCAAGAATAGAGAGCCACATGCAGAAGGCAAGGAGTGGTGAGAGAACATGACGTGTGCACAGAAAAGGAAATATTTTCCTGTGGCCAGAGCATCAGAACTGTGGGGGATTCACAACTGGAAAAATAAGCATATATCAGAGAAAAAACCCTTATTAAAGGGTTTCTCCTTAATCCCAAGGACAGTAGGAAGTGACTGAAACATGTTAAGCCGGTAACTTAATCAGAGTTGCTCTCAGATTATGCAAAACTCAAAGATGGACCCTGGCTGGTGTGACTCAGTGGATTGAGTGCCAGCCTGTGAAGTGAAGGGTCGCTGGTTTGATACCCAGTCAGGGCACATGCCTGGGTTGCAGGCCAGGTCCCCCAATGGGGGTTGTGTGAGAGGCAACCACACACTAATGCTTCTCTCCCTCTATTTCTCACTCCCTTCCCCTCTAAAAACAAATAAAAATAAAATATTTAAAAAAAAAAACTCAAAGATGGTTTGAAAGGAACCAACTGGAATCAGGCTCCTACAATATTCCAAGCCAGAGAAAATAAGAGCCAGAATCTGCAATCACCGTGGTAGGGATGGGAAGGGGACACTGAATCAGTGTTCAGGAGGAAAAGTAATCAAATCTGGGGAATGAGTTAAAGGATTCTCATCCTAGTTCCTGGGCTATATAGTGGGTATTGTCATTATCTGAAATGGGGTAGATAAAAGGAGAAGGCTTGGGGTGGAGGAAGACAATGGGTATAATTTATAACTCCCTACTGTTTAAATCTGTTTATAGTCTATGAGGCTATGTTGTTGATGCATGTAGTCTTTGTGTCTAAATTCCTTATGCATAGATCTCAGTATGTTCCTACATTCTGTTTATACAGTTATTTCCCTGATTTTCTTCATTATTGATCCTTTCATTCAACAAAAATTTACTGGGCATCTACCTTGCTAGGAACTGGAATGAAAAGTTGAATAACATAACTTCTTCTCTCAAGGAACATACCATCTTGACTATGAGATGGACACATAAGTTATTGATTATTCTAAAATGAAGACTGTGAAAGTGGTATTTCATGTCTCCAGTGTTACTAATATCTTGAAACTTCCTGCTCCTCTCGAGAAAGTGTCTTACTCTTTGCTCTCGTACTGTCACCCAATGATGACCACTCCAGCTTGTCCTCTCCCTGAGCTCAGACTTGGTCCAGTTTTCAGAGAGCAGGTGGAAGTGTTGTCTGGAGGTGAATACCATGACTTGGAGTCACATGGCTCTGTACGCATACTCCCGACACCAGCAATTGCTGGCAGCCTGTACTTAGAAAGACTGCTAATTTGCCTCTTCCTTCTGTTCCTTGGCTGAAAAGTGGGACTGATAAAAGTTTCTATTATCTTTAGGCTGTTGTCAGGCCAATAGCATAACAAATGCAAAACATTCATATTAGTGCCTGATACTTATTTGGTGTTCATTTTTATGTGAAAATGAAAAAGATATCAAAAGAAAGTTTTCTTAGAAGAAGTGATACTGCCTTGAAGTTTTTAAAATGAATACTATTCAGCAAAAAAAAAAAGAAATTTAAATAGCACTTTCTCATTGTTTTTGCTCTTTACCTCCCTCCTTCCTTCACCACCCTCACTACACATCTTGCACCTCCTCAGGGCTTTACTCAAGTGTCCTCTTTGCAGTGAAGTCCTCTGTGAAACTCCCCATACCACCACATGCCTATCTGCTTCTCCCCTGCCTTGTTCCACTTCTCCACTTGCTCAACTTCTTCATTCTTCTGGTTCCTATCTAACAGACTACATATTCTACTTACATAATTTGCTCATAATCTGTTTTCCCTTCTACAAGATGAATTCTGTGAGGGCAGAGATTTTTGTTGGTTTTACTTACTGATATATTATCTTCAGCATATAGAACAGTGTCGAGAACAAAATCAATGTCTATTGAATAAATTGTTCTCTTCTCAGAGATGAAAAGCAATGTCTATGGTGAGTTTGGGCAATGGTAAGATAAGAAGTAAATTTTGAAAGGTAGATTTAACATTATATCATAATAATTATAATGATATTTATAATATATGTATTGTATACCTGTTACCATGCTAAGAGCTTTAAATTTATTCCTTTATTTAAGGGCATAGTCATCAGAAAGAATTTCAGTCTCAATTTTGAATACAATGTTATTAATACAATGATAAAAACTTGTTTCTTTTCCACAGGATTTAATATTATGAGTCACACCTGCACTTTACTAACATGTAACACTTGAGCTTCATATTTCTGGAGAGTAAAGAAATAAGTCAAACAACAGAAAATGATGAAAGGGTTATGCATAACACATCTACATTCTCTCTGTGGTCTGATACTATCTTGAGTCTGTTTTCCCTTTGTCTGATGACAAATATGTGTATAGCCACTTGGAGAATAGTTAGCTCTGGGATCAAAATAAGCCACAGTTTCTGTATTGTGTGTCTTCTTGTTTAAACTGCAATTGTCTGAGTTTACAATGACGATTCCTCCAATATGCTGAAATCTTCCTGAGTAACCACTTCTATCCTCACATACTTCTGATGCCGGGCCAGCACCTCTCCTGAGAAAAAGAAACTGCTGTCACTCTCCTACACAGTGGTAACTCCCATGTTGAACCCCATCATTTACAGCTTACAGAACAGTGAAGTGAACGCTGTGCTGAAATGGGTCATCCACAAGACCCTGGGCCCACAGAAACTATGACTGACTTAGAAGGAAACTGAAAGGGAAGAATGCAAGGACTAAGGAAAGAAAAACAAATTCCTCAGTTGGGTTTTTGGACTCCACTCTTTCCAGGAGCTGCAGTACACTCCCTGGGATGTTGAACTTTCCACTGGGATCCATTTCTGAAAAGAACATGAGTGATGAAAGAAAGAACTACACACAGTAGGCACAGCATCCTATGGGACTGTGGTACCAAAGTCCCTGAAAATGCCACTAATTTACACAGGTTAGGTGCCCATGTGAAGCTTGAGAACTTCACTATGATTTGCTGTTTTTTGTTTTAACTTTTTCTAGAACTTCATCCATATCATTTCATAATTTTCTGCCTTCCTCCCTTCTACTTGTCCAAAACTCTATAAGCAACTTTTATATATCTTTTTCTTTACAAGATAAAGTAATGGTAATAAATACTAGAATTTTGTTTCATTCTTTCTTTTTTTGCAACACAGTTTTATTCAGTACTCAGCATGTGTTAGACACTCTTCAGCCCCAGAAGACACATTGCTGAATCAAACAGACCAATTTCTCGCCTAATGGAAATCATAGTGAGAGAGGGAAAATAAAAAGATACGTAGAAACTCCACTGGCAATTGAGGAATTCTTCCTCTGCTACCATGTGTTCTGTGCCTTGTCTGGAGAAAGACAATTCCACACTACTGACAGTTGCCTCAGTTTCCAATTGTCCACCTTGGACATGAGAGTTGTTTGACAGAAGGTGTTAAAGGAAATTGCAGTCAACTGGAAGTGGACACCTTATAGAAAACTGATGCAAATAACTCAAGAGTTTCTTTGTTTACTAAATTTTTTTTGAAAACTTGTTGTGATTAAATGAAGGTAACTATCCATTTTAAGCTTGGGTGTCACTCAACCAATGCAGCAGCCACACTTTATGATTTTGTCCAGTGAACATTGCCCAACTCTGGACTATTAGCAAACAGCAGGCTTGCAAAATGACACCACAGCTTTTAGTCAACTATTCACAAGAATGTAGTGATAATTAACAAAGTAAGGGACGGGAAGATGGCAGCTTTACTCTAAGCAGCATTTTTCTCAGCTTCTGTGAAGAGGAGGGAAACTCGCGGATCGGTGGAGAAAAAGAGCAAGTGGACTAGGTTACCGAATCACTTTTGAAAGCAGGACATCAAAAATTATTGTGATCACTGAAAAACCAGACGAATAGGGGGAAGCTGTGAACACCAGGATACATGAAGGAGATTGCACCACTGAATCTCACAAATATTCTACCACAGAAGTTCACACCATAATTACAGGGAATCAAAACAGATCAAATTAACAAACAAGAAGAAAAAAGAAGAAACGCACAATCAATGAGAAAACAAAGAAACAGCCCCCAACTGAAGGGAACCGAGGAAGCCTCGGGAAAAATGCTAAATGAAATAGAGTCAACTCAACTATCAGACAGTGAGTTCAAAACAATGATTACCAGGAAGTTCAATGAACTCACATTGAGTTTTCAGAAATTAGAGGGAAACTACATCAATCTCACCGCAAACTATATAAACATGAAAAAGGAAATAGAAACTCTCAACAAAGGTCAAGAGGAAATGAAGAATACAATTTCTGAACTGAAGAACACAGTAGAAGGAATGAAAGGCAGGATCGATGAAGCAGAAGATTGGATTAGCGAGCTGGAGGAAAAAGTAGAAAACAACATCCAGAAAGAGCAAGAAAAGGAAAAGAGGCTCAGAAAGAATGAAGAGGGATTAAGAGAAATGAAAGACAATATGAAACGTAATAATATCCGTATAATAGGGATACCAGAAGGAGAAGAAGAAGAGCAAGGGATCGAAAACCTAGTTGAACAAGTAATGAAGGAGAACTTTCCTAATTTGATGAGAGAAAAAGTCACACAAACCCAGGAAACACAGAGTCCCAATCAAGAGGAACCCAAAGAGGCCCACCTCAAGACACATCATAATTAAAATGGCAAAATTTCAAGACGAAGAGAGAATCTTAAAGGCAGCAAGGGAGAAAAAGGAAGTAACATACAAGGGAGCCCCAATAAGGCTAACAGCCGACTTCTCAATGGAAACACTTCAAGCCAGAAGAGAATGGCAAGAAATACTGCGGGTAATGAGAACCAGAGGTCTGCAACCAAGGCTGCTATATCTAGCAAGGCTCTCGATCAAGATAGAAGGCTAAATAAAAGCTTCCCAGACAAAAGAAGTCTAAAAGAATATGCCTCGACCAAACCAGCTCTGCAAGAGATCCTAAAGGGACTGCTTTAAGGAAGGGAAGGAAAAGAGAGAGAGAGAGAGAGAGAGAGAGGAACACACGTACATAAAAGAAAATGAATAAGTACCTATCAATAATAACCTTAAACGTAAATGGATTAAATGCTCCAATCAAAAGACACAGAATAGCTGAATGGATAAGAAAAAAATGACCCACATATCTGCTGTCTACAAGAGACCCACCTCAGGATAAAAGACCTACACAGGCTGAAAGTGAAGGGCTGGAAACAAATCTTCCAAGCAAATGGACAGGAAAAATAAAGCCAGGGTAGCAATACTCATATCAGACAAAATAGACTTCCAAAAATGGTCCATAGAGAGAAACCCAGAAGGACATTTCATAATACATAATACTCAAGGGAAGAATCCATCAAGAAGACATAAATATTGTAAATATATATGCACCCAACATAGGAGCACCAAAATACATAAAGAAAATCTTAGAGGACTTCAAGAAAGATATGGACAGCAACACAATTATAGTTGGAGATTTTAACACCCCACTATCAAAAATGGACAGATCTTCTAAACAAAATATCAACAAAGATATTGTGGCATTGAACAATACCCTTGAAGAAATGGACTTTACTGATATGTACAGAGCCCTCCATCCAAAAGAAGCTAAATATACATTCTTTTCAAATGTACACGGAACATTCTCAAAGATAGACCACATGATAGGACACAAAACAAGCCACAAGAATTTCAAGAAAATTGAAATCATACCAAGCATTTTCTCAGACCACAAGGGACTGAAGCTAGAAACCAACCCTAAGGAAAAAAAACAAAAACACTCAAAATCATGGAGATTAAATAGCATGCTATTAAACAATGAATGGGTCAAGAATGACATTAGGGAAGAAATCAAAAGGTTTCTGGAAACAAATGAAAACGAACTCACAACAACCCAAAACTTATGGGACACAGCCAAGGCAGTCCTGAGAGGGAAGTTCATAGTGATACAGGCCCACCTAAAAAGGTTAGAAACATTCCAAACAAACAACCTAACGCTACGTCTACAAGAACTTGAGGAACAAGAACAAAGGCAGCCCAGAGCAAGCAGAAGGAAGGAAATAACCAAGCTCAGAGCAGAATTAAATGACATAGAGACTAAAAGCACAATTCTAAGGATCAATGAATCCGAGAGCTGGTTCTTTGAAAAGATAAACAAAATCAACAAGCCTTTAAGCAGACTCATCAAGAAAAAAAGAGAGAAGACCCAAATAAACACAATCAGAAATGAAAGAGGAGAGATTACAACGGATACCACAGAAATACAAAGGATTGTAAGAAATTACTACAAAGAGCTGTATGCCAAGAAATTTGAAAACCTAGGTGAAATGGACAACTTTCTAGAAAAAATATAATCTTCCAAAACTCAAGGAAAAAGAAGCAGAAAGCCTGAACAGACCAATAACAACAAAAGAAATTGAAGCAGTAATCAAAAAAATTCCCAACACACAAAAGCCCAGGACCAGATGGTTTCACAGGAGAATTCTACAAAGCATTTAAGGAAGAGCTAACCCCCATCCTTCACAGACTATTCCAAAAAATCCAAAAAGATGGGAGTCTCCCAACTCTTTTTATGAGGCCAACATCATCCTAATTCCAAAACCAGATAAAGACACAACAAAGAAAGAAAACTTCAGGCCAATATCACTGATGAACATTGACGCTAAAATCCTCAACAAAATACTGGTAAACCGCATCCAACAATACATTAAAAAGATCATACACCATCACCAAGTGGGATTCATTCCAGGGATGCAAGGATGGTACAATATTCGCAAGTCAGTAAATGTAATATATCACATAAACAAAAGCAAAGACAAAAACCACATGATTATATCAATTGATGCAGAAAAAGCATTTGACAAGGTACAGCACCCATTCATGATAAATACACTCGGCAAAGTGGGAATAGAGGGAACATTCCTCAACATAATAAAGGCCATATATGAGAGACCTACAGCCAGCATCATACTCAATGGGCAATGATCTTTTCCACTAAGATCAGGAACAAGGCAAGGCTGTCCACTTTCACCACTTCTGTTCAATATAGTACTGGAAGTTTTAGCCACAACAATCAGACAAGAAAAAGAAATATAAGGCATCCAAATCGGAAAGTAAGAAACAAAACTGTCACTGTTTGCAGATGACATGATAGTATACATAGAAAATCCTATAGACTCTACCAAAAAACTGCTTGACCTAATAAATGAATTTGGCAAAACAGCGGGATACAAAGTCAATATCCAGAAATCAAAGGCATTTCTGTACACCAACAATGAAACAGCAGAAGCAGAAATCAAGGAAAAAATTCCATTTGAAATAGCAAAAAGAAAAATAAAATATCTAGGAATAAACCTAACCAAAGAGGAAAAAGACCTGCATTCAGAAAACTATATAACACTCAGGAAAGAAATCAGGGAAGACACAAACAAATGGAAACATATACCATGTTCATGGATTGGAAGAATTAATATCATCAAAATGTCCATACTACCCAAAGCAATTTACACATTCAATGCAATTCCTATTAAAGTACCATTGACATATTTCACAGACATAGAACAAACACTTCAAAAATTTATATGGAATTATAAACGACCCTGAATAGCTGCTGCAATTTTGAGAAAGAAGAGTAAAGTAGGAGGGATCACAATACCCTGACACTAAACTATACTACAAGGCCATTGTAATCAAAACAGCCTGGTACTGGCATAAAAACAGGCACATAGACCAATGGAACAGAACAGAGAGCCCAGAAATAAGCCGAAGTCTCTATGGTCAATTAATATTTGACAAAGGAGGCAGCAACATAAAATGGAGTAAAAATAGCCTCTTCAACAAATGGTGTTGGGAGAACTGGACAGCCACGTGCAAAAAAAATGAAACTTGAGCACCAACTTACACCATATACAAAAATAAATTCAAGGTGGATAAAAGACTTAAATATAAAAGGCAACACCATTAAAGTCCTAGAGGAGAACATAGGCAGGAAAATCTCAGATATTTCACGAAGAAACTTTTTTACTGACTTGTCCCCTAGAGCAAGGGACGTAAAGCAAAGAATAAACAAATGGGACCTCATCAAAATTAAAAGCTTCTGCACAGATAAAGAAAACAGTATCAAAATAAAAAGAGACCTAACTGTATGGGAAAACATATTTGCCAATGATACTTCAGACAAGGGTTTAATCTCCAAAATATATAAAGAACTCACACAACTGCACTCTAAGAAGACAAGGAATCCAATTAAAAAGTGGGCAAAGGACTTGAACAGACACTTCTCCAAGGAGGACATACAGAAAATCCAAAGACACATGAAACCATGTTCAATATCGCTAGCTATCAGAGAGATGCAAATTAAAACTGCAATGAGATACCACTTCACACCAGACAGAATGGCCATCATAAACAAAGCAACAAACAACAAGTGTTGGAGAGGTTGTGGAGAAAAGGGATCCCTAGTGCACTGCTGGTGGGACTGCAGACTGGTACAACCACTATGGAAAGCAGTATAGAACTTCCTCAGAAAACTAAAAATGGATCTGCCTTTTGACCCTGCAATTCCACTGCTGGGACTCTATCCTAAGAATACTAAAACACCAATTCAAAAGAACCTATGCATCCCAATGTTCATAGCAGCACAATTTACAATAGCTAGATGCTGGAAGCAACCAAGATGCCCATCAGTAAATGAATGGATCAAAAAACTATGGTACATTTACACAATGGAATTCTATGCAGCAGAAAGAAAGAAGGAGCTCCTACCCTTTGCAACAGTGTGGATGGAGCTGGAAAACATTATGCTAAGCGAAACAAGCCAGGCAGTGAAAGACAAATACCATATGATCTCACCTTTAACAGGAACCTAAATAACAAAACAAAGAAACAAACAAAATGTAACCAAAGACACTGAAATAGAGGACAGGCTGACAGTGACCACAGGGGAGAGTAGAGGGAATTTAAGGGGGACAGTGGGAAGGGTTCACAGGAACAAACTTAAAGGACACATGGTCATAAACTAAGGGGAGGGTGATAATGGGAGGGAAGTGGGGGAGGGGGTGGGAGGGGGGAATGGATTGGGAGT